>NC_069500.1:115285277-115659693 GCF_027579735.1 Bombina bombina
GTTAGGAGCCTCTAACGCTGGTTTTCACGGCTACCGCCAAACTCCAAATCTAGGCCTAAGCTAGCTACAATATAACTAATAGTTACATTGTAGCTAGCTTAGGGTTTATTTATATTTAACAGGCAAGTTTATATTTATTTTAACTAGGTAGAATAGTTACTAAATAGTTATTAACTATTTACTAACTACCTAGCTACAATTAATACAAATTTACACGTAAAATAAAACCTAACCTAAGTTACACTAACACCTAATTTAACCCTACCATTAAATAAATTACCTAAATTAAATACAATTAAATAAATTAAATACAATTAGCTAAATTACAAAAAAAACCCACTAAATTACAGAAAATAAAAAACAAGTTACAAGATATTTAAACTAATTACACCTAATCTAAGAGCCATATCAAAATAAAAAAGCCCCCCAAAATAAAAAAAAAACCCTATCCTAAACTAAACTATCAATAGCCCAATAGCTTTGTTGAGGATATCTTGCCGCTTGGATGAAGACTTCTCCCGGTAAGTGAATCTTCGGGGGTTAGTGTTAGGATTTTTTAAGGGTGCATTGGGTAGGTTTTATTTTTAGTTTAGGGCTTTGGGCAGCAATAGAATTAAATGCCCTTTTAAGGGCAATGCCCATCCAAATGCCCTTTTCAGGGCAATGGGGAGCTTAGGTTTTTTTAGTTAGGGTTTTATTTGGGGGGTTGGTTGTGTGGGTGGTAGGTTTTACTGTTGGGGGTTGTTTGTATTTATTTTTCAGGTAAAAGAGCTGATTTCTTTTAAGGGCTATTGATAGTTTAGTTTAGGCTAGGGTTTTTTTTATTTTGGGGGGGCTTTTTTATTTTGAAAGGGCTATTAGATTAGGTGTAATTAGTTTAAATATCTGATAATTTGTTTTTTATTTTGTGTAATTTAGTGTTTTTTTTAATTTAGCTAATTGTATTTAATTTATTTAAATGTATTTAATTTATGTAAGTTATTTAATTGTAGTGTAAGGTTAGGTGTTAGTGTAACTCAGGTTAGGTTTTATTTTACAGGTACATTTGTATTAATTTTAGCTAGGTAGTTAGTAAATAGTTAATAACTATTTAGTATCTATTTTACCTAGTTAAAATGAATACAAACTTGCCTGTAAAATAAAAATAAACCCTAAGCTAGATACAATGTAACTATTTTAATTATATTTAAGTTAGGGGGTGTTAGACTTAGGTTTAAAGGGTTAATAAATTTAGAATAGTGGCGGTGACGTTGGGGATGGCAGATTAGGGGTTAATAAGTATAATATAGGTGGCGGCAATGTTAGGGGCGGCAGATTAGGGGTTAAACATATTTAATTAGTGTTTGCGAGGCAGGAGTGCGCGGTTTAGGGGTTAATATGTTTATTATAGTGGCGGCGATGTCGGGAGCGGCAGATTAGGGGTTAAAAAATTTATTTTAGTGTTTGCGATGCGGGAGGGCCTCGGTTTAGGGGTTAATAGGTAGTTTATGGGTGTTAGTGTACTTTTTAGCACTTTAGTTATGAGTTTTATGCTACAGCTTTGTAGCGTAAAACTCATAACTACTGACTTTAAAATGTGTTAGGAATCTTGGCGGTAGAGAGTGTACCGCTCACTTTTTAGCCTCCCAGGACAAACTCGTAATACCGGGGCTATGGAAGTCCCATAGAAAAAAGCCTTTACGAAATTTACGTAAATTTACATACCTGCAAGACTCGTAATACCAGCGGTAGTGAAAAAGCAGCGTTAAGACCTGTTAACACTGCTTTTTCACCTTCCCGCAAAACTCGTAATCTAGCCATTTGTTCTTAACTCCTCTCTTATTTTGTTGTTATTAGCAACTGTATTCCAGTCTGTGCAAAGTACATCCGAATTTGCCAGTTTGCTCATTATGCCAGAAATAATTCAGGGACATATGGATTTCCTAGATCAGGTAAAGATGTTAACAGTGATAGATGATAAATGTTTTTAAAGGCTTTAACAGAGATACATTGATGCAAAAAAATAATCAGCCAGCAAAAAATGAAAATTTCATCAAAACTTGGTTTGCAAGAACCAAAGATGTATTTCAAATGTTATATTAAATAATATCTATTTGTAAAAATATTAAATACTACTATAATATAAAAACTATTAAATTATTTAAAACTGTGTGTAGTCTCTTCCTCATTTCAGTTATATGAAGATCAGACAGTTTATGAAGTGAATATATAATATTTAGCAGATTCATGAAGGATATGACATTTAACAAAGACTTAATGCATCTTAAATTTAGATTAACACGTTAATGCACCACATAGCAGTTTGGATCTTGTAGTAATAAAATTATTTTAGAATTTCTATATTATTTATATTTTTTAAATAATTTGACTCGGAATTAGTGGAACTCATTATATAAACTCATGTGTAGCTGAAAATACTGTGAAGGGATTGCATTGGTGGGGGGGGGCAAATTTAATAGTATTTAGGGGTTGGGATGTTTTCATAATCTAAACCAGCCCTGTGTTACTACAATTAGGATCAAAAGGGGTGGAATCAGGTCAGTGTTGTGAAGTCGTGTTTAAGAAAATTGCAATAGGGTGGGTAGTTTGTGGCTAGGGTTCATTGTGTTAAAAGATGCAAGCGGTATTTAACTTATTGTGGGAGGTCAAGCTAAGGTGAAATTGCAGTCTGTTTGAATTATTTGGTGTTATTTTTTAAAATGAAAAAACTATCAAATTATCAAATTTACTTAGAACATGGATTTGCCTCAACCAAGTGAATTAGAGTGTAATTAGCATCCTTTATTTTTGATACATACTCAGTCTACACATTGGGGCATATTTATTAAAGTCTGGCGGACCTGATCCGACAATGCGGATCAGGTCCGCCAGACTTCGCTGAATATGGCGAGCAATATGCTCGCCATATTCAGCATTGCACCAGCAGCTCACAAGAGCTGCTGGTGCAATGCCACCCCCTGCAGACTCGAGGCCAATAGGCCGCCAGCAGGGGGGTGTCAATCAACCCGATCGTACTCGAGGTACATGGGGCATCAAGCTCCATACGGAGCTTGATACATATGCCCCATTATGTTTAGGCTCTTTTTCATCAAGTCCTGTGGGTTTCAGTACCATCTTTAGGCTGATGAAACCCAAATCTATCTTTCCGTACCAGATATTTCCTCTTCCCTGCTGATTTGTGTCACCAGCTGCCTAGATAATATCTCATGCTGGATGGATTCTCACTACCTAAAGCTAAATCTCTCTACAACTGAACTCTTTCTATTTCCTCCCCAATCTCCCATTCCCCAAATTTCACTTACTGTGGACAACTGTCATAACCTTTACCCCTCAGGCCTGCTGCCTTGGTGTCACACTTGACTCAGAACGTTATTGTGCTCCTTAGTTAAGTCCTTAGCAAACTCCTGCAGCTTCCACCTTAGTGATATCTCTAAAAGTCATCCCTCCCATACTCAAGACAACTAAGATTCTTGTCCACTCATTTCCTGCCTTGACTACGACAATTCTGTCTTCTCCAGTCTCCTGAGCTACTGTTCTTCCCCACTGCAACTCATCATGAAGGCCTCTGCCAGGCTAATTTTCCTTAAGCATCACTCCACATCTCTTGAACCTCTCTGCCAACACTACCACTGGCTCCCCTTAGTTCAAGGATAAAATTTAAAATTTTGATTCTAATATACAAAGCCCTCACAAACACTGCACTCTCCAATATTTCTACGTTGCCTGCATATAATCCCCAACTTCTCCTCTCCGCTCTGCCCACAACCTACAAGCCTTAGCTCTCAGACTTTCATTTTCAAGACTTTTCTAGAACTTCACCTGTCATATGGAACTTCTTGCCTTGCTCAGTCAGACTTTTCTCTAGTCTCAAAAACTTAAATTATTCCCTAAAAACATATATGTTTTAGGATGCATACAACTTATGTTAAGATGTCTCTACTACTTATGTTTTTATCTCCCTGAACTTCCCTATGTACTTTCTTTAGAATGTAAGCTCACAAGTCCACTTCTCCTAATGATCATTTTATGTAAAGAAGGTTTACAGCTTACATTGACTCAAGGTCAGGGCCCTCTATCCTTATGATTTATGTAAATGTCTTCTGATTAGTGTACTCCTTTACTTGTATACTTAATTTTGCAGCGCTACATAATATGTTGGTGCTTTATAAATAATTGTTTTTCAGTGGCTACATATTTCATGAGTCATTCATGTGTTGTATAATCGATGCATTTATTTTAAAAGGTGAGCTCTGTACATTTGTGAATAAGGTGTGGCTATAAATGGAGCGTTAAAAGAACATTATGTTCTTGACAAGTACAGTAAGGATATTACATTTTGTCTGTATAGTATTCTGCAGACTAACATCACCTTACGCATGAATCTCTAATATACATTGCTCCCCCTGATGTATAAATATAATCATATATTCAGTTGGAAACCAGACCAGGGAAATAAATGTGAAATTGTCATACCCTGCTGAGTGCTGCTTAATTTGCTATTGCTATCAAAAAGGCATGTTGAGTGTTATTTATTTCTTAAATGAATTAGTTTCCTTAAGAAGATATAATATGACTTGGATGAAAACTAATGAATATGAAAAGACTAAGCAAAGCAATTGAGCATA
This sequence comes from Bombina bombina, assembly GCF_027579735.1. Taxonomy (NCBI): domain Eukaryota; kingdom Metazoa; phylum Chordata; class Amphibia; order Anura; family Bombinatoridae; genus Bombina; species Bombina bombina. Next base: position 115,289,903 of record NC_069500.1, read on the forward strand.
ATTAGAAGATTAAAATAATTGTTATAGACAGTGACAATTAACCACCATAGTTAAATTAAAATTCCATTATCTCTTACGTGGGGCTTGTAAAGGGATATGTATTAATGATGAGCACAATATGTAACAGTTTTTCATCTAAACCGTTTAACACAGCAACTGGCAAATAGAAACATATATTCCAAATAACCATATCAGCTTAGAGACAAGCAAGTATGTTACATTAAATTATACATTTTAGAAGGGAAGATAAAAAATATATATCCATAGTTTAACTAGAGCTAAGTTAGCTAAGAAATATCTCTTTAAAAATACATAGAACATATTCTGCTATGTGCAGAACATTGGAATGTGAAATATTTACAGTAAATACACACTATAACACTTGAATGAATATTGCAGACATATGCTTTTTCATGTTTTCATCTATTTAATTGCAAATGGCTCTAATGCACTTCAATATATTTATATATATATGTACATATGTATGCATGTGTTTATATTTAGTTTATATGTCTGTAAATACATATATACACATATACATACATAAATACATATGTAAATACACACACACACACACACACACACATATATATATATATATATATATATAGGTAGCCCTCAGTTTACGCCGGGGTTAGGTTCCAGAAGGAATGGTTGTAAATCGAAACCATTTTAAATTGAAACCCAGTTTATAATGTAAGTCAATGGGATGTGAGGGAGTTAGGTTCCAGGCCTCTCTCATAATTGTCATAAGTAACACCTAATACATTATTTTAAAGCTTTGAAATGATGACTTTAAATGCTAAACAGCATTATAAACAGTATCAAATAATCACACAACACAGAATATATAATTAAACTAAGTTAAATGAACAAAAACATTTGCTAAAACATTATTATAACCTAATAAAATAATCACACAGCACAGAAAATATAATCAAACTAAGTTTAATGAACAAAAACGTTTTTTTTTACTTGCATTTTTCTGCAAACTGTTCTCTGCATTGTTAGCATGTTAGATAATATTGGGTCTGCACCTATTCTATGCATTTCAATCTGCAGTGAGTAATAAGCAGTTAGGCACCCTCACTTAAAGCAGCTGGACAGGAAGATAATAGTCAAGTGACTGCTCGATAGCTAATGTCTGTTCTGTGTACACAGATCAATTTCAGACCTGTTAAGCTTGCATAACTTTGCTGTAACACAAGCGGACAGCTCCACCTACTGGCTATTTTAATCAATGCACTGCTTTTCAATGCATTTCAATAGCAGTCACATGACTGAAAAAAAGGTTGTTATTCTGAAACGGCGCAAATTGAACCTGCATAAACCGAGGGCTACCTTTATATATATATATATATATATATATATATATATATATATATATATATATATATATATATACATACATACATACATAAAAAGAATCAAAAGGTAGGTACAGCACTATTTGGCCAGCATAAGTCCAGTATTAAATTGAGTGCACAGGAACAGTAGGGGTCCTGCAGCCCCTTGGAAACAAAATATAGCAAAGAAGTATCCCAGCACTGTTTCTTTAGGATAACATCCTTTGTGACCGGACTGTTAGCCGACGGACATTTGGCTGACAGACATTTGGCAGACGGACATTTGGCCGATGGATAATAGTCCGACACACAAGTGGCTGTCAGATAACAGTCCGGCCACAAGATAGGTAGATAGATAGATATATTTGATATATAGATAGATAGATTAGATAGATAAATGCAATAGATAGATAGATAAATCTGATAGATTAAATAAATATATATATATATAGATAGATAGATAGATAGATAGATAATTTCACAGACAGAGAATTACAAGACGTGCGAACTGGGACCCATGGTTAGGTTCACAGAGGCAGTTGCGGTGCCCGAGGCTCTGATTAGAACAGAGCACTCCGGAGTGTATCTGCCCTCGGCCGAACTCGGAACATGCTTCGGCATTCTGTCCGTCAGCCAAATGTCCGTCGGACAGAATGCTGTCGGCCAAATGTCTGTCTGCATTTTGTCAGAGCACCACATCCTTTATTGAATGGACATAAGATAAAACAAACAGCTACTTTCGGGCCTACATAGCCCTCATTAATGCTGTAGAGTACAGGTAACATCCATAATTTATAGCACCTGTGCTTAACTAGTTAACCCTTTCTTGTAACATATACATCACCTTCTCTAAGATGTGCTGCCAACTAGTGGATGTAAAAAAGAATTGGATTTCCACCTGTAGATTACAATAAAATTTGTTCAAAAACAATGCTTCAATGTATGTCATGAATACATTCACAGACTACTTGAAAAATATCTGTCAGAAAAATTAATTAAATAAAAAAAATATAAAATCCTTACAAAAACAAACGTGAATCATAATCATTGTTCAAGCCTATAGGATGTAGAGTACTTAGATGATGTACCCACAATACCTCTCTTTTATTCAGTAAAAGTTCTCAATTATCTCCTCTCCTTAATTTTGGGATGTGATGGGCATTTAAGAAGATATATGTGGGCGGGGCTTTGCGGGGGAAACTATCCGCCCTGTTAAGGATAGAATCAGTGCACACAAATCCAGTATCAGGAATAAAGATATAACATTGCCAGTGTCAGCCCACTTCACCATGGCAGGACATACAGTCAGACAATTAAGGTTCCAAGTGATTGATCACATCCCACAATTAAGGAGAGGAGATAATAGAGAACTTTTACTGAATAAAAGAGAGGTATGGTGAGTACATAATCTTGGTACTCTACACCCTATAGGTTTGAACAAGGATTATGATTTACATTTGTTTTTGTAAGGATTTTATAATTTTTTTAATTAATTAATTTTTCTGACAGATATTTGTTCATGACATACATTGGAGCATTGTTTTTAAACATATTTTATTGTAATCTACAGGTGGAAATCCAATTCTTTTTTACATCCACTAGATAGCAGCACACCTTAGAGAAGGTGATGCATATGTTACAAGAAAGGGTTAAATAGTTAAGCACAGGTGCTATAAATTAAGGATGTAACCTGTACAGCATGAATAAGGGCTATGTAGGCCCGAAACGTAGTAGTTTGTTTTATCTTTTGTCTCGTCATTAAAGGATGTTATCCTAAAGAAACAGTGCTGGGATACATCTTTGCTATATATATATATATATATATATATATATATATATATATATATATATATATATATATATATATTGACATGTATATATATATATATATATATATATATATATATATATATATATGTATATCAATGTTAAAGTCCCTCATTTGCCTTTTTTTCTAACACCTGAGATCTTATATCTTTGAGCCCTTATAACTTTTTTGTGCAATATTTTTAAATAAATTATTTTTATTAGACAGTGTTATTATGAGTGTAAGTGTACTTTGTAATGTATTTTTGATGTGTTTTGTGACACTTTTTATTTTCGCAAAACAGTTAACCACAGCTCACGGTAATCATTCTAGCATAAATTACAATTGCGCTCACACATTTACTTTCAACTCTGAATATGAGCGCAATTTAACCTGCGTGCAAACGATTGAAAAAAACAGATATTGCTTGCGCGCAAATGTTTACTCTCCATTCGTAATGGGGCCCTTTATAAAAAGTAATATTATATATCATAAACAGCCATGTAGCTCAGTAAGCATAGCTATGGCACTGTAGGTACCAAGGTCACTGTGAGACTAAATAAGACAAACTGCCTTTTCTTTTGTTCAGTAGTTCTAAAGGGGTCTGAGCTGTACATATTTGCTTATGTAGCGCTGCAGCAAAGGCAAGAACAGGAAGTCCTGACAGACATTTATTTCTGTTAGCATCTCCAATGTTTAGAAAACTTGAGTTCTTCTGCTGCTTGCTAGCTGGCTTGGCTCTCAACCATACCCTTCGCCTGTTGTTGATCTTTAGATCACATTGGGAGCAATGAAATAATACAGCTTTTAATTGAGTTTATAAATGCTCTTCTATATACATTTTCATTGGATTGTTTAAAGAAGGGGACACTGAACCCACATTTTTTTCTTTCATGATTCAGATAGAGCGTGCAATTTTAAGAAACTTTCTAATTTACTACTATTATCAAATTTTCTTCATTCTCTTGCTATCTTTATTTGAAAAGCAAGAAGTTTAGAAGCCGGACCATTTTTGGTTCACAACCTGGGTTGTCCTTGCTGATTGGACAGCACCAATAAACAAGTGAACCAAAAATTGGCTGTCTCCTTAGCTTAGATTCCTTCTTTTTCAAATAAAGATAGCAAGAGAACGAATAAAAAATGATAATAGGAGTAAATTAGAAAGTTGCTTAAAATTGTATGCTCTATCTGTATATTTATAGTTTACTGCAGATATCAGATTTTATGTGTGGTCTTGGTTAAAATAGTGAAAATGGTTTCCATGGATTGTTGGGAGAGGGTTTAGCAGATATCCGGAGTCACCATCTTCAGGAATTTAAGGCTCAATTATTGTAATCCATGGGAAATGCACTTGAATTACCTATAGAGACGTCCATTGATAAAATGGCACAGCTTCTGGAGTGTGGTGACATGTTACAGGAGGCCAGGGTGGTAGCTACACTTGTATCCATGGATGAGGTAGTGCAGGAGGAAATGCAATGTATCTCCACAATGGTGAATATGTATTTTGTATTAAAGGTACATGAAACCCAAAATTTTTCTTTCATGATTCAGATAGAGAATACAATTTTAAACAACTTTCTAATTTACATCTATTATGTAATCTGTTTAATTCTCTTGGTATCATTTGTTGAAGGAGCAGCATGCACTACTGGTTTCTTACTGAACACATGGGTGAGCCAATTACATTCAATATATATATGTAGCCACCAATCAACAGCTAGAACCTAGTTTCTCTGCTGCTCATGAACTTGCCTAGATAAACCTTTCAGCAAATGATAACAAGAGAAGGAAGCAAATTAAATAATAGAAGTAAATTGGAAAGTTATTTAAAATTGTATTCTCTATCTGAAACATGAAAGAACATTTTTGGATTTTATGTCCCTTTAATGGTTGTGATACCTGATAAAGACACTCAGGCCCCAGTGATAAAAGCACAATTTATAAAAGGATCCATATTGCGATCAAGTTTGTCTGTGAAGTTTCAAAAAAAGGCTGAAATCAGTGTTTGAAGTCAGTCTCACCAAGAAGCATTTTACTATTCTTTTCTGTTGGAGGCCTTCTTCTTTGAAGGTGAAATTTAAATGATCCTTTTAGACAGTATTGAATGCAATACAATATAGATGTGTCAATGGCAACAGCCTATGTTCTTACAATACAGTAGTTAAACTAGTGCATGAATAATACATCTATAGGAGATGGAGGATTGTGGCTATATTGTACATGTGTATACATGTTGTTATGTATATGTATCATCTTTAAATTACTATAATATGTATTTAAAGTTTTTTTATTATTAAAATAAGTGGGTTTTTTTTCATTTTTGTGATATTTACTTTTTATTAAGAATATTTTGTGCTAATATCCTATAGAAAACAGTAGCTGTGGCTTTTTTGTTTTACCAAAGTGCATTTTTCATCTTTGCACTTTGTAATATGTGTTCTTGGGAATTGACGACTTTTTTTAATGACATATTTGGATAGCTGTTATAAGTTCACACTGTATTGAATGTGTTTTACTAATACTGAGAACGTACTGTATCAAACATTTTCTAAATTCATAACACATTTGTTCCAGTGTGATCGCATTATAAGAAGTAAAACAACTTCCGTACAGTAAAAATTTAAATATGCTTTCAATACACGCCCCCTCCACACTGCTGAGTTCCGAGTTCACTGGCGATCTCTTCCTATTGTTTCCAATGGAAATCACTTTTTTTTTTAAATATCTAAGGACAAACGGACTGCAAGACTGGCGAGACAAAAAAGGCCAGTGGGTCTTTCTGTCTTTTTATCATCGAGGCCTGAGTGTAAGGAGTCAGTTTAGAAGTTATGAATGGAAAATTCTTTCTCAGAAAATACTGAACTGGAGTGGGAAGCTAATTTGTGTAAGACCTGCTTTTTATTGGTGACTCTAATGCCTGGAATCTCTCATGAATGGAATTGCTGCCTTCTCAAGTGCTCAGTTATAGGCTTATTGACTTATTATCTCACCAGGCTAATCAAGCAAGCTTTCTTCTCAAGATTTCTGTTTCAGGGCCTCAAATTGGAATTTCTTTATACTCTGCATAGGATGGCTGCAGAAGCGAATTGGTGTGAGCTGTATTATTTGTTATTGCGTTATCTGGACACTGGACTTGCCAGGTTTGCATGGCCACTAATATCTGCAAACAATTTTTGATTTATGGCCCAGTTATTAGATGGATGCACATTCATATACAAATTCCAATTTTCTTTGTGTAATTTTCTTTCTGGACTTCAAGATAGATTTTATCTATGCCCAACTAACACTGCTGACCTTTTGTTAAAGAAGGACTGGACTGGGCCAGACTCTTTGTTATTCTTCTATCTATGAAAACACTCAACTTTCATCATTTATGGTTAATCTATTCAGTAAAATAATGAATTCCTTGTTTTTACTATACAGGTTTATTCCCACATATTTGGGTTACTAGGATTCAATTGGTCCAATATTTTCATTTGGAGGCTCTGCATGTCGTGTATTCATAGTTTATGTGGCCTCTTGTATCATTCATAGTGATCCCTCTAGCCTTTTCTACACCTGGTATTTTATCTTGAAAATAATTCTTAGTTTTTTTCATCCTTCTCTCAGGTTCTAGCCTATATCTACAGATAATGGCAAATATAATTGAATTGTAAAGCTATTAGTTGGGTAATGCATCTTGACCATGTTCTAATATTATATTTTTCATTTCTCGTTGTGGGAGTGTTTGAACCTAATTACTGTGTTGTAGTTATCTTTATCATACCCTACTTCTATCTGATCATTCCATAGAACAGTTGATACTTCTGCTTATGAAATTATAAAGTTTGAATTGTTTTGAAGTATATGTAATATCTATTGATATGTATACATTTTATTTTATTTATAAAAGATGCAGTTCTATCTTATAGGCAGTCTTTAATCTCTAGATGTAACTAAGGTTTATTAGTGTGTTTTGTAGTGACTGATGGGAACATATACATATATTATCTGTTCATAGAATATTTTTTTAAAAAACAAATAATTTGCCTACAAGAATTTTTTAAGTTTGACTAAGTTTTAAAATATTAGAAGGTATAATAAAATGTATAAACAAAATGTTGTGCTTGTGTACTCTTTATCTTAACAAAGTACTATGTGAAAGATCATACTTGTTTAGATGTCTATTAATGTTTTATACATATAGATATATCTAAAATAGTTTTTCACCATATTTCTGAAACATTCATTTGGGTTAAAGCTTAGATTTACTATTATTTTTAAGCGTAAGTGAAATGTAATTTTTACCAATATTAAGAGTAGACTTGATTGACAGTGTTTATTATCTTAACTTTATATTAACTTTTAATTAATGTATTAGAAAAGAATAACAGACTGGGCTAGCTATTATTATTATTTTTTAATAAACACACATATCCAGCTATACTGTACAAAATCTATTATAAATGACTGCCAAATTAATCTAAAAGTAAAATGTGACTAAATATAAAGATATCATATAGAATAATTAAGTGTAAACCCAAGGGAAATTAATTAAAATAGAATGAATAAATAAAGTATAATTACATAAGTCATAAATAAAAGAGAACTTTGCAGAGAATATTTATTACTGAGGATATTGTAAAGGCATACAAGGGTAATGTTTCTTAAATGCGATAAATAATACACTGTAACTGGTATGATTTCTTATTGATGTCACATTACTAAATTAACATATGATCATAAACACATGGCAGAGGAAATTATTCATGGGACACACAAAATAAACTGTCACATTTGTCTCATCTGATGTAAAGTTATCATCCACAGAAGCGTTGAATAAAGGTTGATTTTGTTGAAGAGTTCATCACTGTGGTCTCAAGTGAACTCGAGATCAATAACTTTGACAAATTCAGACAGAGTAATGAATCACAAAAGCTTTCATTACAGAAAAAAAGTAAATTTGAAATTTCAAGTTAGCTTAAACATTTAGGGCTCGGTTACAAGTGGTGCACTAACATTTGTGTCCAAGCAATATAGTTTTTTTCCGGCTTCTTGGGTGCAACACAAATAGCGCTCATATTTTGGAAAGTAAACACAAATGCGAGAGCGCAAATGCGATATACGCTCATCGGATTAGCACGACTGACAACCTTGTGTAAAGGATGGTGAATTATAAAAAAGTTACACCAAACACAACATAAATACACTAAAATAAACTGTTACACTATCTGATAAAAAATTAGTCATATAAATGTTCATAAAAATATTTATAATGGTTAAAAGGCATATGGTATATGGCCATGTATTTGAATACCAAGGGCTATAATATATATATATATATATATATATATATATATATATACATACACTCACCGGCCACTTTATTAGGTACACCTGTTCAATTGCTTGGTAACACAAATTGCTAATCAGCCAATCACATGGCAGCAACTCAATGCATTTAGGCATCTAGACGTGGTGAAGACGACCTGCTGAAGTTCAAACCAAGCATTAGAATGGGGAAGAAAGGGGATTTAAGTGATTTTGAACGTGGCAAGTTTGTTGGTGCCAGACGGGCTGGTCTGAGTATTTCAAAATCTGCTGATCTACTGGGATTTTCACACACAACATGAAAGCATGGATCTCTCCAGCCTTGTATCAACGGTTCAGGCTGGTGGTGGTGGTGTAATGGTGTGGGGGATATTTTCTTGGCACACTTTGTACTTATGTTGTAATTCAAATATTTCTTTATATATTTGGCAAATGTATTAATGTAATAATTAACATTATCTGTGGTCGCACATGTTGTTGCAATTAATTGCATTGAAGGTTACATGAACAGGTTTCTAATAAGTATAAGTGCTATTGTTTAAACAACATTGCAGTTAATAGCTAGGCAGACAAGTCAGCAATGAAAGAGTTAATGTATAATTTGTCCCTTAGCAAATCAGATGGTTTTTATCCCTTTAAATAGCCCATTAGTAGGATGGAAGCTAAAGAGCTATGAGTACGGCGCTAATGCAGAAACGCGTAAGCATTGCATTTTAAGGGCATGTTTCTGTCTTTGTTCATGTATATGTTTGTAATGATGGAATAATAAAGAAACCTTTTTTACTTTTACTGCTGCTTCTGACTTTTTATATTTGAATTCTCTGGGCCATTTATTTTGGAGCATTAGCAGCTGACTATCCCTGGAGGTGTACACATCAAATTCTTTTGGCATTGCAAGGGATCACTTTTAATTATGGAGCGGCTGCAGTATCATCGGAATCGCTTGCCCCTGGGAAGCCGGCCACGTCTTATGACGTCATCATTGAGAGCCATAGCATGTGAGTGATCACACGTCCAGGTCGCCACGATAGACAGAGTGAAAGGCTTGTGGGAGCGGAGCGGCTCCAAGCCATAAACCGTAGATCACACTGTGACTAGGAGAGAGGTCTCTCAAATGGCTACATTACATCGGGCTATCTCGGAGAAGGCCATGAAGAGGGGGTAAGTGTTTAGAATTACAGAAGCTGACGGGCCATAGAAGCCGGGTTAAACACCCTTGCATTGGTCCACAGAGGTGTACGTGTTACACTGGTTCCCAGCCTACGTATAGAGACTTGTGCTTTTCAAAAGGGTCTCCCCTATTTGAGGGGTATTGGTATATTGTTTTTAAAGTGCACGGCCGCACTAGACCCTTGCTCTGGATGTCTATTGACTGGACATTTGGGCTATCACACTAGCCTTTTCTATTGCCTTGTATTATCTTGGATTTGTCCATCATTTTTACATTAAGTTGGATCATCATTTTTGATTATAAGCAACTTTGTGGGACCCTTTAAAAACCTCCAAATTCCTTCATGAAACTTTGACACCCTCATATGTTGCCTCAAGGTTGCAAGAATTCCGTGAGAATGCAATGATTCCATGAGACTGCACTATAAATATACCTTATATGAAGGGATGTTTCTATATACTAAGGACTCCAAGTGTTTATGAAAGCATTATTATAAATGGAAAATACGATGCTTTACGCCAATGTTGGCTATACATAGGTTTAGCCTTTACATACTATAATCTGTGGATATATACAGTGGGGCAAAAAAGTATTTAGTCAGCCACCAATTGTGCAAGTTCTCCCACTTAAGAAGATGAGAGAGGCCTGTTATTTTCATCATAGGTATACCTCAACTATGAGAGACAATATGTGGAAACAAATCCAGACAATCACATTGTCTGATTTGGAAAGAATTTATTTGCAAATTATGGTGGAAAATAAGTATTTGGTCAATATCAAAAGATCATCTCGATACTTTGTTATATATCCTTTGTTGGCAATGACAGAGGTCAAACGTTTTCAGTAATTCTTCACAAGGTTGTCACACACTGTTGCTGGTATGTTGGCCCATTCCTGCATGCAGATCTCCTCTAGAGCAGTGATGTTTTGGGGCTGTCGCTGGGCAACATGGACTTTCAACTCCCTCCAAAGGTTTTCTATGGGGTTGAGATCTGGAGACTGGCTAAGCCACTCCAGGACCTTGAAATGCTTCTTATGAAGCAACTCCTTCATTGCCCGGGCAGTGTGTTTGGGATCATTGTCATGCTGAAAGACCCAGCCACGTTTCATCTTCAATGCCCTTGCTGATGGAAGGAGGTTTGCACTCAAAATCTCATGATACATGGCCCCATTCATTCTTTCATGTACACGGATCAGTCGTCCTGTTCCCTTTGCAGAAAAACAGCCCAAAGCATGATGTTGCCACCCCCATGCTTCACAGTAGGTATGGTGTTCTTTGGTTGCAACTCAGCATTCTCTCTCCTCCAAACACGACGAGTTGTGTTTCTACCAAACAGTTCTACTTTGGTTTCATCTGACCATATGACATTCTCCCAATCCGCTTCTGGATCATCCAAATGCTCTCTAGCATACTTCAGATGGGCCCGGACATGTACTGGCTTAAGCAGGGGGACACATCTGGCACTGCAGGATCTGAGACCCTGGCGGTGTAGTGTGTTACTGATGGTAGCCTTTGTTACGTTGGTCCCAGCTCTCTGCAGGTCATTCACTAGGTCCCCCCGTGTGGTTCTGGGATGTTTGCTTACCGTTCTCTTGATCATTTTGATCCCATGGGGTGAGATCTTGCGTGTAGCCCCAGATCGAGGGAGATTATCAGTGGTCTTGTATGTCTTCCATTTTCTAATTATTGCTCCCACAGTTGATTTCTTCACACCAAGCTGCTTGTCTATTGCAGGTCTACAATTTTGTTTCTGGTGTCCTTCGACAGCTCTTTGGTCTTCTCCATAGTGGAGTTTTGAGTGTGACTGTTTGAGGTTGTGGACAGGTTTCTTTTATACTGATAACAAGTTCAAACAGGTGCCATTAATACAGGTAATGAGTGGAGGACAGAGGAGCCTCTTAAAGAAGAAGATACAGGTATGTGAGAGCCAGAAATCTTGCTTGTTTGTAGGTGACCAAATACTTATTTTCCACCATAATATGCAAATAAATTCTTTCCAAATCAGACAATGTGATTGTCTGGATTTGTTTCCACATTTTGTCTCTCATAATTGAGGTATACCTATGATGAAAATTACAGGCCTCTCTCATCTTCTTAAGTGGGAGAACTTGCACAATTGGTGGCTGACTAAATACTTTTTTGCCCCACTGTACATAATCAGTTTGGACTACACATTGAAGTTTAAGTAAATTGGTTTGACATATTATCTATTTTTGCAGAACCTTTATATGGTCCCCATATTCTAGGTATATCTATACCTGAGTATTTATGATCTTTAATACTTGTGATTAGCTATCCAGTTATACTCTGAAATAAATAGTATATGATTAGTACCAATGATTTGGGGATTGTTTCAAAGGTTTTTTGCATAGCTAATTAAATGTTGCAGATGTATGCTGATTTATTATTTTGAACATTCTGACACATTGTACCATTTTTGAAAGCTTTGTATTTTAGGGTTTCTTGCTTTTTGTTATGTCACCCTCAACTAATGGATACATTGTACTATTTTAACAGATTCCTGTATGTAAGCCTTATATCATAGGGTTCTTTGAATAACTCAGATATCAATTTACCTCTAGCTAAAAGTATTTCAACAAGATAGAGGTGGATTACATGTAAATTAGACATTAATGGAGTGATCAGTGGACATTCACAGATTTTTGACTGGTCATTTTTGACTGGTCATTTTTTGTATAAAACTCAATATTTAAATTACTCTAATAAATACTTCCAGTTAAGATGGAGGTAGAAGTAGTAAGAGAGGTGGGTTCCTTCTTCTCATTGAAGACACTACAGGAGAGGGACAGTAGCATACAGGACTTAGACAAGATCTTTTGTACAGATAGATCAAAATTTACACTTGCAAAACTTTTTAAAGAGATGGAATTTCTATTAGTGAAAGAAAATAAATTAAGATGGGACATCATGACATTGAATAAGTATCATGAATTAAGAATTATACCTAGAGGCCTTAGGTGAATAAATTTACAAGTGGAATTAAATTTGAGAATAAATGTATTGGAATATCCCAAATATGACAGCATTTTACAAAGGACCCTTGCAGAAACCAAAGTACTCTTGATAGAGGTTAAACACAATAAATGCTTAAGGGATCAATCTTATTATGATAACGATAGGAATTATGTGTGGAACAGGAAGGGCAGGTTTGAAGGCCTCAGATCCTATAATAGGTCAAGAGGAAGAGGCATGGGTAGAAGTTCCAATAACAATAAAAATATAAACAATAGGAGTAATATAGATATGAATCATAAGATTATAGACTCTAGCAGTAAAAAAGTCACAATCTCAGAAAGTGAGGCGGAATCATACGATGACAGTTCAGCGTCAGGGGGTAAGGAAAATTTGGGTATGTCCGACTGCAGTGTTTTAACAACAGTGGAAGATCCAGTAGTGAGACCCAAAACTACTAATAAAGGAATACCCCCTATCCTCAAAAAACAACATCAAGGGGGTTCCAAATATACCCCGGATGATGTATAAATAGAAGGCCAGCCAAATAATAATATTAATGTTACAATCTGGCAGACATGGAATTGAGGGTGTTGAATTTAGGTTTGGGTTTTGTTCCCTCTCAAAAGTTCAACCTCTTCAATACACTGATAGACATCAATAAATTCATTAGAGGATTAACTTTATGGAGGACTTGTTTCAGGATGGAATGGTAGATGCAAACCCACAAGTGGATAGGTTACCACATTTTAAGGAGAGTTCAAATTTTTACCCAAAACAATGTAGGGGTAACATTTTAGAAACCTTTCAGGCAAGGGTCGAGAGAGATCTTACATTGTTGCACCAAACCACCCCTACTGGTCAGTACAATTTGAGTCCTAAAAAAAGAGAAGTTTTGAAAAAACTCCAAGAGAATGGAGAATTGGTGATAAGAAATGCTGACAAGGGTGGTTCGGTGGTAGTGATGTTGAGATCACAATTCATTGCCGAAGCAGAAAAACAGCTGTCGAATGAAATAAATTATCAGAAACTTAGTGGTGATCCAACCATGAAATAACAATGAGAGTTGGCTCAGATCCTAGATGATGGTAGAGAATTGGAAATTATGGATGAGTCTACCTGTGACTTCCTCCAGGTGGACAATCCAGTGATACCGATTTTCAACCATTTACCCAAAGTCCATAAATCCCTGGAGGGAGTCATAGGTAGACCCATTGTAAGTGGTATAGGGTCACTTTTGGAAAGATTATCACAATGGTTGGATGGTATTTTGCAACCATTGGCTGGAGGCCTTATGAGTTTCATTCAAGACACTACTACAGATCCCATTAGGGAGAATACTAATGATGGACTTACCTTTAGTGAGAGTTGTGATGTTGCCACTATGGATGACTTGTTTCAGGATGGAATGGTAGATGCAAACCCACAAGTGTATAGGTTACCACATTTTAAGGAGATTAAATTTTTTTACCCAATACAATGTAGGGGTAACATTTTAGAAACCTTTCAGGCAAGGGTCGAGATAGCTCTATCAGAAACTTAGTGGTGATCCAACCATGAAATACAAACAAGAGTTAGCTCAGATCCTAGATGATGGTAGAGAATTGGACATTATGGATGAGTCTACCTGTGACTTCCTCCAGGTGGACAATCCAGTGATACCGATTTTCAACCATTTACCCAAAGTCCATAAATCCCTGGAGGGAGTCATAGGTAGACCCATTGTAAGTGGAATAGGGTCACTTTTGGAAAGATTATCACAAAAGTGGATGGTATTTTGCAACCATTGATTGGTGGCCTTATGAGTTTCCTTCATTCTGATATGTGGCTCACAATAGACGTCAGGGCACTTTATACTTCAATACAACATGACAAGGGTTTAGTGGCTAAAGAATTCTTTTTGCGCAGGAACACAGGGTATTTGGATGAGTTTGTGAAATATGTTCTGAGGATTACAAAATTACTCTGCTCCTGGTGTGGACAGGTACTGGAGAGAAGGCAAAAGATTTTGTGGATTGGCTGAATACCAATGATATAGGGTTAGAGTTCACTTTTGAGCTCAACAATTCAAGGATTAACTTCCTGGACCTAACCCTTAAAGGTATAACAAATGTTGGGATTGAAACAGAGGTATACAGAAAACCTATCACAGGTAATACTCTTCTCCACACCAGGAGCAGTCATCCGAAACACATGTTCAGGTCAGTTGCCAAGGGACAGTTTACTAGACTGAAAACAAATTGCAGCAACATATTACAATATGAGGCGCATGCAGACCAATTATTGGACCGTCTATTAACTAAGCAGGGGCTATAAGCCACAAGAAATTGCTAACATCAGAAAAGAGGTAGCATTAACTGAAAGACATAACCTTTTAAAAAAAATCATAGCCAAATAAGGAAAAGAACAGAGCGACCTTTTTTTTTTTTACTGATTACAGTACGCAGTATCACAAGTTCTGCCAAACTGTACAAAAAGTTTTTTTTAGTAGAGGAGTTTCAATGGGAAACATTTTGGCACCCACACAACTAAAATCTCCATGGACAGAAGTTCCTGGCTGAGGTTCAAGGTGTATACAAATGTAGTGATTCTACATGTAAAGCCTGTGAGCATGTAACAGTAGGTGAAGGCTTTAAAACTGAGGTTACAAATAGGACATATAATCACAATAAATGTATGAACTGTAGAGGTAGATATTCAATATATCTAGCAGGCTGTATGGCTTGCCACTTTCAGTATGTGGGGATGACGTCAAGAGAAACATGCTCATGCATAAGGGAACACCTTTGTGATATTAAGGCCGGTGTCATGATTACCCCTCTTGTCCAACATTTTAATAGAGTTCATAACAGAGATGCAACTAGTTTCAAATGGACTATTATAGAAACAGTGAATGTTGGACGAAGAGGGGGAGACAGAGACCGAGCATTGGCCAAAAGGGAGGTGTTCTGGATATTTAATTTACAAACCAGACACCCAACTGGACTTAATTCATCTTATGGCCTTATAAATTTCTGGAATTAGAGTAGATTACGGATTTTATTTGCACTGTCACCCAAGAGGTAGAATATAATTTATTGAGTGTAGTAGTTTAGGCTCTATGAGGGGACAAGGGTGAAAGCTACAAAGGATAGATAATTTATCATAGATTGAGAGCACATACATTGCTAATTGTATGCGGCTAATAAGAGTATGAAATCAAGTGCATAAGGAAGGGGGAATTTGTTGGACTACATGATAGGCAACACAACATCTACAATACCAGCTATAGAGTTTAGCTGAGTTAAGGATATCATTCTATGTTGATACAGAATGCAAGTTCTACAGTACACATACAAAATTCATTGGGTTACCCTGCTGCATAACAGTAGGTTCACATTAGCATGGATTATATTAAGAATATTAAGACTGTTGGCAGCTAATTTTGTACTGTGGGATGAAACTATAATTTGTGACATCAATAGTATTCTATTGATGCGAATAATTCTGTATCTATGTAAACAAATTATATAAGTAAACAATGTAAATAAGATAAAATACACAAAGTTTGTACTTATGTTGTAATTCTAATATTTCTTTATATATTTGGCAAATGTATTAATGTTATAATTAACATTATCTGTGGTCGCACATGTTGTTGCAATTAATTGCATTAAAGGTTACATGAACAGGTTTCTAATAAGTGCTATTGTTTAAACAACATTGCAGTTTTATTTATTTATTTATAAAATATTTTACCAGGAAGCATACATTGAGATTTATCTCGTTTTCAAGTATGTCCTGGGTCCACAAAACATTGCATTGATACAATAGGGTACAATAAAATTCAAAAACAATAATAATACACAATATATGCAAAAAGTTTACATAGAACAGGTAGGAAATATATAATCAACCATGACAGGTGCATTCTGTTTTGAGCTATGTAGAAAGGGATCTCTTAAAGAATATTAGGCTTGGGGAAGGTTTAAAAGTGTGTGCGAGGTCATTCCATAACTGTGGCGCTCTGTAGGGAAAGGAGGATTGAGCTGCTTTCTTTTTGTATTGAGGCAAGCTAAATAAAGTGCTGGTACTGGATCGGAGGTTATATAGCTAGGCAGACAAGCCAGCAATGAAAGAGTTAATGTATCAATTGTCCCTTAGCAAATCAGATGGCTTTTATCCCTTTAAATAGCCCATTAGTAGGAGGGAAGCTAGAGAGCTTTGAGTATGGAGCTAATGCCGAAACGTGTAAGCTTTGCATACTAAGGGCACGTTTCTGTCTTTGTATACATTTTTAATGATGGAATAATAAAGAAACCTTTTTTACTTTTACTGTTGCTCCTGACTTTTTATATTTGAATTCTCTGGGCCGTTTATTTTGGAGCATTAGCAGCTGACTATCCCTGGAGGTGTACACATCAAATTCGTTTGGCATTGCAAGGGATCACTTTTAATTACGGAGTGGCTGCAGTATCATCGGAATCACTTGCCCCCGGGAAGCCGGCCATGTCTTATGACGTCATTATCGAGAGCCATAGCATGTGAGTGATCACACGTCCAGGTCACCGCGATAGACGGAGCGAAAGGCTTGTGGGAGCATTTGAGCGGCTCCAAGCCATAAACCATGTATCACACTGTGCCTAGGAGAGAGGTCTCCCAAACTGCTACATTACATCGGGGTATCTCAGAGAAGGCCGTGAAGAGGGGGCAAGTGTTTAAAATTACAGCAGCCGATGGGCCATAGAAGCCGGGTTAAACACCCTTGCATTGGTCCACAGAGGTGTACGTGTTACACTTTTTCCCAGCCTACGTATAGAGACTTGTGCTTTTCAAAAGGGTCTCCCCTATTTGAGGGGTATTGGTATATACCTCCAGCCTTGTATCAATGTTTCAGGCTGGTGGTGGTGGTGTAATGGTGTGGGGGATATTTTCTTGGCACACTTTGGGCAAATTGAGCATTGTTTAAATGCCACAGCGTACCTGAGTATTGTTGCTGACAATGTCCATCCTTTTATGACTACAGTGTACCCATCTTCTGATGGATACTTCCAGCAGGATAATGCACCATGTCACAAAGCTCAAAGCATCTCAGACTGTTTTCTTGATCATGACAATGAGTTCACTGTACTTCAATGGTCTCCACAGTCACCAGATCTCAATCCAATAGAGCACCTTGGGGATGTGGTGGAGCGGGAGATTTGCATCAAGGATGTGCAGCCGACAAATCTGCAGCAACTGCGTGATGCTAACATGTCAATATGGACCAAAATCTCTGAGGAATGTTTCCAACACCTAGTTGAATCGATGCCACGAATAATTAAGGCAGTTCTGAAGGCAAAAGGGGTCCAACCCAGTACTAGCAAGGTGTACCTAATAAAGTGGCCGGTGAGTGTATGTATATGTATATGTGTATATGTATATATATATATATATATATAGATACATATATATATATATATATATATATATATAACCCAACATGTGCAAAAAGCCTCCATCTAGTGAAGTTAGCATGCAAGAGGGGAGTGCATATTAGTGATCCACTTGTAATCTAGCCCTGAATGATCAAGATAAAAAGGCTGGAACTGCGGGGTGCTCCTCTTCTTTCTTCATAGCTTTGGTCCCCTGGGGTGATATTCTTTATCTTCATGGCAACGGTCCTCTTTTTCAGTCTTCTTCCATCTTCCATCCAATGCACCTTTTCTTCTTATCTTCTGTCAGATGTCCTCTTCATGCAGTCACTGCTGCACACTAAAGCTTGAATGTGAGGCTCCCCCTTATATAGAGGTACAGAAATGTTTACAGTAGAGAGCCCAACCAGTGCTGTGTACATCACAGCAGAGGATCACTGTAAGTAGTATCTCAAAGACCCAACAAGAGGAGGCTAGCGGACTGGTCCCTGCAACACCTATGGCAGGCTTATGACTTACTCTTACACCAGGTGTATTGTTTCACTACCCTATACTTCAATCTCTTTCTGTCTTTCTATAGCAGCACTCTGAGAAAAAAATGGACATCAAATCAGTTTGAGGACCCTTTTCAATGAAGAATCTTAAGAGCACCTCAAATCTTCACCTAAATCCAGAGAGGCAAAGATTAGACTAGCATACAAGAGAGGTGGAAGGGATTAAGTAGTCTTGGAGTTTTGGGATTCTCTTCCTCCTCCTAGTGGCCAGGAGTTGAATCCCAGGAGTATAAAATAAATAAATAAATATATATATTTTTATATATATATATATATATATATATATATATATACACACACACACAAGGGTGAATAAAAGAGTAAGGCCTCCTCAGTCACCAAAACATTATTAATGAACAGATCCAAGCAAAAGTTACATAACTTATAGCCTGAAGTCTCCTGTACACAAAGCTACTGTTCAACATAGTCACCATTACTTTCAAGACATTTACGCCATCATCAAACCCAAGTATCAAATTGAGTTTGGAAAAATTCTGGAGTTTGATTCCTGACCCATGACCTTACAGCTGATTTAACTTCTTCTCAAAACTAAAACCACATAGGTTGTCCTTCATAGGCCCAAACAGGTAGAGAGAGAGAGAGAGAGAGAGAGAGAGAGAGAGAGAGAGAGAGAGAGAGAGAGAGAGAGAGAGAGAAAGAGACAGAGAGAGAGAAAAAAAGAGAAATAGAGAGAAAGAGAGAGAGAGAGAGAGAGAAGAAAGAGAGAGAGAAAAATTAAAAAATAAAAAGAAAATTTTCTTCTAAGTGACGAACATAGGTATTCAAATTATTCCGAACACACCTTTGACATTAGTGGAGTTCGCCTAACACATCTTCAAGTTAGCGTGCAAGAGAAAAAAAGTAAAGGCTTTTTTATCGTGTTCCATAGAATTCTACAGGGAAAGAGAGTTAGCACAGTCGTGTTATCTGACCTCCAGATATTAAGAGTGCTATTGATTTTATTTTCTGTTCAATGAAAAAACATTTCTCCTTTAAACACTACATTTATTGGACATTTACATATTGTATGGTTACCTTAACCCCTATTTCCTTTATTATTGCTAATTTTAGCGATCTTCTAAATTAAGACTAATGTCATCCAGAAAAGGTCACTGTAACTCCATGACATTGCATTTCCAATCATATTTCTCTGCCAGATTAAAATAATCACATATTTGACTTACTCATAAAACTTGTGTAGTGTTATCTTCCTACTGTTTCTTTTCTAATTGGCAGAGAAAGGTGAATGTCCCCACGCAGATTGCAATCAATTGCTCAGCTGATTTCTTTTATTTCTTTTTCTATTTAATAGGACATTTTATTTCTCAAAAAAGCTGTTTAGATTAAAAAATTATAATAACCTTTCTTCAATATAAACCCTTATATGACCCAATTCATTGCACTGCTAATAAATGTATATTCATATTATTAAAAGTGACATTAAAGCTTCATAAATTGAATTAGTATAGTGAAAACAATACACCTATTATTTATTTTGCATGCTTTTACTGTCATTTAATTTAGCAAAATGTTTTAATTTTCACCATCCATAATATACAAAAATATACATATAGCATACTTAAGTTGTAGAGTGAAACGAAGAGATTGGGGAGTAATACAGGGAGTTACAAATGATGGAGATACAGGGAATGGGGTAAAGGGAAAGACATGAAAATTCATAAAAGGAGAGAGAGGGGGCAAGACAGAAGGTAGTGAAGGATTGATGAGAGAGAAGAATAATCTTATGATAACATGAAGGGAGAAAGGAGTGTAAGTAATTGAGTGTAAGAGGAGTGGGAGTACATGAAGTGTAAAAATGCAAGAGAAGAAAGACAAGGGTATGAATAGATGAGTAGGAAGAGGCAGACAATATATAAAGAATATGCTAAGAGGGAAGTAAAATAAATAAAAATACACAATGCAAAAACAATAAAAAAAACATAAAATTAATATTAAAAAAGTTGCAAATTAAAGGGACATGAAACCCATTTTTCTTCTTTTATTACTCAGAAAGAGAGAGCAATTATAAACAACTTTCCGGTTTACTTCTATTATCTAATTTGCTTCATTTTCTTGATGTCCCTTTATGAAAAGCGTATCGATATAGGCTCAGGAGCTGCTGATTGGTGGCTACACATAGATGCCTCATGTTATTAGCTCAACCATGTGCATTGCTATTTCTCCAACTAAGGATACATAAAGAATAGAGCAAATTAGATAATAGAAGTAAATTGGAAAGTTGTTTTAAATTGTTTTCTCTATCTGAATCATGAAAGTTCATGGAGAAATGAGAAGCCTGAACTAATTCCAAAGTTAGAATTCAAGTACATAATATGATCTGTCTTATGATCAAAACATTTGAGCACTAAAGAGAACCACTACCTAGTTGGATGCGGCACATTAAAGGCAGCAAACTGTATCTGATATAGAAGGCCATAAGCTTCAATAAGTCTATCTATTATCTATCTATCTATCTGTTTGTCTGTCTGTCTATCTGTCTAAATATTTTTTCTCCCTATTTAATCTAGAGGATCATAAAAGTAATTTATTAACTTCAATGAATTACTTCCAGTCCACTGATAATAATCCATAGTCAACAGTCTGCGTTGTCAGAATGGTCTTTTCCTTTCAATTTTTTTAATGTAGGTAAGGTCTAACACAGCCAATCAGAGACTGTAATTTACAACTTATTAAAATGAGTGGGAAATATCTTCTAGCTATTTGCTGCCATAAGGGAGAAAATATGACTGAAAAGGTAATCATATTCATTGAAATCTTAACAGTTACCTTTGTATCTGTGGGCCTGATAATCTCTCTAACCTTGCCGAGAAATCAAATAAAATCTTTGGGGGCTTTTCTTAGCATTACATTTTAATGCATGTGTCTCTAATTTACATCCAGAACCCAGAATAGCAAAATAAAAAGCTCTTAAGCTAAAATTTGCCTTTTAAATTTGTTGTGGTACCTTGCAGAACTGACAAGCCTTCTCAGATAATCTCACCAGAGAGGAGAACTTTAGATTATTGGGCGTCTGTCTTCCTCATAGCAATGAAATGCAGGGAAAGTACCCTTTTAGCTACTAAGGTTAAAAAAACAACCTCTTTTTGTATTATCCCTGAGCCTACATGCTCTAATTAAGCTGCTATGAAAAAAATAGGGAAAACAGATTTCATATAACAACTCATTTTTCATTTTTAGCACTCTAATCATACTTACATCACTATTATTTAACAATCAGATTAAAAAACAATTGCTTGCTTAAAGAGACATAAAAGTCAAAATGTTTATGGTTCAGATAGAGCATGTCCTTTTAAGAGACTTTTCAGTTAACTTCTTTATTATTATTATTATTATTATTATTATCGGTTATTTGTAGAGCTTCAACAGATTCCGCAGTGCTATAAACAAAGGCAGAGTACAACAAAACATTTATAGGGGTCAAAGAGTAGAGGGCCCTGCCAAGAGTCGCACTGTTGTAGTCAGCTCTTAAGAAGGTGATCTACAAACAGCTGGACTCTTAGGCGTACATGCTAAGGGGGTTCAGGGGATAGCAATGGAGGAGAGGAACTGGTATAAAGAAAGATTAGTGTAGGTTGTATGCATCCCTGAACAGTAGAGTCTTTAGGGAGCGCTTGAAGCTTTCAAAACTAGGGGAGAGTCTTGTGGAGTGATGCAGAGAGTTCCACAAGATGGGAGCCAGTCTGGAGAAGTCATGTAAATGGGAGTGTGAGGAGGTAACAAGAGAGGAAGAGAGTAGGAGGTTATGAGCAGTGAAGGGGACGCAAGGGAGAGTATCTGGAGACAAGGTCTGAGATATAGGGGGGAGTGGTGCAGTTGAGGGCTTTGTATGTCAGAGTGAGAATTTTGTGTTTAATCCTAGAGGCAAGAGGAAGCAAGTGAAGGGATTGGCAGAGAGGTGCAGCAGATGAAGAGCGACATGTAAGGAAGATGAGCCTGGCAGAGGCATTCATTATGGATTGTAAAGGAGCTAGGCGGCAGCTGGGGAGACCAGAGAGGACAGAGTTGCAGTAATCAAGGCGGAAAAGGATGAAAGAGTCGATTAAATTCTTAGCTGTGTCTTGTGTAAGGATATGTCTAATTTTTGAGAAAGGTTTTTTACGGTGGAAGCAGCAGGCTTTAGCAAAGGACTGAATGTGAGGAGTGATAGAAAGATCAGAGTCAAATGTGAACCCAAGACATCGGGCATGCAGGGTAGGGGTAATGATGGAGTTCTTGACAGTTATAGAAAGATTGGGGGTGGAGATTTTGGAAGAAGGAGGAAAATAATTAGCTCAGTTTTGGAGAGATTAGCTTGAGATACTGAGAGGACATCTAGGAAGAGATGTGAGAAAGACAGTTAGTTACACGGGTTAGCAAGGAAGGAGATAGGTCTGCTGCAGAGAAGTAGATTTGGGTATCATCGGCATACAAATGTTATAGGAAACCTTGGGACTTAATTAGGGAACCTAATGATGTCCTGTAGATTAAGAAGAGAAGGTGACCGAGGACAGAGCTGTGAGGTACCCCGAGAGAAAGTGGTGATGGGGCAGTGGAGGACCCAGAGAAGGCTACACTAAAGGTACGGTTTGACAGGTAGGAAGAGAACCATGAGAGGGCTTTGTCACAAATGCCGAAGGATTGGAGGTTTTGGAGAAAAAGAAGGTGGTCAAAAGTATCAAAGGCTGCGGACAGATCAAGGAGGATAAGCAGAGAGGATTTGCCTTTTGATTTTGCTGTAAGTAGGTAGTTGCTGTCTCTGTGGAGTGATCGGAATGAAATCCAGATTGCAGTGGGTCAAGGAGGGAGTTTAATGTAAGGAAATGGGATAGGTGTGGATATACTAGCTTTTTGAGAAGCTTTGAGACAAGATGGAGGAGGGAAATAGGGCGGTAGTGTCAGGGTTTCACCTTGCTTTGTTAGCTATTTGCTGCTGGCTGCCATTTTACTTACCTCTCTCACTGAATCTGATGCAGAGTGTGGAACGCTGCTCTCTCATCTGGGCACCCTCTTATGGCCAAACTGGTGAACATCATCAGTGTGAGAAAGGTTGCAGTCCCAGGATTATGATGTCACACTTATTATTTAAAGGTCCTCTGTTCAGTATGCTTTTGCCATTGCGTTGTCTCAGACTTGTTTGTTAGTTGCTGTGTTCCAGTTCCTGTGTTTTACCTAGCTTGTTTGACGTCCCTTCTGGTTCCTGATCCCTGGCTTGTTTCTGACTCTGCTGTTTTCCTAGTTCCTGATCCCAGCTCGTCTGACTACTCGCTTTGGCTCCTGACTCTGCTTATCTGACTACCAGCCCTGGCTTTGACTCCTGGCTTGTCATTTGGCTTATGGACTTTTTATTATTTTTTGTTATTAATAAAGGTGTGATTATTTTTGCACTTCACGTCTCAGTCTGATTCCTGCTACCATGACAGGTAGTTAGATGGGGAGGTTGGATCAAGGGAAGGTTTTTTTACAATAGGTGTGACCAGTGCATTTTTCAGAGATGAGGGAAATATACCGGGGTTAAGGGAGAGGTTGAAAATGTGTATTAGTATAGGGGTAAGGGTAAAAGAGAGGGAGGGGAATAGCTGTGAGGGGATAGGGTCAAGGGGACATTTAGTGATGTGAGAGTGCAGTATAAAAGCAGAAACGTCTTCCTCAGTAACAGGGGAGAAAGAGCTAAGTTTATGGCTATGTGGGTTGTTGTTGATTGCGAGCATTTGAGGGGGTGGGAGAATGGAAGTATGTTGAGAGCTGATTTCATTTCTGATGGAGTCGATTTTGCTATTGGAGTGGCTGGCAAAGTTTTGAGCTGACAGAGAAGCTGTATTAGGAGGTGGGGGTGGGCAGAGAAGAGTATTGAAAGTGGAGAACAGACGCTTTGGGTTTGAAGAGTAGAAATAAGAGTAGAGACGTAATGTTACTTAAAGAGATTGAGGGCAGAATAGTAGGAGTTCAAGATGAATTTGTAATGAAGAAAATCAGCTGAACTCCGACATTTTCCCCAGTTCTGGGAACATCTGCATAGGTACCGTGTCAGAGGAGTATGGCAGGGCTGAGAATTAGTGTGTGATTTCCGAGCTATGGTAAGAAGGGCCAGATTGCTCAAGGACGGATTTAAGGGTAGAATTATAGTGGCAGATACATTGGTCAGGGCAAGAAAAGGAGGAGAAGGATGAGAGGTTTGAGGGAATTAGCAAGCTGTTGCTGATCTAATGACATAATGCTTCTGTGAAGTTTGGTGTGAGGAGTAGAAGAAGGGAGAGTTTTAGGGAGGGATGATATGTTGCAAGTGAGGAGATGTTGGTCAGAAAGAGGAAATGGGGAGTTTGTGAAGTTTGAAATAGTGCTGAAGTCACCAAGAATATGGGCAGGGGTGTCTGAGGAAAGGAAATAAGGTAGCCAGGCAGCCAAGTGATCTAGAAATAGAGTTAAGGAGCCAGGGGGTCTGTATATGACTGCAACACGTATAGAGAGGTGATAGAATAAGCAAATCATGTGGGTTTTGAATGAGGAAAATGTGAGGGAAGAGATGGGTTGTATTTGTTTAAAGGTGCAGCGAGAGGAAAGTAAAATACCTACACCACCTCCTTGTCTATTACCAGACCTAGGAGTGTAGCTGTAGTGGACACACATGTGACAAGGCAGCAGTGGATGCTGTGCTAGGGGAGAGTGCCAGGTTTCTGTTAGGGCCAGAAGGTTGAGGGAGCAACCATAGTAACACGAAAGTGTTAGACTTTAGAACTACTGATTTTTCTTACATGGGCAGATACCTAGATGAATCTCTAAAATGGATGGCACAGATTACAGGAGTATAAGAACAGTGGGAATATTTTAAAAATGCTATTCTAGATGCAACTAAACACTGTATTGTTTGTAAAAGTAAAAGAAAAAGAAAATCAATATGGTTTTCAAGAGAAGTAGCACATGCAGTTAAGACAAAAAAGACAGTCTATAAAAAATTCAAATTCACTGGCTCAGAAGAGGATAAGAACAAATGGAGAAAACAGTTAATCAGAAAGGCTAAAGCTGATGCAGAAGAGAAAATTGAACAATCTGTAAAAACAGTGACAAAACCTTCTTTAGATATATTAGTGAAAAGAGAAAAACTAACAGAGGGATAGTTAGACTCAATAATGATGATATAGTATTTGAAGAAGGTAAACAAATAGCAAACTGTTTAAATGATTATTTTTGTTCAGTCTTTACAACAGATGGTAAAGATAGTGAGATTCTATTAAGAGATGTTACTGTAAATAATAATGTGAGTAGTAATTTTGTTTTTACAGAGGAAGACGTTTCAAGGGCTTTATCAAAAATAAAAGTAAATAAGTCTGTGGGTCCAGATAATATTTATCCAACGGTTCTAAGAGAACTTCGATCCGTAATAGCTTCTCTATTAGCTGATTTATTTAATCAGTCACTTCTAACAGGAGTTGTTCCAAAAGATTGGAAAATTGCCAATGTAGTCCCTCTTCATAAAAAGGGTAGTAGGGAAGATTCTGCTAACTATAGGCCAGTCAGTTTGACCTCAATTGCAGGGAAATTAATGGAAACTCTTTTAAAGGAAAGACTTGTATCTTTCATTCAGACAAACAACTTAGAAGACAAAGGACAGCATGGTTTCACTGCTGGAAGATCATGCCAGACTAATCTAATTGATTTCTTTGACCATGTAACTAAAATAATAGACCAGGGAGGAGCCGTAGATGTTGCATATCTAGACTTTAGCAAAGCATTTGACACCGTCCCACACAACAAACTAATTCACAAAATGTATTGCCTTGGAATAGATGCTAAGATTATTAAGTGGGTAGAATGCTGGCTTAAAGATAGACGACAGAGGGTTTCAATTAATGAAGTACATTCAAATGAGGCATAAGTTACTAGTGGTGTTCCCCAAGGGTCAGTTCATGGTCCTGTTTTGTTTAACATGTTCATAAGTGATATTGGAAGTGGGCTTAAGTTGAAGGTTTGCTTGTTTGCTGATGATACAAAAATTTGTAACAGGGTAGATGTTTCAGAGAGGTTGATCAAATGAACTGTGATATTAAAAAACTAGAGGACTGGTCAAATAAATTGGATCTGAAATGTAATATTACCAAGAGCAAAATTATGCATATAGGATTCAAAAACCCAAAGGCCAATTATAGTCTCAATGGTACATTACTGACTGTAACTAAAGAAGAAAGGGATTTGGGAATTATTATTTCAGAAGATTTAAAATTTGGTACACAATACAGCAGTACAGCCAGTAAGGTCAGTCGAATACTTGGTTGCATTGGAAGAGGTATTAGTAGCAGAAATAGCAAGGTTCTTATGCCACTTTACAGATCATTAGTTAAACCAAATCTGGAATACTGTGTACAGTCCTGGAGCACATATCTTCAGAAATATATAAATAAACTAGAAATTATCAAATCGGTCGCTCCAAACTCACAATAGGGCGCTCCTCATTGGCTCTCAAAAGTGACGTCAGACGCCACAAGTCTATAAGGCAGGTACATGAAAAATGCACAGGGGCCGGGTGCAATGCCAGAGAAAAGCAGCAAACCTACTGCATTGAACGTGTTAAATGAAAATAGTAAATCCAGCAGCACGGCAGCAAATATATAACAGGAAATTTTATTTCACATCAAAATAGGTACAGGTCACGGAATAAACGTCTGACATGTTTCGCGCCCCCTAGTGGTGCTTCATCATAGAAGGCTACTTAAATGGTACATGGTCTAAAATATAAAACGTGCAAAGAAAGACTCTATGATCTAAATATGTATAGTTTAGAGGAAAGAAGGGAAAGAGGTGACATGATATAAACCTTCAGGAGAAAAATTGAGGAAGCATTTTTTTACAGAAAGGGTGGTAGATTCATGGAATAAACTTCCATTTGAGGTGGTAAACACAAAGGGGCCTAAATTTGAACGTGCGAGCGGACATGATCCGATAATGCGGATCATGTCCGCCGCACATCGATAAATGCCAACAGCATAAGCTGTCAGCATTTATCATTGCACCAGCAGTTCTGGTGAACTGTTGGTGCATTACCGCCCCTGCAGATTCACGGCCAATCTGCCGCAAGCAGGGGGTGTCAATCAACCTGATCGTATTGGATCGGGTTGATTTCTTGCAAGTTCTGTCCGCCTCCTCAGAGCAGGCGGACAGGTTATGGAGCTTGATAAATATGCCCCAAAGACTGTAATGGAATTAAAAAATGCCTGGGACATGCATGAGGCTATCCTAAGGAAAAAGTAACATGTAATATGGGTAGACTTGATGGGACTTTTTGGTTCTTATCTACTGCAAATTCTATGTTTCTATGTTTCTATGGATCGGGAGATAAAGTGGTCATGTATAGAAGTGAGCTTGTTGCAAACAGAGCGAGAGTTTCAGAATGCACAAGAGAAAGGGTTAGTGGCTTTAGATGCAAGAGGAATGTGAGTAAAGTTGCCAGAGTTCTGTTTTCTGAGTCTATGGAATGGTACACATGGATGTGCACGGCTAGGAAGTTGTTGGGGACCAGGATTAGGGGAGATGTCACCAACAGTTAGTAAAAGCAAGAGGGAGAGTGACATGAGATGAGATACATATTTGCAGTAATGAGACTGATTTTGAGATGAGGTGCAGGTGGGAGAGAGAGTGTTTAGGAATAGGTCAAGTTCATGAGTACAATAGTAAGGTGAGTTTAAGAGAGATAGGCAAATGAACAGTGCAGGTGGAGAGGGAGAAGGAGCAATTGAATAATGTAGGCAAGAGGTAGCAAAAAGGAATATGAATATATTGAGCATTTTTACAAAAGTGGGAACCAATTAAACACATAAGACACAGTATTATAGCAGCAACAATGGAAACAATGAGGTACATAAAACATAAAAAGTACTTGCCTTGTGTCTTGCCCCTTGCCCAATCCTTGTTCAATTTTTGTATAATTATTTTCTTAATGCCTCACTTATACTTCTGCTATCAAATTTACTTTTCTATCTTGGTATCCTTTGTGGAAAAGAATACCTAGGTATGCTCAAGAGTGGCAATCCATTACTTGGAGCAAGCTAGTGATTGGTGGCTACACACATATATCTTTTGTGTTTTATGATCGGGTCATCAGATGTGCCGGTGTTGCACGTGTTACATGCACTTGAGCTTGACTTCAACCATGAAGAGACATGAGAGGTGTAGGATAAGTGGGAGGCCCCCACCGCACGCGGTCAAGTGGCACCGCTGGTGAAATACCACTACTATTATCGTTTTTTCACTTACCTGGTGAGGCAGGGAGGGGCGAGTCCCGAGGGGCTCTCGATGCTTAGGAAAGAATTTTCTTTTTTACCTTTTCTGATACTTACATCACCAAGCAAAATGACCAAGAGACAAGATTCTCAAACCCCAGTAGAGTCTTTATAAATTCTGCATGCAGGGCTGAGGTGTAGATTAATAAAATGCTGATAATGCCGCAAGAATTCCCCAGAGATTATTTTCATTCTATCCAACAAGACTACTGTAACAAAAGCAAAGATTTTACAATTGCAAACATTTACATAAACCATTTATCAAGTGTTCTAATTATTGTTTTACCATGTTGCTAATGGTTTTCCATGGATGTGCTATATTATGTATTTGGCTCTTCATGTAACTTTACAAGTTGACAGGAATGCCAACTAATGATATGTTGGAAAGCTAGGGAGATGTTCACTAAAAGTATAACATGATCTAGCCTTTACAATGACGCCTTTCAGAAACCTCATGAGTGTCTATGAAACTAGGTCATTGGCTGCCCATTTTGTACTTAAAAGCCAATGTACCTGTCTGCCAATAAAATAATATAAATAAATACATAATAGATACTGATGTATTAGTATAATTTTATTTTTTTCTGTATATTGATGACTGAGTGGAGACCAGTTGATATGAATACTGTGCTGAGCAGTTGGAGAATGTCTGGGACCATCCGACTCAAAAGCTTTCGTCAATCCTGGAGGTTTTTAAGATACTTACCTAGGTTGAAGAAATATTTAGAAAAAAGAGATGGGTTTTTTGGAATTATAAAGGCATTAACAATCTCATACAAAGAAATCTTCTGCCCTCCTACTTTCCAAAATTCAGCACCAATACACTAGTGGAGAGAATCCCTGTCTTTTTCTTATGACATGCCTAGCTGACATAACATATATTTATACATCTAGCTGTAGGATTTTAAGCTTACAATACAACAATGTTGTTAAGTCATGGCAGGCATTCTAGTATAGACATCTTCCTTCTATATTATTTAGAAAAAAACTAAAACAAATCTACCAACAATAATTAATTCACTAAAATCCACACCTAGAAAAACATGCATATCTTATAATTCCCCACTCTGTAGCATTTCTTCTCAAATAATAGCTCATCCCAAGGTCAGCAGCACTAACACTAACTAACAACAGGTAAAACTTTATGGTAGACAGTACTTCCACAGTCTCCCTTTTTATACTTCAAAACAACATGAAAAAAGTATAACAGTTCAACACAGTCCTCCAATGGTCTTGACCAGTGTGGCTAACATGACAGATTTTCAGGATACAAAGACATATCCATATGTGTCCATCATAGGATGTGCAAACAGTTGATGGGCATCCCTGGGTGGGGTATATTGCTTAGTCAATGTCCATCCACAACAGATGCTTGCTTTCAGTTTCAAAGTAACAAGAGAAATGTTAATTTTTCAAAGCTGTGTGAGGTTTCAGTTTTCAAAGAAAGGGGGGATGGGATAGCGCTATACAGCTAAAGAGAACTGATATCGTTATTTTACATATAACAAGTGTATGTGTGTGTATATGAAAAGTAATAAACTTTGAATGTGTGAAATTCAAGTAGCAAGTAGCGTTAAGCTTACTTGGAAATAGTGATCTTAGACTAAATTTTTTAAGAAATAGGTGTCTATGTACAAAACTAAGTGTGAACGTTCCTCTCTATAATATGTGAGATAATTTATGTGCACAAATTATATAATATTAAATGTGCAAGGAAATCCTAAAAAGTCATAACTATAGCATATGATAGTAATGAATGTGTAGTATGATAAACACAATCTTAAACAATAATAAGAACAATTAATGTCTATCATATAAAAGATTTATGCAAACGCTGATTACATTAAACGGTAATGTTATTTAATATGACATATAACAAATGTAAACATAAAAAGATGCCGGCCTCAAGAAGATTCAACTAATAGTTAATTAATCTACAAATAAATTCAAAAAGTGCTAAAAAGTACAGATAAAAACAAACAAATTAACTAAAAATGGCTAAAAAGCAACAACTGATATTTTTACAATATAAAGTACCTGATACAATTATAGTATCTTTGAATAATTGTCCTTAGTGCGGGTAGAAAATTCCCATAAGCTGATAGTGGAGTTTCTGGACAAAACTTTTTCACAGGTATGTCTACCTTAAATTTCTAGATTTAGCATTGAATGGAATCCCTCCATGACCGGAATGTTCCAAGAGTAGATGGATCCGTGTAAGTTATGGCGCTGTTGTAGGTTCGGATCGTCAGTGCGCCAAACAAACAAACTGACACAATGTATCACGGTCTTGCAGTTAAGTAGTTCCGGTGGTAAGGTTATAAAACCTCCGTTTAGGGAGATTGAAAGGTGCAATTCGTAGCGGTTGCCGCTGCCCAAAGAGACTGGTAAATGTATTTCTTAGCGGTTTGTTGAACTAGTAGATCCTGGGACAGGAATTATACATTTCGAGACTATTCAGGTGTATTCAAAAATAGCTCAATGTACCTGCCCTACTACTAGACAAATAAACCTTACCAGCTGTTTGTAAAAGTAAAGATGATGTTCAAAGTAAGGAAATCAATGCGTTTCAGCCGCCTGGGCCTTTATCAAGAGGTTTCAGTTTACATAGTTTACATAGCTTCTATCTTAGGGTAACTCTGAGGTTGCGGCAGCAAGACAGTTGGAAAGGAGCAATTTAAGGAGGATATTCAGTGAAAGATCAGTACACAAAACACAATCCAAGATAAATAGTCCCTGCAATATTTTGGCTCCTGAAGCCCCAGACCAGCTACCTAATCCTAAATTCCAACCCATGTGTAAAATTATTAGTGAGCCTTATTTCTTGAAAGCCTGATTTTTACCCAGAACTATTAGTAGTTGTCACTTCTATATTATTTAATTAATACATTTTTTAATAATATGGGCACCATTTACCATTTGCTAGGAGGGTAAGGTTTTCTCTCAGGAACCTCATTCGCACGGCTTTGGTGCTATGGGCAGCATCTGCTGTTCCCTACATTTATTATTGTACAAGCTGCTGCTTGTTTCGTTTGTAATAATACAGTACAATTCCAGCAGGTGGATTGTTCCAACAATAAGAGCTGTCAGCAAGATATGGCAAGAAATAACTCTTAGGTTCTAAAACTCAAAGATAGATTCCATCAAGCAATTTCAGTCACTTTTTTGCACCATAAGTAGTCATCAAACTTGGTGGGGTGCTTTCTTGGTGGCCAATATTTTTTCCATTTTAAAGGAACTTTAATCATTTGAATCATTTCTTCATTAAATGAACAGCAGGGTGTGCTATCAATATTGCAGGACTGCGATTAGCTCACAATCTGGAATTACAAGTCTGTGGAAAAACTGAATAACCATAGAATGTTTAATGCGGTCCTATACTTTCAATGGGTAGCTCGGCCGCATTAAATATTGCTTATATTCCAAGTTGAAAGTTTTGTGTTGCATGCAAGCCCAAAACATAAGAGCGCAAAAAAAGTTAACACAACTTGAGACCTGAAGTAAAGTGTAAGGGCTACAATAAAAGTATAACAAAACATATTAAAATATAGTATGACACACATATATATATATATATATATATATATATATATATATATTTGTACTCTACTTGTTATCTAGGCCAAACTCCCTTGCTAATTTAACTTTGAAATTTCTCATCACAAAGTCAGTTTTATCTCAGGACATCTTGACAAAGGCTGCACCACCTGAAACGCGTAGATGGATTATTTTTAAGTCTCTTTTGTATGAAGACTCAAGAACACAGAGCGCTCTGTAAGACTTTTAGAGTCAAATCTAGTAGATACGCGAACAGTGTGATTTGTTGGCAACATTGTATCACTCAAGTTCAAGTTTAAAATTCCTACTGGCTATTCCTGGTAATCCAGCTTCCCGATTGGCAATAAAATTAGCACGTGACCCGGAACTAACAACAGCATGATCCGAGAGAAACACCAAGCAGTAAGAGTAAACCGGAGGGTCTAGACGTGTAAACATTGCAGCTGAGAGGAAGTAGAGAAACCAGCATCATGAGGTTTCGTATTCTGGGCGAGTTTTGTACTCAAGAAGCTTCTTTAAATATTAGCACATTCACACTGAATCAGAGCGATCCACGCACTCATCCTTTCATACCCACACCCACTAAGATACAAGATGCAAGATATAGTATTTGTCGCTGTTTTTATGAAGATTTACACATGAATATTGTTTTATTAACAAATTACTGTCCCCACTACTTTGGACTAAACTTTTTTGCAAGGTCTGATCAATATATAGACCCGGCATTTGGATCTCTACTTTTAGATATATGGCCATTTAGTATTTCACTTATAATTTAAACCACCGATGGTTTTTTATATTGTAGTGTTTTAATAAACCATTTGTTGTATTTCTTGTTCAATATTGTTTCTATTACATTTGTGTATAATTGTACACCTGATGTTGTTGCTACCTCACCTCAGTAGCTTGTCATAAGCGCGCCCTTTCTTTTTGATTTCAGTTTTATCTCATGCTCAGCATAATTTAAGTGCACTATTACTTAGAGCTCACACAGAATCCCCTAGCCACAAAGGATATGCCACATAGGCAATTCTAATTGGGGTCCACACAGAATCCCATAGACACACAACCAATTCTAACTGGGGTTCACACAGAATGCCCTAGCCACACAGGAAATTCTAACTGGGGTTCGCACAGAATCCCTTAAGAAATGACTACACACAGGCACACAGTTAACATGATGATACAGATTCTTAATATACAGTTAGTATTTTCCAATTTATACAAACAAGATTACATAGAGAAATAGTCAATAGCCTTGCTCACAAAGATGAATTCACTTGGGGATAGCTTACCTAGACACCAGACTCCAGATAGATACACTAAATAAATAGCTATTTCAATATGCACCTTTCAAATATTTTGTGAGCTACTGTTGAGTGTATCTGATCCAGATCAAGAGTCTTAGTTCATAGCAGTTAAAACGTTATGGTAGGAAATACTTCCACAAACTCTACTTAAAAAAAATATACTATAATGCCATCTTAACCCATTGCAACTTTTCCAAATTTTTTCTAATGCAGACGAGATTGAAATACGTTATGTTCTCCTGTGCATATTTGGTGCGGCTGCCCTTGCATAGAAACATAGATTTTGAAAGCAGATAAGAATCATAGGCCCAACAAGTCTGCCCGATATTTCCTAATAGTTTAAACTGATCAAGTTCAAAGAATAGCTTTGTGCTTATCCCAAGCATCCTTGAAGTCACCCACAGAGTTTTTCATT
This sequence comes from Bombina bombina, assembly GCF_027579735.1. Taxonomy (NCBI): domain Eukaryota; kingdom Metazoa; phylum Chordata; class Amphibia; order Anura; family Bombinatoridae; genus Bombina; species Bombina bombina. The sequence goes on from NC_069500.1 coordinate 115,324,012, forward strand.
ACCACTACTTGTGGAAATGCGTTCTATGAACCAATTACCCATTCTGTAAAGAAGTGCTTCTGCAATCTACTAACCTTGTGCTTGAGATCATGACTAGTGATGTCCCGAACTGTTAGTGTATTTACAGTCCAGAAGGACTCCACTCATCTCTGCTGCAAGCACAGCACCCCAAAAAGCCCTTTTTAGGGCTATATTTCGTGACGTTTTTTTTTTGTTTTTTTTCGTTTTTTTTTTTATTAGCATTTGCCTGGCTTTCAGGCTGTGTGTTTAAGGCTCACAGCATATGCTGTGATTACTGCCACCACTGATATCTCCCTAACAACATTAGTTTAAATTTAACTAACCAAAAAATTTAATTATTTTGCTAGTGTAATTTTTTAATGTGTTAATATCCATTTATAACATTATTTTAAATTTAAAAAAAAAAAAAAAAATATTTTGCTAGTGTAATCTAATTACATTTACTATCAGGCCTGTGTCTGTCAGGCTCACTCAGCATTAATATACCTCATTTTTTTCAGTCTTTTGGTTAATTGGTCTGTGCCAGGCAGCCACCCAGCATTCATATCTATTCTTCTTCACCTTAATTTTAATATATAAAAAAAAAGTTTAAATTTGTTTGATAGTGTAATCTAATATAATTTTCTATCCGGCCTGTGTGTTTTGCTGACATACAGAGCCTACTGTGTTTACTTGCTGCCCTCCCTAGTCTATGAGCCACAACTCATATGTGTTTAACCTTTTTATAATTCCCCCCCAAAAAAATAATTTAAATCATTTTTCTAGTGTAATCTAATAGTATTTTCTATCAGGCATGTGTGTATCTGACTTACAGAGCCTACTGTTTTTAATAGCTGCCCTTCCAAGGCTATCAGCCACGACTCATATGTATGTGCTTAACCTTTTTCTTTAAATTCCCCCAAAAAAGTCTTTAAATCATTATGCTAGTGTAATCTAATTTTATTTTCTATCAGGCCTGTGTCTAACTGTCTATCTGACTTACACAGCATACTGTTGTTAATTGCTGCCCTACGTAGCAGCCAGCCAGTGCGACCACTCATAGAGTCATATGTGCATTGCACTTCTTAACATAATTTTAATATTAAAATCTAAAATTTTAAAATATTTTGCTAGTGTAATCTAACTTATTTTTCTATCAGGCCTGTGTTTTTGTCACTTACACAGCATACTGTGTTAAATTGCTGCCCTACCTACCATCCACGACTCATATCTGCCAGCCTGTGTGCCAGGCCTAACTAGCCAATTAGTGGCACCAATCATAATTCTTGTAACAGTATATAAAAAAATAAAAATCATAATTTTTTGGACTGCAAATATTCAGTCTCCTAGTGCCATTGAATTGCATTTACCTCCTGCCTGCCACTGCCAGCCTTTTGTGCCAGGCCGTCTAGCCAACTATTTACACCAATCATAATTGTTGTCACAGACAGTATAGTTACTAATTAAAATTAAAAAAAATTTTGATTGTTGATCTTAATCCTCAGTTTGCTCGTGCCCTAGAATTGCACTTTTCTACTGCCTTCCAAGCCTGTGTGCCAGGCCTACTTGAAAAATATTTACACCAATCATATTTGTTGTCACAGTATTCTTAGTAATTAAAAATTAAAATTTTTGTTAATAGTTGTTGTGAATCCTCAGTTTGCTGGTGCCAGTGAATTGCACTTTCCTCCTGCCTTGCAGCCTGCTGTGTGCCAGGCCCACCTAGCCAATTATTGCCAGCAATCATATTTCTTTTAACAGTATTGCAAAAATTGTCAATCATCACTGTTTTGACTGTCAGTAATCAGTCTCCTAGTGTCCTTGAATTGCATTTACCTCCTGCCTGCCAGCCTTTTGTGCCAGGCCGTCTTGCCAACTATTTACACCAATCATAATTGTTGTCATAGTATAGTTACTAATTAAAATTAAACAATTCTTGATTGTTGATCTCAATCCTCAGTTTGCTCGTGCCCTAGAATTGCACTTTTCTACTGCCTTCCAAGCCTGTGTGCCAGGCCTACTTGAAAAATATTTACACCAATCATATTTGTTGTGACAGTATTCTTAATAATTAAAAATTAAAATTTTTGGTAATAGTTGTTGTGAATCCTCAGTTTGCTGGTGCCATTGAATTGCACTTTCCTCCTGCCTTTCAGCCTGCTGTGAGCCAGGCCCACCTATCCAATTATTGCCAGCAATCATATTTCTTTTAACAGTATTGCAAACATTGTCAATCATCACTGTTTTGACTGTCAGTAATCAGTCTCCTAGTGTCCTTGAATTGCATCTACCTCCTGCCTGCCAGCCTTTTGTGCCAGGCCGTCTTGCCAACTATTTACACCAATCATAATTGTTGTCACAGTATAGTTACTTATTAAAATTAAAAAATTCTTGATTGTTGATCTTAATCCTCAGTTTGCTGGTGCCCTAGAATTGCACTTTTCTACTGCCTTCCAAGCCTGTGTGCCAGGCCTACTTGAAAAATATTTACAGCAATCATATTTGTTGTGACAGTATTCTTAATAATTAAAAATTAAAATTTTTGGTAATAGTTGTTGTGAATCCTCAGTTTGCTGGTGCCATTGAATTGCACTTTCCTCCTGCCTTGCAGCCTGCTGTGAGCCAGGCCCACCTAGCCAATTATTGCCAGCAATCATATTTCTTTTAACAGTATTGCAAAAATTGTCAATTATCACTGTTTTGACTGTCAGTATTCAGTCTCCTAGTGTCCTTGAATTGCATCTACCTCCTGCCTGCCAGCCTTTTGTGCCAGGCCGTCTTGCCAACTATTTACACCAATCATAATTGTTGTCACAGTATAGTTACTTATTAAAATTAAAAAATTCTTGATTGTTGATCTTAATCCTCAGTTTGCTGGTGCCCTAGAATTGCACTTTTCTACTGCCTTCCAAGCCTGTGTGCCAGGCCTACTTGAAAAATATTTACAGCAATCATATTTGTTGTGACAGTATTCTTAGTAATTAAAAATTAAAATTTTTGTTAATAGTTGTTGTGAATCCTCAGTTTGCTGGTGCCAGTGAATTGCACTTTCCTCCTGCCTTGCAGCCTGCTGTGTGCCAGGCCCACCTAGCCAATTATTGCCAGCAATCATATTTCTTTTAACAGTATTGCAAAAATTGTCAATCATCACTGTTTTGACTGTCAGTAATCAGTCTCCTAGTGTCCTTGAATTGCATTTACCTCCTGCCTGCCAGCCTTTTGTGCCAGGCCGTCTTGCCAACTATTTACACCAATCATAATTGTTGTCATAGTATAGTTACTAATTAAAATTAAACAATTCTTGATTGTTGATCTCAATCCTCAGTTTGCTCGTGCCCTAGAATTGCACTTTTCTACTGCCTTCCAAGCCTGTGTGCCAGGCCTACTTGAAAAATATTTACACCAATCATATTTGTTGTGACAGTATTCTTAATAATTAAAAATTAAAATTTTTGGTAATAGTTGCTGTGAATCCTCAGTTTGCTGGTGCCATTGAATTGCACTTTCCTCCTGCCTTTCAGCCTGCTGTGTGCCAGGCCCACCTATCCAATTATTGCCAGCAATCATATTTCTTTTAACAGTATTGCAAACATTGTCAATCATCACTGTTTTGACTGTCAGTAATCAGTCTCCTAGTGTCCTTGAATTGCATCTACCTCCTGCCTGCCAGCCTTTTGTGCCAGGCCGTCTTGCCAACTATTTACACCAATCATAATTGTTGTCACAGTATAGTTACTTATTAAAATTAAAAAATTCTTGATTGTTGATCTTAATCCTCAGTTTGCTGGTGCCCTAGAATTGCACTTTTCTACTGCCTTCCAAGCCTGTGTGCCAGGCCTACTTGAAAAATATTTACAGCAATCATATTTGTTGTGACAGTATTCTTAATAATTAAAAATTAAAATTTTTGGTAATAGTTGTTGTGAATCCTCAGTTTGCTGGTGCCATTGAATTGCACTTTCCTCCTGCCTTGCAGCCTGCTGTGAGCCAGGCCCACCTAGCCAATTATTGCCAGCAATCATATTTCTTTTAACAGTATTGCAAAAATTGTCAATTATCACTGTTTTGACTGTCAGTATTCAGTCTCCTAGTGTCCTTGAATTGCATCTACCTCCTGCCTGCCAGCCTTTTGTGCCAGGCCGTCTTGCCAACTATTTACACCAATCATAATTGTTGTCACAGTATAGTTACTTATTAAAATTAAAAAATTCTTGATTGTTGATCTTAATCCTCAGTTTGCTCGTGCCCTAGAATTGCACTTTTCTACTGCCTTCCAAGCCTGTGTGCCAGGCCTACTTGAAAAATATTTACACCAATCATATTTGTTGTCACAGTATTCTTAGTAATTAAAAATTAAAATTTTTGTTAATAGTTGTTGTGAATCCTCAGTTTGCTGGTTCCAGTGAATTGCACTTTCCTCCTGCCTTGCAGCCTGCTGTGTGCCAGGCCCACCTAGCCTTTTGTGCCAGGCCGTCTTGCCAACTATTTACACCAATCATAATTTTTTGTCACAGTATAGTTACTAATTAAAATTAAAACATTTTTGATTGTTGATCTTAATCCTCAGTTTGCTCGTGCCATTGAATTGCACTTTTCTACTGCCTGCCAGCCTGTGTGCCAGGCCCAACTATCCAATTAGTGCCAGCAATCATATTTATTTTAACAGTATTGCAAAATTTGTCAATCATCACTGTTTTGACTGTCAATCTGCAGTCTACTAGTGCCCTCCTTGAATTGTATTTTACTCCTGCCTGCCTGCCTGCCTGTGTGCCAGTCCCAACTAGCCAATTAGACAATCAATCATATTTATTGTAACAGGATTGGAATTTCTGTTAATCATAACTGTTTTGACTGTGATTCTTCAGTCTCCTAGTGCCATTGAATTGCAGTTTCCTTTCTCCCAGCGTGTGTGCCAGACAGGCCCATTTGCCAACTAGTGCCAAACAATCATATTTGTTGTCACAGTACTTGTAATATTTTAAAAATTTAACAATTTGTGATTTTTAAAACATCTGTCTTTTTTGTTGTTGTCAGTCTCACAGCGTATACTGTGCCCACTTTCACAGTGCCACCACTCAATTGGTGTAATAGTATTGTTAGTGTCCGTTTTAAAAAAAATGACAGGCAGAGGCAGGCCATCCCGCAGGTTCCGTGGTCATGGTCGTGGTGCTGTGATTCCTTTAGACCCTACAAATATGCACATTGTTCAGGCGCCGTGTGCCAAACTTCTGAGGAGGACCTAGTTGAATGGCTAACACAGGACACCCAATCTTCTTCAGCTTCCGCTGCTAGTCCTCCTAACCTTGACGCACCATCTACGTCCAGCTGTGCTTTGGGCAGGTCTCAAGTGACCAGTGACACTCCCCTGCCTGTCACCACCACCAACACTAGCACCACAGCCGCTTCACTTGATCTGTCACAGGAGTTATTGACACATCATTTTGAAGAAATGAGTGATGCGCAACCATCATTGACAGAGGATGTAGATAATAGTGATCAGTCTCAGTCAGGCAGCATTACCGACATGGAGGTACGGTGTGATGATAATGATGATGTTGTACCCTCTGCTGCTTCCTTTCTTGATGTTTCAGATACAAGTGAAGCGGTTGATGATGATGTGTCGGTGGATGTCACGTGGGTGCCTGCTAGAAGAGAAGAAGAAGAGGGGGAAAGTTCAGATGGGGAGAAAGAGAGGAGGAGGAGACGATTTGGAAGCATGGGGAGGTCGTCTCAAGGAGCTAGTAGCACAATCAGACAGCATGCATCATCACCAGGGGTCAGCCAGACAGCACGCCGATGCCCATCAACGCATGCTGTTGCCACCACCAGAATGCCGTCATTGCAGAGCTCAGCAGTGTGGCATTTTTTTTGTGTGTCAGCCTCTGACAACAGCGATGCCATTTGCAACCTGTGCCAAAAGAAACTGAGTCGTGGGAAGTCCAACAGCCACCTAGGTAAAACTGCTTTGCGAAGGCACATGGTCTCCCATCACAAAGGCCGATGGGAAGAACACATGAGTAGAAGCAGCACACAAAGTGAAAGCCGCCCTCCTCCTCCTGCTCCAGCATCTTCAGCCACGTCAACCAGTGCTGTCCTCCTTGCCCCCTCTCAACCATCCTCCACTCAGTCTCTCTTACGTAGCAGTTCCTGGTCATCTGCCCACAGTCATGTGTCTGTCAAGGACATGTTTGAGCGTAAGAAGCCAATTTCTCAAAGTCACCCCCTTGCCCGGCGTCTGACAGCTGGCTTGTCTGAACTCTTAGCCTGCCAGCTTTTACCATACAAGCTGGTGGAGTCTGATGCTTTCAAAAAATTTGTATCTATTGGGACACCGCAGTGGAAGGTACCTGGCAGAAATTTCTTTTCACAAAAGGCAATCCCAAACCTGTACTCTGTTGTGAGAAAGGAAGTTATGGCATGTCTGGCACACAGTGTTGGGGCAAGGGTCCATATGACCATGGATAGCTTGTCTGCAAAGCATGGTCAGGGCAGGTATATCACCTACAAAACCTGCTGACTTCTGACAAGCATGGAATGCGTGGCTCTGCAGAAGAGTTGGTGACACCGCCACGACTTGCAGGCACGCCTGCTGCTACCTCCTCTACTCCTCCTACTCCATCCTCTTCCATAACCTCTTCCTCGGCAGAGTCCTCTTCAACTTCTGCGTCTTGCTCCACATCTATGGCACCCCCCCAGCTCCCCAGGTACTATGCTACATCCCGGGTACGGCAGTGTCACGCCGTCTTGGGGTTGACTTGCCTGAAAGCGGAGAGTCACACCGCACCAGCACTCCTGACCGCCCTGAATGCACAGGTGGATCAGTGGCTGACTCCGCACCAACTGGAGATTGGCAAGGTTGTTTCTGACAATGGAAGTAATTTGGTGGTGGCATTGAAATTGGGCAAGTTGACACATGTGCCGTGCATGGCACATGTGTGTAATCTAATTGTACAACGATTTGTCCATAAGTTCCCAGGCTTACAGGACGTCCTGAAGCAGGCCAGGAAGGTGTGTGGCCATTTCAGGCGTTCCTACACAGCCATGGAGCACTTGTCCGATATCCAGCGTCGAAACAACCTGCCAGTGAGGCGCTTGATTTGCGACAGCCCGACACGGTGGAATTCAACACTCCTAATGTTTGACCGCCTGCTCCAACAAGAAAAAGCTGTTAATGAGTATTTGTATGACCGGGGTGCTAGGCCAGCCTCTGGAGAGCTGGGGATATTTTTTCCAAATTACTGGACGCTCATGCGCAATGCCTGTAGGCTCATGCGTCCTTTTGATTAGGTGACAAACCTTGTCAGTCGCACCGAAGGCATCAGTGACATCATACCATTTGTTTTCTTCCTGGAGTGTGCCCTGCGAAGAGTGCTGGATCAGGCAGTAGATGAGCGTGAAGAGGAAGCGGGAGAGTTGTGGTGTCCATCACCCCCACAAACAGCCGAATCAGCATCGCTTGCTGGACCTGCGGCAACGCAGGAAGAGGATTGTGAGGAAGAGGAGTCAGATGAGGAATGTGGCTTTGAGGAGGAGGAGGAAGACCGAGCACAACAGGCATCCCAGGGTGCTCGTTGTCACCTCTCTGGTACCCATGGTGTTGTACGTGGCTGGGGGGAAGAAGATACCATCAGTGAGATCAGTGAGGAGGAGGAACGGGACATGATTAGCTCGGCATCCAACCTTGTTCAAAAGGGTTCTTTCATGCTGTCGTGCCTGTTGAGGGACCCTCGTATAAAAAAGTTGAAGGAGAATGACCTGTACTGGGTGTCCACGCTCCTCGACCCCCAGTATAAGCATAAAGTGCCTGAAATGTTACCAAATTCCTGCAAGTCGGAAAGGATGGAGCATTTTCATAATAAATTAAAAACTATGCTTTACACAGCGTATAAGGGTGATGTCACAGCATCACGGGAATGTAACAGGGGAAGAGATGAAATTAATCCTCCTCCCCCTCCCACGACCACGGCGGCAAGGACCGGACGCTTTCCTGATGTCTTGTTGATGGAGGACATGCGTACCTTTTTAACTCCCATGCACCATCAGAGCCTTTCGAGATCCAGCCTTAGAGAAAGACTCAACCGACAGGTAGCAGACTACCTAGCTTTAACTGCAGATCTCGACACTCTCAGGAGTGATGGACCCCTTGACTACTGGGTGTGCAGGCTGGACTTGTGGCCTGAGCACTCCCAATTTGCAATGGAACTTCTGGCCTGCCCCGCTTCAAGTGTCCTGTCCGAAAGGACTTTCAGTGCAGCAGGAGGTTTTGTCACTGAGAAGAGAAGTCGCCTAGGTCAAAAAAGCCTTGACTATCTCACTTTTATAAAAATGATTGAGGGCTGGATCCCGAAGGGACTGACATTGGGCGATACATTTGAATAAAAAAGGCCTGATGATGAGATGAGCTGGCTTGGGCTACAACTGGTACACAGGCTGGCCTTTTTTTTTTTTATAAAGCCGGAGGACTTGCTTGACTTATCCGCCAACAAATAGTGTTCAAGCCACAAGCTTTTAGGGCACTTTATAAATGTTTTACAAACATCAATTTTTCTGGCCGCTGCTACAGCAGTTGCTACAACAATACCCAATTTTTTCAGTCATTTGTACATTCCTAATTTTTCTGGCCTCTCCTGCAGCTCTGTGGGTACAAAACTCAAATAAAAAAAATAAGGCACATAACACTAGTGATTAAACTGTTACGAATTGTACAACTTAGCAAACCACTCATATCTGGTGGACCATTAAATTGAACGCAAAATGCCACAAATTTGAAGGAGGAGGACCGACTAAGCATCTTTATCCGTCTCTTGGTTGCTCTAAATTATCTCTGTGTTCCATCTATGCCATACCTGTACTCTATTGTGCAAAAGGGTGGCATATGTGGTGTTTCATGCTGTTGTGCCTGTTGCGGGTCGTGGCCCATGGTATGAAAAGATTGAAGGAGAACGACCTGTAATGGGTGTCCCATCAAATTTTTAGAAAAATGTTCCTGGTTCCTCTCAATTATCTCTGGGTTTCTAAAATGGATGCCATACCTGTACTCGCTTGTGCAAAAGGATGGCATATGTGGTGGTGTTTCCTGCAGTTGTTTCTGTTGAGGGTGCTGGACCCTCTTATAAAAAATCTGAAGGAGAACGACCTGGAGTGGGAGTCCAAGCATGGTTTTTGGGGCAATTTCACTTTTCCAAACAATTATCTGTGGGTTTCTAAAATCAATGCCGTACCAGTACTCTATTGTTCAAAAGGATGCCATATGTTCTCTTTCCTGCTGGTATTTTGTTTGAGGGTCCTGGACCCTCTTATAAAAAGGCCTAAGGAGAAAGAGGTGTACTGGGTGTCCACTCAATTTTTTTTTCTATTTCACATTTGACCAAAATTATCTCTGGGTTTGTAAAATCAATGCTGTACCTGTACTCTATTGTTCAAAAGGATTCCATACATCCTCTTTCCTGCTGGTGTTTTTTTTGAGGGTCCAGGACCCTCTTATAAAAAGGCCGAAGGAGAAAGAAGTGTACTGGGTGTCCATCGAATCATTTGTTTGATTAAAATTCCCGGTTGCAGCAAATTATTTTCGGGTTTCTAAAATCAATGCCTTTCCTGTAATCTAATTTTCAAAAGGATGCCATATGTCCTCTTTCCTGCTGCTGGTTTTGTTGAGGGTCCTGGAGCCTCTGCTAAAAAAAGGCCTAAGGATAAATAAGTGTACTGGGTGTCTAATCAATGTTTTTTTAGATTTCACGGTTGCAACAAATTATCCCCGGGTTTCTGAAATCAATGCCTTTCCTGTAATCAATTATTCACAAGGATGCCATATGTCCTCTTTCATACTGTTGTTTCTGTTGAGGCTCCGACCGGGAGCCTCTTATAAAAAGGCCTAAGGATAAAGAAGTGTACTGGGTGTATAATCTATTTTTTTTTAGATTTCATGGTTGCAACTAATGATCTCTGTGTTTCTAAAATCAATGCCTTTCCTGTAATCTAATTTTCAAAAGGATGCCATATGTCCTCTTTCATGCTGCTGGTTTTGTGGAGGGTCCTGGAGCCTCTGCTAAAAAGGCCTAAGGATAAATAAGTGTACTGGGTGTCTAATCAATCTTTTTTTAGATTTCACGGTTGCAACAAATTATCCCCGGGTTTCTAAAATCAATGCCTTTCCTGTAATCTATTAGTCACAAGGATGCCATATGTCCTCTTTCATGCTGTTGTTTCTGTTGAGGCTCCGGGAGCCTCTTATAAAAAGGCCTAAGGATAAAGAAGTGTACTGGGTGTATAATCTATGTTTTTTTAGATTTCACGGTTGCAACTAATGATCTCTGTGTTTCTAAAATCAATGTCTTTCCTGTAATCTAATTTTCAAAAGGATGCCATATGTCCTCTTTCATGCTGCTGGTTTTGTGGAGGGTCCTGGAGCCTCTGCTAAAAAGGCCTAAGGATAAATATGTGTACTGGGTGTCTAATCAATGTTTTTTTAGATTTCCTGGTTGAAACAAATTATCCCCGGGTTTCTAAAATCAATGCCTTTCCAGAAATCTATTTTTCAAAAGGATGCCATATGTCCTCTTTCCTACTGCTGGTTTTGTTGAGGGTCCTGGAGCCTCTGCTAATAAGGCCTAAGGATAAATAAGTGTACTGGGTGTCTAATCAAGGTTTTTTTAGATTTCCCGGTTGCAACAAATTATCTCTGGGTTTCTCAAATCAATGCCTTAAATGTAATCTATTGTTCAAAAGGATGCCATATGTCCTCTTTCCTTTTTTTTTTTTTTTTTTTTTCTCTGTATTTTTGTTTATTTTAGAAAATGTAATGCACTTATAGGTTCACTAAGATTATGACTTTGCACACTGCCATTTTCCATGCAGCATTTTGACATGTTGTGTGATATGACTAGAAGAATGGTATGTTTTGAATCTGCTGAGCATAATATAAAATAAAAAAAAAATAATTTAACTTGAGTTAATAACTGAAGCATGACTTCAGGAGTAAGGTGTGGTCATAGGTAGTGGTTGTTATCAGATTCTTTTTAATGCAAATTGCAATTGCCACAGCGTGCATAAAATGTGCGTCACTAGTCCAAATCTTACCTTTTTTTTTTCATTCAGGATTAGTTTGGTGTCCGGCGCCATATTGGAAACGCAAAAAACAGGTCTCCGTACCCATTGATATAAGGGGTGACTAGTGCTTTTCCTTCTCTTTGTCAATAGTTGTGATTAACGAGTTGTCCAGTTACTATAGAACTGGTTTGATAACCCAGGGTCCTGGGGGGGTATATTGGCAGCAGCTTTGACAGCACTATCAGGCTAGAGAGGCCTCTCAGTGTCGCGGCTAGCTGTAACGCAGTCAGCTGAGGAACATAGGTAAGCCAATATGAGTAAGGTATCTCCAGGTTCCTCTTGGATAGCCCCAGAAAGTGTGACTATGAATCCCAAAAAGAAAATTAAATTAAGGTTGAAAACTAACTCCAAAGTAAATTGTAAGACCTGGAGCTCCTCAAACACACGTCCTACCGCAACAGCTATAGGCTCCGCCCCCCCAAATCTTACCTTTTTAATGCCAATTGATATTGCCACAGTTGGAACAACAGTAAATAACATGTGCATCACCACAGTCTCCGAAGCTGTTGTCAGATGTATACAAAAACACTGATAAAGTATTCCTTTCGGGGCGCAAAGAGATGGCTACCGGAACACTCCAGGAACTTCCCAAGAGTCGCTGTCTTGTGGTGAGGTGGCAGACATCTGGGTAGTGTACAGGGAGGCCCAAAATCCTCTCCATCTCTGTGCACCACAGGACAGGACGTCCTTGTCATCCATAAGCACATGAAATTGCTTGCATTTTCCTTGCTTCAAGAAGTTCAGCTTTTGTGGTGATAGTACAGAATTAAATAAACTTTGGTTTCCTACCATACTCAAGACAATCTTGTAGTTCAAGCTTCGGACTTGCTGTGGGAAACAGTGGCCTGTCCATACCAGGAAGATGATTTAGACAGAAGTAACGGGCTCTGATTGCAGGTGACACATGTTTATCGTCAATCATCAAAGGGGTTGCGTGCAGAATATGGCTGATGGCCCCTTATTCACATGTTTGTCCAGAGCCACAACATTTGCAAACAGCCAGAAGAAAGGTCGGTTCTCACCAGCCTTAAGTTGAGCTTCAATTACCAAATGCTGATATTCAAAAAATAGACAAACAGTGCCTTAAAAAACACATTTGCAATATGGATTCACCAGAGCAAGGTCATTGCAAGTACTTCCCACGATAACAAAATTAAAATGCCACAACTCCGCAATCTTCCCCATCACATTATTATTGTCACACTCCATTGTACTCCTATGCCCACCTCCCTGCTCTTGTTTTTGTTGAGGGTCCTGGAGCCTCTGCTAAAAAGGCCTATGGATAAAGAAGTGTACTGGGTGTCTATTCAATGTTTTTTTAGATTTCCCGGTTGCAACTAATTATCTCTGTGTTTCTAAAATCAATGCCTTTCCTGTAATCTATTATTCAAAAGGATGACATATGTCCTCTTTCATGCTGTTGTTTCGGTTGAGGCTCCGGGACCCTCTTATTAAAAAGGCCTGAGGATAAATAAGTGTACTACTGGGTGTCTAATCAATGTTTTTTTCTATTTCCCGGGTCATATAAATGATCTCTGGGATTCTAAAATCAATAAATTTCCTGTAATCTATTATTCAAAAGGATGACATATGTCCTCTTTCATGCTGTTGTTTCGGTTGAGGCTCCGGGACCCTCTTATTAAAAAGGCCTAAGGATAAATAAGTGTACTGGGTGTCTAAACAATGTTTTTTTCTATTTCCCGGTTGCAAATAATGATCTGTGGGTTTCTAAAATCAATGCCTTTCCTGTAATCTATTATTCAAAAGGATGACATATGTCCTCTTTCATGCTGTTGTTTCGGTTGAGGCTCCGGGACCCTCTTATTAAAAAGGCCTGAGGATAAATAAGTGTACTGGGTGTCTAATCAATGTTTTTTTTCTATTTCCCGGGTCATATAAATGATCTCTGGGATTCTAAAATCAATGCCTTTCCTGTAATCTATTGTTCAAAAGGATGACATATGTCCTCTTTCATGCTGTTGTTTCGGTTGAGGCTCCGGGACCCTCTTATTAAAAAGGCCTGAGGATAAATAAGTGTACTGGGTGTCTATTCAATGTTTTTTTCTATTTCCCGGTTGCAAATAATGATCTGTGGGTTTCTAAAATCAATGCCTTTCCTCTAATCTATTATTCAAAAGGATGACATATGTCCTCTTTCATGCTGTTGTTTCTGTTGAGGCTCCGGGACCCTCTTATTAAAAAGGCCTAAGGATAAATAAGTGTACTGGGTGTCTAAACAATTTTTTTTCTATTTCCCGGTTGCAAATAATGATCTCTGGGTTTCTAAAATCAATGCCTTTCCTGTAATCTATTATTCAAAAAAAGGATGACATATGTCCTCTTTCATGCTGTTGTTTCGGTTGAGGCTCCGGGACCCTCTTATTAAAAAGGCCTGAGGATAAATAAGTGTACTGGGTGTCTAATCAATGTTTTTTTCTATTTCCCGGGTCATATAAATGATCACTGGGATTCTAAAATCAATGCCTTTCCTGTAATCTATTATTCAAAAGGATGACATATGTCCTCTTTCATGTTTTTGTTTTCAATTTCACGGTTCATAATAAATATCGCAGTGTAACTAAAATCAATGCCATACCTGTACTCTGTTGTTCAAAAGGATGGCATATGTGGTGTTTCATTCTGTTGTGGTTGTTGAGGGTCGTGGCCGTGGGACAGCATATAAAACGGCTGAAGGAGAACAACCTGTACAGCCTTGCTCCTCTTTTTAGGCAGGCCAGCTCTTTGCATACATGCCCACAGACTCTGTAATGCATGCCTCTTTTAGGGAGAGGTGCAGCCATAATGCAGGGTCAGAAACTCTGCCTGCAACTGTTATACTTGATTTTGCGAAAGGAAGTAAGCTTACCATGGTTCCCTGCACGCACGTATTGTTGTTATATTTTGGTGAGGGTAATTATGATGGCCATGTAGACCACCACCACTGAGAGTCCTGGAAGTAACCGGGATGAGATGAAAGAGCTAAGAATAGTAGAACTTGAAACAACAGAGTTAGCCATGGGTGTTAGTGCAAGACCGCTTGGCTTTTTTTTGGCTTTGGGTGCGGCTATTCATGCAGGCCATATAGAGCTGCCACCATTTGGTGTTGTATCAGGTATTAAACTAATAAGAACAGTACTACCAAAATACAGCCAATGAAGGGCCTTATGAAGACTGAGCCAAGGTTGGATTGTAGTATTTGGTTAGGCTAATGATGATGGCCATGTAGACCACCACCGAGAGTCCTGGAAGTAACAGGGATGATGAGATGAAAGTGCTAAGAATAGTACTACTTGAAACAACAGAGTTAGCCATGGGTGTTAATCCAAGACCGCTTGGATTTATTTTTGTATTGGGTGCGGCTAATCATGCAGGCTATATATAGCTGCCACTATTCCGTGTTGTATCAGCTATAAAAATAATAAGAACTGTACTATCAAAATACAGACAATGAAGGGCCTATGAAGACTGAGCAAAGGTTGGATTGTAGTATTTTGTTCGGCTAATCATGATGGCCATGTAGACCGCCCGTAACAGGGATGAAAGTGCTAAGAATAGTACTAATTGAAACAACCGAGTTAGCCATGGGTGTTAGTCTAAGACCACTCTGCTTTTTTTGGGGTTTGGGTGCAGCTAATCATGAAGGCCAGATAGACCTGCCACCATTTGGTGTTGTAACAGGTATTAAACTGCAAAGAACAGTACTACTTAACACAACCAACTTACCATGGGTCCCAGAGCATATGTTTGGTTATTATATTTTGTAAGGGTAATCATGCAGGCCATATAGACCTCCACCGATAGGGTGAGTATGAGTAACAGCTATTAAAATGCGAAGGACATTACTAATTAACACAACATAGTTACCATGGGTCGCATGGGTAATCATCCAGGCCGTATAGACCTCACCAAATAGGGGGAGTTACAGAGATTAAAGTGCTAAGAATGGTAGTACTTAAAACACAACCTAGTTAAAATGGGTACCAGACCGCATGTCTTATTATTATATTTTTTCAGGGTAATCAGGCAGGCCATATAGAACACCCCCGATAGGGGGGGGGAACAGGGATTAAAGTGCTAAGAAAAGTACTAATTAACACAAGCTAGTTATCATGGGTCCAACACCGTGTGTCTTGATGTTATACTTTGTCAGGGTAATCATGTAGGCCATATAGACCTCCCTTGATAGGGGGAGTAACAGGGATTACAGTTATAAGAATAGTACTACTTAAACACAACCTAATTACCATGGGTCCAAGACCAGATGTTGTATTATTATACTTTGTCAGGCTAATCATGCAGGCCATATAGAGCTCCAACAAAAGGGGGGGGTAAGAGGGATTCAAGTGATAAGAAAAGTTTTACTTAACACAACAAAATTACCATGGGTCCCAGACCACGTGTCTTGTTATTATACTTTGTCAGGGTAATCATAACCGCCATATAGACCTCCACCAATAGGGGGAGTTACAGGGCTGAAAGTGCGAAGAACAGTACTACTTAACACAACCTAGTTAGGTCCAAGAACGCATGTTTAATTATTAGACTTTATTAGGGTAATTATATATCTAACAAATCTATCTATTTCTCTTCTATCGATTCTATCTAACTATCAATCTATGTATATCTATCTATCTATCCTATCTATCAATCTATCTTCTGTCCGGGATGTTTTGAGACAGCCACTTTGGGAATGTTAGTTGATTTAGGCCCATTATGGCTTAAAAGCAGACTCTGCATAAACTATGTAATTTTCCATGGGAGTTTTGCCAGGGATCCCCCTCCAGCATGCGACAGTCCAGGTGTTAGTACCCTTGAAACAACTTTTCCATCACTATTGTGGCCAGAAAGAGTCCTTGTAGGTTTTAAAGTTCGCCTGCCTATTGAATTCAATTTTAGGTTCGTGACATCACTAATCATGACTCCTTATTCTTGAATTTTTCTTTTTATGGAAAATACTCAGGGCTCAATGATATAATCTTCGCCAGCTCAAACCTACTTTTTCTCAATTATAGTAAAAAAGGGGCAGTCCCTGCGAGTGGTGAGATGGCTCCTATTAAAAGTAATTAAGCTCGTTGAATAGGGACACTTCACTCCTTAGTGTGAAGTTAGCAGGTAGCAGGGGGAGCACTTTAAAATTAAAATCCTGCAGCCAATATAACTCACATTATGCTGCTTTCTGCGTATAGCATCTTACATTCGCCTATAATTTAGTATGCATTTGATTTTCTATTGGGGTTATAAGTGTTCGTATTGTTTTGAGAAAAGCTCGCCAAATTGTGAGATCTGCAGTGCGAAAATCTTTATAGAATTACGCTGTGATTAGAGAGACATTTTTTTATGTACGCCCATGGAACGCCCATGTTCAGCCCATTTTACGAAAAAACAACAATTACGCTTTGCATTTTGTATTTCTAAGTTCAAATTTCTGTGTGATTTTTGCATATCCAGTGTACTACAATTATTATTTACACTGTGCATATTTAATTTAATTTATATCTGTGTAAATTACATACACATTTTTTTTTAACATACGATTTTTGGTGAAGAATTTTGTTATGATTTTTGATGCACCTTAACAATACAATTTTCCCTGCTTATTTTTGTGTGACTGGTTCAAATATTTGTTTTGTATGATGTTTAAAATACGAATTTTATTGTGCATTTTGTGCATTTTTCATATGAAAATGCAGTATACACCCATTAGCAAGACACCCTGCTTTCTGGGTAAAAGGTGGCTTTTAGATCATTCCACCAGGGAAATAGAAGGACTGGTGAGCATTCTTTAATAATCTAGCCAGCCCAGAGAGCTTTCATTCTTCTAATCTTTCAATCTTCGAATCCTCAGTCTCAGATTTACTAAGCCCCTTAATATATTTGAAAGTTACTATTATATCACCTCTTTCCTGTCTGGTACAATTTAATTTTTAGACCAAGTACCATTTTAGTAGCCCTCTTTTGCACAGATTCCAGTTTGATTATATCCTTCTGGAGATATAGCCTTACTAATGATATGTAAAGTAGCATAAGAACCGTACTATTTCTGCTGCAAATACCTCTACCGATAAGGCAAAGCATTCTACTGACTTTACCCACTGCAATACTACATTGTTTACTTAATTTTAAATAATCTGAAATAATAATTCCCAAATCCCGTTCCTCATTTGTAGTAATCAGTAAAGTTTTATTGTGTCTGTAATTAAAGTTTCGATTTTTCTTTCCTAAATGCATGTTTGCACTTTGCAGTGTTAAAGGTTAGATACCAGCCATTTGTCCAATCCTCCAATATTTATTTATATCACTTCACATTTGGTCCACCAGACTGCCCCGCCCCCCACGGAACATCCACTCTATAACAGATTTTTGTATTATCTGCAAACAGACATAGTTTCCCCCGTAGCCCCTTGCTGATATATCTGATAAATTTGTTAAACCAAACAGACCCCAGAACTGACCCCTGAGGAACACCACTATTACCCGCCCCCTTTGTTGAATATACTCCATGTTTTCTATTATTAAGCCTGAATTCTACCCAGTTCATAGTGTTTGAGTCTAGACCAAGGAGATAGAGTATTCTCTCTAAATATTTTTGTCTAAGTAAATATAGTTAGTCTTGCATATGTGTACTTCTAAGTAAAGAACATAGGTATTTCAAATATGTCTATTTAAATCATAAAAAATATTAAATTTGTTTAAAATTATGTTGCATATTTCAAGGTATTTGATTGGACTAAAAAGTGTATAAGCATATATATCTGTGTAAATATGGGTATATATTTGTATATATGAATGTGTGCAAATACATATTTGCACTTATAAACACATTAATACACATGTATACATGTACACATATACATATACACACTAAGAAATATATATTCTTTTAAACCCTTTCTAGTTAAACCACTTGACATATGCCATATCTTTTTTAACCCTATTTAAACATTTATTTCAATATTAATAACCATATATTTTTTTATTAAATATGTCTATATATTATTGTAATACTTAATTAATATATTTTGCATGTGTTTTGTAAAACTGTTATTCTAGCCCTAACACTTCAGGTCTCAAGTCATGCTAATTCTTCAAGTGTAACCCATAACATTTAAATTGTTGCGATATCCATTAAAAGTATAGCATGCGCTACAGGGATCTTGGCCGCACTAAACTTTATCTGATTATTCTGACCTTATGTCTTTGAGCCCTTCTAACTTTTTATTGCAATTTTGTTTTATTAATTATATTAGATAGTGTTATTATAAGTGTTATTATAAGTTTAACTGTACTTTTATATATAACTAGTCCTAAAGCCCGTTCACACGGGCCGTGTTGTTCTCTGTGTTTCTCTCTCTCTCTCTCTCTCTCTCTCTCTCCTCGCGCTGCTGTTATTCACCCCTGCGCGTGCGATCAGCTCTCTCACCTCCACTTGCCGGTCCTCGCGCTGCTGTTATTCACCCCTGCGCGTGCGATCAGCTGGGCTCTTTCACTTGCCAGGTCCTCGCGCTGCTGTCGGGTGGGTGCGCGTGCGATCAGCTGTCTAAGGCCAAGTGTTTGTCTATACTGCGCATGACGGCTTCAGACAAACACTTGTCTTTTATAATATAGGATTTTGATGTGTTTGACTTTTTAGTAGAGTGTAACAGTTAACCAGAGCTGTTAAATTTGATTGTGTTCAATCAAACTTGTTTACTTTCAACCTGTAATACGTGAACTTCTTCTGACGTGTGCAAACAGCCACAATAAACCTCTTTTTGCATGTGCAACAGTTAGCGCGCCACTTTTAATCTAGCCCAAACTTAATTTGGGATTGCGATTAAATAGCAGCAATAAATTACTTGGGGGTAAGGAGTCATTCTAAGTTCGCTAATAACTTACCGGCTTTATTGCCATGTAAATAGAAATTACCCTGTCTATGAATATTAAACCTAGAGAGCTGCTGTATAAGGAAGGTATCTCTCTTCCTCTTCAAGTCATAGTAAACTTTTCTTGTTTGAGCATTGGGCTCTCACAAATAATTATTATAGGCATCTGTTAGTTGAGATAGAAATCGGACATTCATTTTCTTAGTATTTCTATTGTAATGATCTTTGAATGAGGTTATGTGACCCCTTAACACAGTTTTAGAGCTTGATGCCAAAGGGGGAACGCAACGATTGGAGGAAGCCAGTTTTGTCATCAATATGTTAAAGAAGGCAGGGAAGATATGCGGGAGAAAGAACAGCAGTATGTTTACCATAACGCAATGGTAACATTTTTAAAAATAAGTTTAATGAATTAAAGTGCCCCTGTTTTTAGATACTGTGCAGTAATTCATTAAACTTTACAATCACTTTAAGATGGTCCTAAGATATTTAATTCCATTGTATTATCAGTGTTTAGACTGGAAGTCTAAGTTTTCAAGCTGAAAAAATTGCAATAACTATTAGGGCAAATGTCAACCCTTTATCTACTACCTACTTCTGATTTGGTGAAAGCATTCCTTTTGGAAATATCCAGGACTAGCAATGGTTGCTTCGACTTATTACCCTCCTCATCACATCCTTTTGCTGGGGCTGATGATAAGTGGCAGTACCTCCGCCCATCCCGTCTCCTCCCCTTGCATCAGATTATACTGAAGAATAGTGATGTCGCTAACTGTTCACCGGAGAACAGTTCCCGGTGAACATAGCTTGTTCGCGTTCGCCGCTGCGGGCGAACATATGCGATGTTCGATCCACCCCCTATGTGTCATCATTGAGGAAACTTTGACCCTGTATCTCACAGCCTTCTGACACATTTGAGCCAATCAGCAGCAGACACTCCCTCACAGACCCTCCCAGCTCCTTGGCAGCAGCCATTTTAGATTCATTACGATCTTGCTTTCTTAGTGAGAGGAGCTTTAGTGTTGCTGCTGCTGACATTATAGGGAAATAGATAGCTAGGCTAGTGTATTTAGTGTCCACTACAGTCCTGAAGGACTCATCTAATCTCTACTGTAAGGACAACACCCCAAAAGCCCTTTTTAGGGCTATAACTTCAGTCTTTTTTTTTTTTGTAATTTTATTTGCATTTGCCTGGCTTTCAGCCTGTGTGTGAGGCTCTCAACATATACTGTGATTAGTGCCACCACTGATATCTGCCTAACATTAGTGTAAATTTAACCAACAAAACTTTTAAATCATTTTGCTAGTGTAATCTAATTTCATTTTCTATCATACCTGTGTCTCAGGCTCACACAGCATATACTGTGGTTAATTGCTCTGTGCCAGCCACCACTCATATCTGCTTAAAATTAGTGTAAATTTAAACAACAAAACTTTTAAATCCTTTTGCTAGTGTAATCTAAATTCATTTTCCATCAGGCCCACATCATATAGTGTGATTAATAGCTCTTTTTTCCACCACTTATATCTGGTGTAACATTAGTGTAAATTTTTTTAATTTTTTTTTTTTACATCAGTCCTCTTCTAGTGTTATTTAATTTTAGTTGCCAGGCCAGCCTGGCTGCCATTAGTGCCAGCCTGTGTGTCAGGCTGCCAGCAGCATATACTGTGCCTACTTCCATCCTCAGTGCCAGTCCACCACTCCTATCTGGTGTAACATTAGTTTAAATTTTGTAAAAAAAAACTTTTACATCAGTCTTCTAGTGTTATTTAATTTTAGTTGCCAGGCCAGCCTGCCACTAGTGCCAGCCTGTGTGTCAGGCTGCCAGCACATACTGTGCCTACTTCTATCCTGAGTGCCATCACTCCTATCTGTTGTAACATTAGTGTAACTTTTTTAAAAAAAAACTTTTACATCAGTCTGCTATTGTTATTTAATTGCAGTTGCCTGTCTGCCAGCGTGTTTGCCAGGCCCACTTGCCAACTAGTGCCACCAATCATATTTGTTATAACAGTAGTGTAAATATTTAAAAAAAATATTTTTTGACTGTGAAACATCAGTCTGCTAGTGTAATCTAATTGAAGTTGCCTTCAATGTATCTATCTATCAAATCTATCTATCTTGTGGTTGTGCAAATGGACTGTTTGCGGTTGTTTGCGGTGCGTTACACTGGGAGTTTGGTCTGTCACTGTGAAGCGGGCATAACTCTTACACTACCTGATTGATACAACATCATACTTGATGTTTTAAAGCACGTTATTCCAAACAATTTAGGAATGTTAGGTGATTTAGGCCCTTTATGGGTTAAAACCAGACTCTGCATCAACTATGTAATTTTCCGTGGGAGTTTTGCCATGGATCCCCCTCCGGCATGCCACAGTCCAGGTGTTAGTCCCGTTGAAACAACTTTTCCATCACTATTGTGGCCAGAAAGAGTCCTTGTGGGTTTTAAAGTTTGCCTGCCTATTGAAGTCAATGGCGGTTCGCCCGGTTCGCCGGTTCGCGAACATTTGCGGAAGTTCGAGTCCGCCGTTCGCGAACCTAAATTTTTAGGTTTGCGACATCACTACTGAAGAACTCTCTGCTGCTCTGCTGTCTCTTGACACAGCATCTTCTGAAACTGGAAGTGCCTCTTGTTACCCTTTGTCTATACATCGTTCTAGAATGGTAGTCCTCCTTTCCTTTTCATCTCATTTTTTTTTACAAAGTTCTGAAACCATATTGATGATATAATTGATTTTATCCATATAAGCCATCATCATAAAGATCTTCAGCTACTTTTAAAGTTTCTTAATTTCTATCTCCTGGATCTCTATGGCTTTCTCTAGAAAGCCATAGATTGAATAAAACATTAAGCATATATCCAAACTTCTTACAGTATTACTTATTATCAGCCAATAATGTAGTGTGACTGCTCATTCTTAACCCCCTTGGTATACACTTTCCCCTATGATATTCAGCAAAAGTAGCATAATGAAGCTCAATCATAATTTATTTCATTTGAACTTGTGCAGTTTTCAAAAAATTCTGATGAACCACATACTATTGTGGTAATTCTTGCTGCCTCTAATTCCATTTGTCTTCCATGGTTAAATGACCAAAAGGAGTCACTTACAAGATTCCCAAAAATGATGAATATAAAAGGAATTCAGCAGCGCCACCAATTAAATTCCAAATCTGCTCATATTTAAAACAGGTACAGAAACCTTTATCCAAACTGCTTAGGACTGGAAAAAGTTTGAATTTGGAATAGTTGTATATTTGTATATGTAAAAAAGCAGCTTGGGGATGGTACCAAGTGTAAACAACAATATCTTATTTAATTTAGGAACAATTTACAAGTCATAATACAGCTGATACATGCAACCTAAAGGTAGTTTTATATAATTTAACACTTTTTTATACATACTATCATCTGAAACACAGTACAGTACTATTATCAGAAAGATAATACTTATATAGATTAGCATTTGCAGTTTAGAACACAAAAAACAATCCAGACACAAGGCAATTTTTAAAATAATTTTCTTTAAAAACATATTAATGGAAAACTCTGGATTTTGGAATAATTATAAGATTCAATCATTTTGGAATTCCAGATTTGGGAATTTGTACCTGTTTATGCCGGAAGCAAGCCAAAGACAACAACTGGGCTACAAACCCTTATTCATGTCATAAAACAAGTATTACAAGTTGAAAGTAAATACGACCGCATGAGCGCAAACTAAATGTGTCTGGTTAGCACGACTGAAGTCCATGCGTAAAGAGTAAGGGCAAAATAAAAAGCTCCACCAAACACAACATAAATACATTAAAGTGTTACACTCATATATACACCATCTAATAAAAAATATTCATATAAATATAATTAAAAAAAGATTTTTAAAAGATGAAAGGTATATGGTAAATGACAGTGTGTTTGAATGGAAAGGGATATTATGTTTATATACATACCTATAAATGTCTAAATATGTGTATGTATGTATATATACCTTTATATAAATATATATAAACATATAAAGACATCTATGCACATGTATACACAGATATACCTAGAAGTTCTTTTAACCCCCCATAGTCGAATGCTACTGTAGAGGCATACATTACATTGGTTAAACAAGAGTTTGAAAAATTGCGCAGGAACTTTAATGTTAGAACTAAATTCAATCTGTCAGCATCAGAAAGGGACCTAATTAGAGATATTCAAAGTAACAATGACACCATTTTAAAACCAGCTGACAAAGGTGGAGCCTTAGTTATCATGAATAGAGATCAATATAGGAATTACGTTTTTCAATAGTTGAATGACAAAACTAATTATGAGGTGATCAAATTGGATCCAACCTCGAGGTTATTACTCAAAATAAAGAAATTAGTTTTTGAGGCATCTCTCATGAATATTGTTACTCATAAACAAGCTAGATTCTTAGTGAATGAGAATCTGATTATTCCTGTGTTCTATGTGTTACCAAACATACATAAGGACACAGTGAATCCCCCCTGGGTGCTCAATTGTTGCAATGAACTGACTCAATTTTTCAAACTTTGGCGATTTTTTGGATCATTTTATTAGACCATTGCTGGGATATGTGGATTATTTTTTACAAGATACCACAGATTTTTTGAGAAAAGTCTCAGCCTTAAGGATTCCTCCTGATAGTACCCTTGTGACGTTGGACATCTCCAGTCTATATACTTCCATACCACAAGATTTGGGCATTGAAAGTGTCTTCTATTTTCTTGATAAAGATGGATTATACTCTCCAAATGAGAGGAGATTCATCAAAGATTTATTTTAGTTGGTTCTATATGAAAACTATTTTATGTTTGAGGACACTTCCTATGTCCAAAAGAAAGGCACTGCTATGGGCTCGAATGTGGCACCCACATATGCCAACCTCTTTGTGGGTCAATTCGAGGAGGAGTTGGTATATGTGGATGAGGCATTTAGGCGGTCTATTTTGTGCTGGTTTCGTTATATAGAAATGTATTCATGATTTGGACAGGAGAAATTGAGGACCTAAATATGTTCATTTCCAGATTGACAAGGTTCAGATTAGTTTCATTGACACCAGGGTTGCTATCAGGGGTGAGTCTCTGAGCTGTGATATTTTTTCCAAAAAGACAGACAGAAATAACTTGCTATGTTATGACATTTTCCATCCTCCGGCTAAGATTAGGTGCTTACCATATAGTCAACTATTACCTATGAAAAGGATAGTAAATGATCAAATTAAATGCCAAAGGAGACTGGATGAAATGTCTCTTACATTCCAAAAAAGAGGCTATTCTCAGGAGGTTTTAAAAGAGAGTCTTGAAAAAGTTCTATTGATTAAAAATCATTACTCACTAGAAGTACTAAGCAACCTAAACAATTTTCAGTACCCTTCGTTACTCCGTTTGGACTACACAGTAGCAAGCTATGTTCCATTATACTTAAACATGTTTTTCAGCAAGAATAACCCATATCTTTAAAGATCCACCTTTTTTCTCATACAAGAGTAAAAGAAACCTTAGGGATAACTTGGTACTGGCAGACTTAGGCACTTTGAAAACCCCCCCCCCCCCCGACTGTTAACAAAGGTTGCTATTCATGTATGAATTGTGTTCAATGTCA
Source organism: Bombina bombina (assembly GCF_027579735.1). Taxonomy (NCBI): domain Eukaryota; kingdom Metazoa; phylum Chordata; class Amphibia; order Anura; family Bombinatoridae; genus Bombina; species Bombina bombina. The sequence goes on from NC_069500.1 coordinate 115,348,598, forward strand.
CTCCCTACAGCAGGGAGATGCTATAACACATCCACACTCTGGTAAACGCATACCAATTAAAGGTAATTTAACCTGTAGCTCTAAATTTATTATATATGTAATTAAATGCCCTTGTGGGCTAGCATATGTGAGGGAGACAACCAACATGCCAAGGATAGGATACGCCAACACAAAGCTGTAATTAGCAAATTGGATGAGGATGCTACAGTGGCACACCATTTTACTGTTGCTGGCCACAATAAAAGTCAATTGCGTTTCCAGATTATGGATGGTGTTGCCTCTTTAAGACTTTAAAAAAGAGGCTCAATGGATAAGGTGATTAGGCACTATGGGGTATATTTATTAATGTGTGAGCGGCCATGATATGATGTAGCGTATCATGTCCGCCGCACATCGATAACTGACGATAGCATAAGCTGTCTGCGTTTATCATTGCACTAGTTGATCTTGTGAACTGCTGGTGCAATGCCCCCCCATGCAGATTTGCAGACAATCGGCACTAGCAGGCGGTGTCAATCAACCCGATCGTATTCAAGCAGGTTGATTTCTGTCCACCACCTCAAAGCAGGCAGACAAGTTATGGAGCAGCGGTCTTTAGACCTTAATAAATTGGCCCCTTTGTCTCCTAGGGGTCTCAACAGAGAGATCTCTTGGGGCACATTTACGTAAAGAAGGGCTGTGGTGGGTTGCTTTTTTGATGTATGAAAATATAGCTTTAACAATAATACTCTATTTACAAATGTGTTCAATTATAGATGATAATATTTGTGATCAATAGTTAGAACAATGGCACTACATACGGATAAAACTCCCCAATAATTACACAGTGGTAAATTACAAATGTTAGTAATTTCGTATTATACTGATATTGGAAGGGAGGGGTGCTTCGCACGAATTAAATATACAGAAAAATTCGTGGAGATTCAAGAAATAATCCCACTACAGAATGCGAGAATAGCACTCACTATCCTGACTGTAAGGCGAAATTTCTCTTGTAGAATTTAAAACTTTTAATAAATATAAAATAAAATAAAATGGATGATAATGTAGCTATGCAGGTTACTAAGAAACCATATAGCATCAATATTGCTTATGAATAAAGAGGAGTGAATGATCGTGTAAGTGTGTAACCCTTTTCTTTCAACCAATCAGTAACCATTTGGGTACACTTATTCTCCCATGAGACAATGTCTGGCATGACTCCATGAGAAAGGGCAGAGTTTACTGACGTCATCAACAGGAGCAAGGGACAACACAAGCCACACGTGTGTTGTGCAGTGTATAGGTGTTTGGATCTAAGTAGTTGGCGGTGGATGATCCTCTTGGATTGAGCCGCTGTGTTGTTCTTTCAAAGATTGGCGGTAGATGATCTGTTCGGATTGAGCTACTGTATTGTTCCATCAAGGATTACCACAAGTATATAAGGGGACATTACACACATCTAAAGCGCATTTGGAGTCACAAAGGCTGTGAGAAGTGGCCGTATGCAGTGTGTTAAGGGGTAGTATTGTCTGCTATACCCTGTATTGCTTAAACGTTCTCTTCATATGATACACCACTTGTTTCACTGACACACACGTATTCATAGATACTATCCAAGGACTGGCTGTAACTACATAAGTGGCTGGGTCTGTGTAAATCTGTGGCTAATCTTTATTTATCCCTGTCTAACTGAGTTGACTTTGCACACATGACGGAGCATTCGTGTTATATGTACATTTAATCCATACTGCATCATATGAACAGGGACTATTGTATAACACACATTAACCTGCTTTTGCTTTGCTTGCAATTAACCCTGGACTGCTGATGACTAGTCCCCCTTGGGACACCTTGGGGGTGTTTATCTCTGCATTTTATTTGGGGTTTTTTGTGTGTGTGTATGTGTGATGGTTTGGGGCTCATTGATATTGTACTATCCTGTTTGGAAAGTGATGATACATTGATGAATAAACATTGCATATGTTAAATCATTTACAATTCTTGTGCTGGGATATTTAATATTTATATGTTTAGGGGTAGTGACGTCACCTCATCCTGTGCACTTGTTTAGAATATATGAATTTTCTGGCTACAGATTGTGCTGTCACGGTTAGGATTTTGTAATGTGTATTTATATGTTTATTTGTGTGTATTTATATATATATTTATACCTACATTCTTACACAAATAAAGACATCTATGCACATGTATACACAGATATACATATGTACATATGCACGAAAAAATAATTTTATTTCACTGGACTTCGGTCATTAGTGACAATCCTCTTTTTATTGTGACGTTTTGGGACCACAAACGTCCCTTCTTCTAACAAGGAAGAAGGGACATTTGTGGTCCTGAAACTTCACAATAAAAAGAGGATTGTCACTGATGACCGAAGTCCAGCGAGTGCTTTCTTTTCCTAAATTCTTATTGACTTTGTAATAGCACCCTGGCAGTTGGAGTTTGGTGGTGAGAGTGCATACACAATATTCTTTGGATTTATTTATATATATATATATATATATATACACACATACTGTATATATATATATATATATATATATATAATATTTACATTAAAAACCATAATTAATATGAAATGAAATAATTTTTTCGTGTATATGTACATATGTATATCTGTGTATACATGTGCATAGATGTCTTTATTTGTGTAAGAATGTAGGTATATATATATATATATATATATATATATATATATATATATATATAAATACACACAAATAAACATATAAATACACATTACAAAATCCTAACCGTGACAGCACAATCTGTATATATATACTGTATATATATATTTATTTATATATTATAAATACCAGTATAAATTCATATAAATATATATTAGAGATTTGCATTAGCAAAGGAAACATTTTATTTTGTCTTTAATTTTTCTTTACATTAAATTATTACATTTAACATTTTCGCTTTAGTTCGGTTTCATTCATGGTCATTTCGGACGAATTTCATTTAAAATTTTAATTTCTAACTAAAATATTTGTTTTGAGCTATAGTGCAGAATTTTGCCATTTTTCTTTATCTGAAGCTGTATCAGCTATGTTCGCTTTAATTTTGTCAATCTATGTAATTCTTAAACATATTCATTTATTCATACATCTAATTTTTGTGCAATGCATTTTTTGGTAAAACTAAAAGCTTACCTGAAGCTACAGTAATAACTAGACGTATACTATAGTTGCATTTAAACGCAGACAAATAAGATTAGTAGTGTACTATACTTTAGTATACTATACAGGTATTTAAGTTCATTTTTAAGTAAACTTTTTTTAAATAGTATAATTGGGGGACACAGTTACATAGTAACTGGTAACTGCTATCGCTATGCTGCTAACACAGTGCAGAATAGCACAGATCTGAGCCTCTGAGCAGTCTGCAATCAGTTTAAAATCGTCCTTTCACTTCCCTCCCTTCCTCTGAGAATGCTGGTTGGCTAGAAAATAGAAAATGAAAAAGGCTTCCACTGACAGGCTAAGAGAAACTGTCAATCTATTCTGCTGTTCCTTCCTGGTTTGCAATCATTGGATAATGCCTGCTTGCATCATAAAAAAGCAACTGAAAATTAAAAAAACAAAATTGTAAAAGAAAATAAAGCGTTTTTTATTTTATTTTTTTCGTTTATTTATTTTTTTTCAATTTCGGTAAAGCAACGAAAATGCCATTTTCGCTATTTTCTTTGAGTCTTCTGAAAACAAATGCACATGTCTTATATACATAGATAATTATATATATATATATATATATATATATATATATATATATATATATATATATATATATTTATATATTTAAATCATATAAATTTACTTTAAACTTGTAATATGCGTGCTAGCCCACGCTCATTAAAATTTACTTCTGGCAGTGTTTGAAAGTGAGCGAAAACACTAAATAGCGCGTCACTTGTATTCTGGCCCACTATGTACAATTTGCGTTTAAATAACAACACAGATGTCACCCGTATTAACCCCTTCTTAGCATAACAACAACACCTAATCGACAAAATTACAACATCTTCCCGACAATCCCAAAACTATACTCATTTAGACATACTGAAATTATTTAACTATACAAAATCAGTGTGTGTGTGTTTGTGTGTGTTTATTTCTCCATTTCTCTTTGAACATGGAGAAATAAACATGCTTTATTTCTTTTTAGTTTGAAAAATATTTCTGTTTAGCCCTATTACTGAAAACTTAAAGGGACAGTAAACACCAGAATTTTTGTTGTTTTAAAAGGTAGTTAATCCCTTTATTATCCATTGCCCAATTTTGCATAACCAACACAGTTATATACTTTTTACCTCTGTGATTTCCTTGTATCTATGCCTCTGAAAACTGCCCCCTTATTTCAGTTCTTTTGACAGACTTGCCTTTTTAGCCAATCAGTGCTGACTCCTAGGAGCTTCACGTGCCTGAGCTCAATGTTATCTATATGAAACACATGAACTAACGCCCTCTAGTGATGGAAAACTGTCAAAATGCTTTCAGATTAGAGGCAGTCTTCAAGGTCTAAGAAAAACACATGAACCTCCTAGATTTAGCTTTCAGCTAAGAATACCAAGAGAACAAAATTGGTAATGAAAGTAAATTGGAAAGTTGTTTAAAATTACATGCCCTATTTCAAACCTAAAAATGCATACTCACACTAATGAACTGACATTTAGAACCATTACATTGTTAGACTTCGAGGGAATCCCGAGAAATTCTAAACTATTTATGTCCAACATAGTCTTAATAGCCAGGCGACTGATATTTCAGAACTGGCTCAAACGCAATCCACCTACTGGGACACAGTTGAAGCAGACACTGCTAAGTCAAATGCTCGTTGAACAATCAGACGGATTGGGAGACGTTACTAAAAGAGTGAGATCTTTTGTTACAAAATGGGAACCATTTATTCACTCGCTCCCAATTACGTTGCGTAAAATGGTTATAGCACCCTTTAGAAACACAGAATACATATTAGAAGCTAATCTGAGAGGCGAGTGGCAGTTTGACTAACCAGGAAACTGGGGGCTAGGGGAGATGAGGTGAAGCAACCCTAGCTGGCAAATGTTAGTTTAAGTTAATAAAGATTATTTTGTTCACAAGTTAAAATGTGCCTTATAGGAGCACTGACCGAATGTTTATAAGTCATGACTATATCAATAACAAGACTGCACTTTCTATGTTAGCCATTAATCTATCTACTGTTGAAGGTAAGAATCAGAACAGACGACCTTCACAATGTCCTAGTCAAGTTGAATTCTGTAAAACTTTATCTATGTTGAATTATTATTGTCTTGGTCTCTCTGTATTTGGCACACAAAAAATAAAGATATTTAAAAAAAAAAAAAATAATTAGATGCCCTATTTAAATCTTGAAATATTTTTTTTAACTTTACTGTCCCTTTAACAGTTATTGCACAGAGGAAAAATGATATTGCAATAGGGTCTAAAATATAAATCTATTTTACAACTTCTCAAATCAATATAGACTATAAAATAATATTGATATTAAAAAAAAGCTTGAGAAGGTCCAGGGACCAAAGGTTCCACTATATTTATTTTTTTCTATAAAAATGTGCTTTGTCTGTCATATCCATACACACACTTCACTTCTTTGGGGGAAAAAAACACAGGAAAAAGAGCTTATATTTCGTTCATTTTACACTTATACATAGAGCCAAATTCAGGCTGCCACCTCATTGCATCAGCTTTGGTTTATATGGATTATTATTTTACTGTGACACACTGTACTTGGCACAGAAAATGTATCTAACTTTGTAACACTATTTTGGTACTTTTGGCACATTTTAATATGGCACTTTTTATATGCAATATTTCCCTATCAAATGTTAGCTGGCACTGCTCACATTGGCATTCTTCAACTGACACATTTTTTTGTGGCAGTCACATGGCACATGCTTTATTTCACATTTATCCTGCATATTTACATAGTAGATGAGGTTGAAAAAAGACCGAAGTCCATCGAGTTCAACCTATACAAATCTAAAATATATACAAAAAGCTCCAGTTAAGCTTAAATAATACCACTTAAATATATGGTATTGGTACCCCTAGAGATATAAGTGCCCTATCCTGAGAAACTAGACTCCAGATTCAAAACAAAGAACCACTCAATGCAGTAGAATAAACATGATTAATAAGTACATAATAAAAAGACAATGCAATAGTACTTACTCAATATTTCAAATAAGCAGTAGATTTGTTTCTGACAAAAGTATTTTTTCTCCCATTTTCCGGCCCCCTGTATCATGTGACAGATATCAGCCAATCAAAGACTAGTAAACGTATACCCTGCAAGCTTGTGCACATGCTCAGTAGGATCAGAAAATGTGAATATAAAAAGACTGTGCAAGATTTGATAATGGAATTACATTGGAAAGTGTCTTAAAACTGCATGCTCTGAATCATAAAAGTTTACTTTGAGTTGAGTGTCCCTTTAACCATTTTCATTGTTGATCAGAAGTACTTTTTTATTCTCAGTTTGTTAACTTAGCATGTGCCAGTCCTCTTTTAATAACCCTAAGCCAAATTCCCCACACCTTAAAGGGATATCAAACAGTGTACTTTTAGTAACAAAACATGTTAATGTAAAAAAAAAAGAAAAAAAGATTGTTTAAAAATAACAAACAACTTGCTTGCTGTCTTGCTAAATGAGTATCTGCCTGATAAGCTAGATAAGAGAGTTACCAATACAGAACATAAGTTCCACTCTCACATGATTTTTGCAGCAAAAGTCCTCTACTGAGCATGGGCAGTAAACTGACTGAAGCTATTATAGGTGTCTCCTAGCAGCACTTAAAAGGAAAAGCAGCTCCTTTGTGTAGAGACCACAACCCTTTGTAGGGCAGTGACAGGAAGTTATGGGCTCTTCACAAATTATTTTAAAAATAAATAAATGATAAAATCCTTTTAAAATGACAAATAATACATGTTGTAATGACTTCCATGAAGCATCTCTCATTGCTTAGTGCTTTTTTACTACAGCAATGAAATAGACTGTTTCTTATCTCTTTAATGGGTCCATTTTTAACTTATCAAAGTCCACAGCTAAAAAAGAACTTGATTAACCCCCAGACAACAATTTTTCATTTACCACACATGAAAAAAATTTTTTAATGGAACATTGGTTTGGATGTATACGTTTAAAGGGACATGACACCCAAAAAAGGCCTTTCATACAATTTTAAACAACTTACAAAATTACTCCTATTATTTAAATTGCTCTCTTCTCTTGTTATACTTTGCTGAATTGTTTATCTAGGTAAGCTTAGGAGCAGCAAATAGCCTTTGTTCAAGCTGCTGATTGGTGGCTGCATATATAAATACAGACTGTCATTGGCTCACACATGTGTTCAGTTAGAAACCAGTAGTGCCTTGCTGCTCCTTCAACAAATGATACCAAGATAATGAAGCAAATTTGATAATAGAAGTAAACTGTAAAGTTGTTTTAAATTGTATGTTGTACCTAAATCATAAAATACATTTTTGGGGTTTTAATGTCCCTTTAAGGAAAATCATTACTCTTTTAAAGTTGTATCTAACTTTATCAAAAGTACTAACTATACCTATTAGATTACATAATTTAGTCTTTATACTGTTGTCTATATTTACCTAAAAAATAAGAATTACAGTTACATTTATCCCACAAAATAATTATTCAAATGTAAATAGAAATAGAATATACAGCTTACAAAACTAGATCAGATTCATGCCTCTTTTGTACCTTTACTTTGGCTTAAAATACTCAGGAAGTATAACTGTATCCTTTTGAATGCACAAAAATATTTCCAGATGGTTTTGGCTGTCTGATAAAGAATTTGGAGGTTTCAGATTAAGACTGAAAATGCATTTTCAAGAGGTTTAGTTTTTGATTAAAATAATTTTTTTTATGAATTCAAAGTAAATATCTACAAGTTAGAACTAACCAAAGGCATTCATTTTATGCTGAAAGTATTGGTTTATTATGAAATAGGTAAAAGCTACATATATTAAAATAGTATTGCATTTATTTGGGAGATTCGGCTAAAGAGCTTGTGAACTATGCTGCTGTAGCCATCTCTTTTGCCGGTCCCTCTGTTTTATTTTTTTAATAATGTCATAATCATAAATAAAATATAGTTTTATGGCTGTGTGCGCCCATTTAAATTTCCTTCCTTCCTCTTTATGTTAGTACATTAGTAATTGTCCTTTGATGTCCATAGTGACAATTACAATATTCTTCTGATTTGCATGCTATTTAATTATCTAGACTTATCAGTACCCCTGCAAGACACCATTATAACATCTCTGTTATCTGGTCAGTTTAGCAATTTCCCCACAAATTTGGGATTCTCCTGCTAGGCTGCAAAATCTATAATAAAAAATACTGTAATCCATACAATGCTAAATGCAATATCTTTGCTACCAAAGTACTTAAGGTATGATTGATAAAACACATAAGTTGAAAATACTGGAAATTTAAGCTTTTGCTGCTGTATAAATGCTGACTGCCCACAAACTGCAACGGTGGACAAGAAATAGAACCTACACGTTTTACACTTAAAAATTGTTGACTTGTATAAGCATTTTTATACCTTGATCTGCTTGTGTTCCTCTTAATTGCAACTATGAAGGTAATTAATAGTATGACATTTTTAACATTTTGCTACATCTATTTTTATATATATATCCTTTAGGCTTGAAGTTGTGTAAAATGAGTAATATGTGTTAGCTACTTGCATGGAACTGATAGATAATACCATAGAATCAATCTATTATTTCTACTGTTTATGTAAAACAAATGCCGTACAGTTAAACTTTACAGCCACTTAGATGAATGACTCAGTTTGCATTACGTACATGGCAATGCATGATTGATGAAGCCACTCAAGAAAAAATCCAAACAAATGCAATGTATTGTGCCATGTTGTTCTCTGGATCTTGCAGACATCAAGGAGTGGGAGGAATAGCTTTATTAAAATTTAACCAAAAGCGTTCCATTAAATGCTGGGAAAGTGTTATGTGATTGACTGTCTTTATTGCCATTCTATTTTTAAGCATTGAACCATCCAAGCAGATCTGGTGTTTAAGTTGTAATCTACAGAAATAATGCAAGAAGCTTAAATTGAATGCTTTTAGAATCAATACATTTTTGACCATAGTTCCCAACAAATTTATTAAAATATTTGTTCTTTTTTTATATTTTCCTCTCTCCCCCAGCTCTGTCTTTCTGTCTTTCCTTTCTCTCTATCGACACTTAAAAGTATGAGTGTTTTCTAATTCTATCAAATTATGAGAAAACGTTTCTTATATATTATTTTAAACAGCACAGCAGAAATTTAAATCATTCAATAAATTTCTCACCAAGTAGCCAAAGAAAAAAGAAAACACCTTATAACGTTATCTCAAACACAGAAAATTGTGTACTGCTTTAGAATCATAATTATTATTATTATTATTATTATTATTATTATTATTATTATCTTGTTCCTAAGATGCAATGACAAGGGAATTGATTACTTCATTCCGGAATTTTTAAAATAATAATTGCAAAGAATAAAATTAGAGAACCTGCATATGATCAGCACTTTAAAGTGCGAACCTCCATTTTACTTACTAACAACATAACGGAGAACAAAGTTTTAAAAATACAGTAAAGATGACATTTTCTGCAAGGTACAGCAGATCTTGCAATCAGAAATTGCTCTCCCACGTTCTGGCTTTTAACACAGCCATTTATTGGTCACTCATTCAAATGTGTAACAGGTCTATGATTATGTTATGTTTTAGAAGCAGGGACACTATTTTCAGTTCAGTGGTTGGTGATGCTTCTGACTGACTGTAACACTCAGCTTGTAGGAAATAAATAAACTAGAAGTATGGGCAGCACATAACCAATTAAACATATCCTCAAGCCTCCCTTTACCCCTTAAACTTAATTAAGCCCCATGTGTCCTTCATAGCAAGATTTATTTCTTATTTTAAGTCCCCTATGTCATATTATTCTCCATTCCAAGCCCCCTACTCCTGAAACCCTCAAGAAAAAAACTCTCATGTTAACTTTTTCACAAACTTTGTGGTTTTCACTGAAATTATTTACACACAACTACTGTAGCCATAATACAAATCGTTGCAAAAGCTTCTATGGAACCCCCTTTGTTCAGCTATAGCAGACATGCATGGCTTTGCCTTTGCTTTTTGGTTCTTAGAAGGCCGCTGGTTGCAGCTGCGCATCACACCTTGTCCTTGTCTGTATCTTTGATCTGCTTCATATGGTAACGGGAGCCCTGTCAGCGGTCTCGACTGCAGCACGACAGAGAAGGTTGGACGTAGCTACTACGTCAACAGGGTACCTTGTGAAATAGTAGCTATGTCCAAATGGCTTAAGAGCTTAAAGACCCCTTTTAGTTTTTCATCTTTTTTACATGAAGTTTTTATTGATAAAAGTGATTCCATCCTATTTTTTTTAAATAGTTTTTCAGTCAGGAATTGGGATGAGTCACTGTCATAATCAAGCACACACATTCTATTAATTATCATAATTTAAGCAAAAAAGTCTGAAAGCCCATGAAAATAACGCTCAATGGGCACGCTTGAATTTGTAATTTATCATTATTTATAAATTCATAAAAGATTAAAACAGGGCTGAGCATTGGAGTACATTGTGCATGCTCAGTCCTGTAAAAACTAATGGTCCTTGAATTCTTAATCTTTATGGGGATATAAAATAAATTGGCTAAAAAATAAAAAGCAAATGAGCGAATAACTAAGACGCACTAAATTCAGAAATCGCAACCATGCTAACTTTCCCCATCCCCATAGACTTCTTTGAGGCACGCTGAAGAAAACCTTTTCGGGGTCAATTTATTATTGGCCGAATTGGGCCAATTCACCCTGTTTCCGCTGCTCCTTAACTCATACGCCACCTCTGAGGCTGCGTACAGCAATCCGCCCGATCCTATACGATCATGCTGATTGACACTCCCTGCTAGCCGCTTGCACGCTAACCTGAGTCTGCAAAAGACCAACAGCGCTAACTATGACTGTGTGCTAGTAATACTCTACATTCCTATGTTCTTTTATAAATATTCTTTATATATAAATATATATATTTATATTAATAGTTTTGTAAAATCTATATAAATACCTATACATCTACATGTATATATACAAAGATAGATAGATGATAGATAGATAGATGATAGATAGATAGATAGATAGATAGATATTGTAAATACAGATGTATATTTTAAAAAAAAAAGAGCATTTTTTTCTAAGAGAAGAACATAGGAATGGCAAGTATTTCTTTTAAAAAAAAATCACATTAATATTGAGTATTTCAAGGTATTTGACTGGGAAGGGCTCAAAAGTATACATATATATGTATGTATGTGTATATACATTTTTATACATAAAAATACACTTATATACAAACAGCGGTATCACATTAACCCTTTTTAAAACTTTTTTTTTTTTCAATTTTAAACTGATAATTTTTAATTAAAAATGTGTATATTTGAGTATAATACTTTATTTTAATGTGTTCTACATGTGTTTTGTGAAACTTTCTTTTTTTTAACCCTTACACTTTACTTCAGGTCTTAGGTTGTGCTAATTCTTTGAACGCTATTTGGGCAAGATTACAAGTTGTGCGGCAAATCAGTTGCGAAAACTTTGCGCGCGTTATATCTTTTTCACATTTGGGTTTGCTCAACTATTACAAGTTGAGAAACTTATTTTGTGTGCGTGTTAAGCCGCGTAATGCAAACTGCAAAATCACATACACGTTTATGAATTCCCCATAGAAGTCAATGGAGAAGACAAATAGAATTTAAAAAAACCCTAATCTGTTGCGCAAAGCCCATGACGTATTCTCCTCGAACAGTGTACATGAAAATGCAAATATTTCATTTTGCGAAAATGTTTTCACAACGGAATGTGCTCTATTTAATTCTAAATAAATATTCCGTTATATATGTAATGATTTTTGGACTGATATATCTATTTATTGCAAGATTTGTATATGAATATACAGTATATATGTCTAGATGTCTCAAGATCTATATGCGAAGATCTCTTTGAAAATACATCTGAGATATTTAATGTGCAGAAGATTGTACTGTAAAATCTTTTCTTTATCTCCATAGTTAAACTTATCTCTATACATATAAATCAATGTTTCTCTATATATGTATGTGTATCAATGTAAAATCCCTGTGTCTGCTTTTTTTTTCTAACACCCAAGATCTCGTATCTTTGATATCTCAAGCTCTATATGCGAAGATCTCTTTCAAAATACATCTGAGATATTGTTTAATGTGCAGAAGATTATAATCTCTATCTATCTATTGGGTTCTTGTAAAGCGCGGCTATTCACCCAGAAGGGTCTCAAGGCGCTGAGGGTTGCGGTTCAGTCGAAGAGCCAGGTCTTGAGGTCCTTTCTGAACTTAGTTAGGGTGGTAGCTTGTCTGAGGTGCAGCGGGAGGGTGTTCCAAGTCTTGGCTGCCAGGTGAGAGAAGGATCTGCCTCCCGCTGTGGTTTTCCTGATGTGGGGGATGACTGCGAGGGCTTGGTCAGCCGATCGAAGTTGTCTGGCAGGGGTGTAGAAGGTAATGCGGTGGTTCAAGTATTCGGGACCGATGTTGTGGAGGGCCTTGAATGCGTTGGTGAGAAGCTTGAAGTTTATTCTTTTGTTGATGGGGAGCCAGTGCAGGTCCCGCAGGTGTTTGGTGATGTGGCATTGATGAGGAATGTCAAGGATTAGTCTGGCCGAGGAGTTCTGGATGCACTGTAGTCTCTTTTGGAGCTTGATGGTGGTGCCAGAGTAGAGTGCATTACCATAGTCCAGTCGACTGCTGACGAGGGTGTGAGTGACAGTCTTCCTGGTCTCGGATGGGATCCATTTGAAGATCTTTCGTAAATGTAAAATCTTTTCATTATCTCCATAGTTAAACATATCTCTATACATGTAAATCCATGTTTCTCTATGTATGTGTATGTATGCCAATGTAAAATCCCTGTCTGCTTTTTTTTTCTAACACCCAAGATCTCGTATCTTTGAGCCCTTATATATTTTGTGTGCAATATTATTTTTAATTATCTTTATTAGACAGTGTTAATATGAATGTAAGTGTACTTTGTAATTTATTTTTGAAGTGTTTTGTGAAACTTTTTTGTTGCGCAAAGCTGTTAACTACAGCTCTTCGAGCGCGGAAATGAATATTGCATAAAAGGCGAATGTGCGCGCATTCGTGATTTTTCAAGACTTGTAATACCTGCGCAATGGAAATTGATTGCGAAAAGACCATATTGCATGCGGAAAACTCATAGTAGTGGCTGCGCTAAAGTGTGTTAGCTACCCTAAACCGAGGATCAATTTGTGCAATAATTTCAGTGTTGTCTAGTGATATTGCTATAGTATCCTATCCACATGTGTTCACAGTAAGCAGGCAGCATACAAACAGTCTACACTGCACATATTTATCATTTCCCAATCATTTGCTTGTAGAAGGGTTTCATTTGCACTAGAGCAGGGCTTGTCAATCACCCTGGACAAACAAGTTCAGGGTGATTTAACTCCCCAACCTCAGTGGTCTCACAACTGCTTTTAAAATAACATGAATGAGCCTACCCCACAGCTGCTTCTGCAGTTTGACAATTTGAGTCCATTATTTGTATTAATCTTGGACACAAAATAATGTTTTTGAAAAAGTAGAGTGTGCGTTAGGTCTAATTTTAAGAAGTAAGGAGTGGACTTTGGATAAGCAGTTATTGTGTTCTGCTTTTCATCTCATCTGTTTTATCAAAGCTACATTACCTTTACTCACATGCGATGAAGGAGTTAATAGCCTCAACTTCTTTGTATAATGAAAATTTACATGTTGTATAATAAAAAAACATTAAACTCAAAGTAGTCAAAACCGCTAATATCAACAGCTACTATGCCTCCCATTGGGAAAAAAGTTAAAAGGAAACACAAGCAATTTGGAACAAAAAAGGAAAATAAACATTTATTTACAAGATTAATGGAAATAAGAAAATTGTGTGTGATACCACAAAATTAATGAAAATTGCACATTATTGGAAGCTGTGAAATACGGGAAGAATTATTTCATGACAAATGAGTAAACATTGCAATTAATATATGCATTGTCTCATGTTTTCTCTTTTTTTAAAGATCAAAGCATAGATGTTATTTTGTGTCTATCTATCATCTATATATCTGTCTGTCTTTCTGTCTGTCTATCTATCTATCTATCTATCTATCTTTCTTTCTATCTATCGCTCTATCTCTCTATCTATCTATCTATCTATCTATCTATCTATCTATCTATCTATCTATCTATCTCTATATTTCTCTCTCTCACTCCCTCTTTCTGTCTTTCTATCTATCTATCTATCTATCTATCTCTCTATCTATCTATCTATCGATCTATCTATCATCTATCTATCCATCTATCTATCTATCTGTCTGTCTGTCTGTCTGTCTGTCTCTATCTATTTATCTATCTATCATCATCTATCTATCTATCTATCTATCTATCTATCTATCTATCTATCTATCTATCTATCTCTATGCCCCTCTCTCTCTCTCTCTCTCTCTCTCTCTCTCTCTCTCTCTCTCTCTCATCTGTCTGTTTATCTGTCTGCCTATCTGTCTGCCTATCTATCTCAATCTATCTGTCTGTCTGTCTATATGTCTGTCTGTCTCTATCTATTTATCTATATATCTCTATCTCTATGCCCCCCCTCTCTCTCTCTCTGTCTGCCTATCTGTCTGCCTATCTATCTCAATCTATCAGTCTGTCTGTCTGTTTGTCTGTTGTTTGTCTTTCTATCATCTATATTAGGATTTAAAAGTTAATACCCCTCTATTTACACACCTAGCTTCTTATCTACTCAAGGCTTTTTTAAGAAACTCTCAGCAAACAGTGCGGCAAATCTGGAGATGTACTGCTATTCTCATTACAACTAAGAAGCGTTTGCTACCTGATCTTTGCTCAAAACTGTGCACATAATAGTCCCAAGCATTCAATCAGAGATTGGGAGAGTATTCTGCTTAGTTTCAATTGGCTAGTGTCAGGGTTTTTTCCCTGTTGTGTTTGCCATGTGCTGCTGGCAGCCATTTTACTCACCTCTCTTCCTGACTATGGTGCATTGTGGGGGATGCTGCTCAATTCCTGCACTTCCTTTTATGGCCAGACTGGTGTGCATCATCCATGTGAGACAGGATGCAGGCTCAGAATTGTGATGTCATCACTTATTATTTAAAGGGCCTCTGTTCAGTATGCTTTGCCTTTGCGTTGTCTTAGACCTGACATCCTTCCTGCTTCTTGATCCCTGGCTTGTTCCTGACTCTGCTGTTTTCCTTGTTCCTGATTCTGACTCGTCTGACTATTCGCTTTGGCTCCTGACTTGGTTTGTCTGACTACCAGCTCTGGTTTTGATTCCTTGCTTGTTATTTGACTTGTGGACTTTTTATTATTTTTTGCTATTAATAAAGGTGTGATTATTTTTGCACTTCTCGTCTCAGTCTGATTCCTGGCACCCTGACATTACGCAAAGGCCATGAATCCTGATGATGCTAATAATCCACCTTTACCTGGCATCATTTCCAGGATGGATGTACAGGATCAACGCTTGGATCAATTTGCACTAGCCCTGCAATCCCTGCTGACTCGCACTGCACATTTGGACCAAGATGTCCCGCAAGTTATGGCTGCTCCTGTTTCCACTGCTGCACCTATGCCTACCAGGAGCATGTCCGGTTCTTCACCTCTACCTCAGCAATATGGAGGCGATCCTATTCAGTGCAGAGGGTTTTTGAACCAGGTGGGCATTTACTTTGAGATGTTACCTCAGGCGTTTCCCTCTGACAGAGCTAAGGTGGGATTTCTCATCTCGTTACTCTCTGACAGAGCTCTTGCCTGGGCTAATCCCTTGTGGGAGACTAATAAACCTGTGATTTCAAATTACCCTGAATTTGTGGCCTCTTTTCGAAGGGTATTTGATGTTCCAGCTCGCTCCTCCTCTGCTGCTAAACGACTCATGTCCATTCAGCAAGGTACAAGATCTGTTGCTATTGAGTTCCGTACGCTTGCCGCAGAGGTAGGTTGGAACAATGAAGCCCTTGTTGCTGCCTTCTTTCATGGGCCCTCTGATGCGATTAAAGATGAAGTTGCTGCCAGAGATTTACCAGAGGATCTCGAGGCATTGGTGTCTTTTTTGATCCTAATTGACATCAGACTCAGAGAGAGGCCCTCTTTCAAGGAGCACTTGCGGAAGCCTCCTGTTCCATTGTCTCCTACGTGTTCGTTCCCACCCATGCCTCCCTCTCCTCCAATGCCTCCTGGTCCCGAGTCACCAGGTACTGCTGAGCCGATGCAGCTGAGATTCACGCATCTCTCCGTGGCGGAGAGGGCCTTTAGGAGGAGGGAGGGGCTCTGCCTCTATTGTGGGTTACAGGGCCACCTTTTGAAGTCTTGTACTACACGGCCGGGAAACACTCACACCTAAGGTCCTGTCCGGGGCAGACCTTGGGTGGTTTATCCTCGTCCCCGGAACCGCTTAAGGAGAGACCTTTTGTCACAGTTGTCCTTTCCTGGGTGGACTCCTCCATAGTCACCCAGGCTCTTATTGACTCTGGTGCTGCGGGCTATTTCATTGACAGTGCTTTTGTATCAAAGCACTCTATTCCTGTTTTGCCTCGGTCCGTTCCGCTTGCTATTGAGGCCATTGATGGCAGGCCCCTTCAGCCCGTACTCGTTACTCACGAAACTGCTCCATTGTCCATGGTTGTTGGGGCTCTCCATTTTGAAACCCTCCACTTCCAGGTGATAAACTATCTGCATTTTCCGGTTGTTCTGGGTTATCCCTGGCTCCAAAACCACAATCCCAGTCTCGACTGGTGCAGGTCCGAAATTTTGTTGTGGTCCCCGCAATGTATTTCCACTTGTCTTCGGAAACCAGTTAAAGTCTTGTGCACTTCTTCGGTATCTCAATTGCCAGAGGAGTACCGAGAGTTCCTAGACGTGTTGCCGGTACGTTGCCTCTTCACTGGTCTTACGATTGTGCCATAGACCTGCAACCCGGAGCCATTCCTCCTCTGGGCCGGGTGTACCCTCTGTCTGTTGCAGAGAATTGTACTATGGAGGAGTATGTTGCCTATGCTCTGTTGCAGGGGATCATCCGCAAATCCTGCTCTCCTGCAGGGGCTGGCTTCTTCTTTGTGAAGAAAAAGGGTGGCGAGTTAAGACCATGTATCGATTATAGGGGTCTTAATCGTCTTACCATTAAGAATGCTTACCCTATTCCGCTTATTATTGAACTCTTTGACCACCTCAAGGGAGCTACGGTCTTTACTAAACTTGATTTGAGAGGAGCGTACAATCTCGTTAGGATTAAGGAGGGCCACGAATGGAAAACAGCATTTAACACCAGGAGCGGGCATTATGAGTATCTTGTAATGCCCTTTGGCCTATGTAATGCTCCAGCTGTTTTTCAGGAATTTATTAATGATGTCCTTGGAGATATGTTGCAACAGTGTGTTGTGGTGTACTTAGACGACATCCTCATACACTCACCCACACTTGAGGCTCATCGTTCTGATGTTGCACAGGTTCTTCAGAAACTACGTGAGAACGGCCTGTTTTGTAAGCTTGAGAAATGTGAGTTCCATTAGACTCAAGTAACCTACCTAGGATATGCTATCTCTGTTGCAGGGTTCTCCATGGATCCTGACAAGTTATCTGCAGTTCTGCAATGGCCTCGCCCAGTTGGTCTTGGGTCTATTCAATGTTTTTTTGGGGTTCGCCAATTACTATAGAAAGTTTATTAAAAACTTTTCTTCCTTGGTCAAACCTATCACAGACATGACCCGTAAAGAGAATGATCCACTCCATCGGTCACCTACTGCCATTAAGGCCTTTGATAGTCTAAAGATTGCCTTTGCTGCCGCTCCAGTTCTGGCTCATCCTATCCCTGTCCTGCCTTTCGTTCTTGAGGTCGATGCGTCTGAGACTGGAGTAGGTGCCCTCTTGTCTCAACGTCCTACGCCTGACGGTTCCTTGTATCCATGTGGTTTCTTCTCTAAGAAATTGTCTCCAGCAGAGTGCAATTATGAAATTGCTGACAGGGAATTACTGGCCATAATTTTGGCACTCAAGGAATGGAGGCATCTTCTCGAGGGTACTAGCGTGCCAGTGCTCATTCTTACTGACCACAAGAATTTAACTTATCTATCTGAAGCAAAACGTTTGTCGCCCCGACAGGCCAGATGGGAGCTATTTTTGTCTCGGTTTAATTATGTGGTATCCTACCTGCCTGGTAGTAAGAATGTTAGGGCTGATGTCCTCTCTCGACAATTTTCGCCTCTGTCCAAGGAGGAGTCTGTACCTACTACTGTTATACCTCCTGACCATATTTTGGCTACCATACGTACTAATTTGACTTCTCCCTTTTGGGAGGAGATCCTGGCTGCACAAACCAATGCACCTCCTGAAAAACCTAGTGTTAAGTGCTTTGTTCCTGAGAATCTTCGAACTAAACTTTTGCACACTTACCACTATCATAAAGCCGCAGGTCACCCAGGCAAGAACCAAATTATTTGGTCTGTCACTCGACAATTCTGGTGGCCAGGTCTTCGTTCTGATGTTGCTGCGTATGTTGCCTCCTGCTCAGTTTGTGCACAGAATAAGACTCCTCGACGTCTTCCTGTGGGTCTTCTTCAACCTATTGCTAATGGTGAGCGTCCTTGGACACATCTTTCCATGGACTTCATTGTCGAGCTCCCTGTTTCCAATGGCAATAATGTTATCCTTATGGTGGTTGACTGTTTTTCTAAAATGTCACATTGCATTCCCTTGATTAAGCAGCCTACCGCTCAGGAGCTTGCTTCAATTTTTGCCCGGGAGGTCTTCTGTTTACATGGGTTACTCAAGGAGATAGTGTCGGACTGGGGTAGCCAGTTTGTCTCCAGATTTGGCAATCCTTTTGTGCTTAAATGGGGATCCAGCTTTCCTTCTCCTCGGCATATCACCCTCAATCCAATGGGGCTGCGAAACGGTCTAATCAAGCTCTGGAACAGTTCCTCCGTTGCTATGTCTCAGATCACCACAATAATTGGTCTGAACTTTTAACTTGGGCAGAGTTTGCTGGTAATAGTGCTATTAATGCTTCCTCCAAGATATCCCCGTTCATGGTGAATTATGGGTTTCAACCATCCTTGTTGCCCAATTCATTCATGTCTCAGGGTATTCCGGCTTTGGAGGAGCATCTCCAGCAACTCCGTTCCACGTGGGTGCAGATTCAGGATTGCCTTCATCATTCTATGCAGCGCCAAAAGTTCCAGGCTGATAGTAGGCGTCTGCCCGCACCTTCCTAGCAGGTTGGTGAGAGAGTTTGGCTGTCCTCCCGCAAACTTGAACCTTCGTGTGCCTTCCAATAAATTGGCTCCCCATTATGTTGGTCCTTTTCAAATACTCCGAAGGGTTAATCCTGTGGCCTATGCTCTTGACCTTCCTCCTGCTATGCGCATCTCCAATGTTTTTCATGTCTCCCTCTTGAAACCATTGGTTTGTATTCAGTTTACCACTATGTTGCCTCGTCCCCATCCTATCTTTGTTGACAACCATGAGGAGTATGAGGTCAGCAGCATTATTGACTCTCGTATGTCCAGGGGCCATGTACAGTATTTGGTTCACTGGAGAGGCTACGGTCTGGAGGAGTGTTTTGGGATCCCTCCTCTGATGTTCATGCTCCCGCCCTCCTCCGTGCCTTCCATGCCCGTTTCCCCAATAAGCCTTTTGTCCTCTCGCGGGGGAGGGGTCGTTGAGGGGAGGGTACTGTCAGGGTTTTTTCCCTATTGTGTTTGCCATGTGCTGCTGGCAGCCATTTTACTCACCTCTCTTCCTGACTATGGTGCATTGTGGGGGATGCTGCTCAATTCCTGCCCTTTTTTTATGGCCAGACTGGTGTGCATCATCCATGTGAGACAGGATGCAGTCTCCGAATTGTGATGACATCACATTATTTAAAGAGCCTCTGTTCAGTATGCTTTGCCTTTGCGTTGTCTTAGACCTGTTTGTGAGAGTTCCTGTGTATTACCTGGCTGCCTGACGTCCTTCCTGGTTCCTGATCCCTGGCTTGTTCTTGACTCTGCTGTTTTCCTTGTTCCTGATTCTGGCTTGTCTGACTATTCGCTTTGGCTCCTGACTCAGCTCGTCTGACTACCAGCTCTGGTTTTGATTCCTGGCTTGTTATTTGACTATTAATAAAGGTGTGATTATTTTTGCACTTCTCATCTCAGTCTGATTCCTGGCACCCTGACAGCTAGATAGTAAAGATCCTGATTGGCTGAGAAGTAATGGGGTTTAATTCTGATTATCCTAGCTTTGTGAAGGAATAATCTAGATTTTATTAAAGACACAGAGACAAATGTTTTGCATTACTTTCTTTCACTACTCGTGTGCAGCCTTAAAGTACATAAATCACATAAAGAGTTAAACTAATACAGAGAAAAAAGACCCTACATAACTAGTCAATGAGAATGCTAGGTTAGAGACCAGGGTAAAAATGGACCAATCAGATAAACCATATTGACCATAAACAGACCAATGTGCACCCCATCTTCCTCTTTCATGCTTGATTCTCATAACAAAGAATTTTCCAAAAAACAGAAAAGTCCCAACAGTCCATTTAACAAACATACAACAAACAGAACCATAAACTTGAAGAAACTTGATTGAATTTTGACTCAAAGAAAATTCAGGATAGGAGGATGACAATCAGTAGATCAATCTATGTCTCCATGAAGTTGAAGAAGATTTGATTGTAGGAATAAATCCAGATTTAATTAGTGATGTTTGAGTAGTTCGTAACTAAAATAAAATATATATCATTAGTATAAATTATATAAAATAAAAGTATGATTTGGGAAGAAAGTCAGAAAGTAGAGGTGGTAATATATTCGTCTCTGTGTCTTTAATAAAATCTTGATTATTCCTTTACAAAGCTAGGATAATCAGAATTTTATTACAAGACCAAAGACTTCATATTTTGCAAGTTTAAAGCAATTATTGAAATAGATTTAGAAAGGCATATTTATCAAGCTGGTGCAATGATAAATGCTGAGCGTGTATGCTGTCAGTATTTTTCGATGTGCAGCGGACATGATCCGCAATATAGGATCATGTCCGCTCACACAATGATAATTCGGCCCCAGAGAGGCGTGTTGAATGGGTTTAAAGTAAAAATGTTTGAAAGTAGAATCAGATGACCAGTCTGCAGCCTTCAAAATTTCTTGTAAAGGAGCAGATTTTAAAAGGGCTTTAGAAGCGGCTGATCCTCTAACCGAATGAGCTGTGAATGCAAGATCAATTCCAGCCTCAGACATAACCCATTTAATCCACCTCGCAATAGAAGTAGGAGAGACAGGAGCATGAGGAGGAACAAAAGATAATTAAAGTTGATTAGTTGTTAGTAGAATCTCTAAAGGATGAAGTTTTAGCTTCATAAACTTTAAGACAGGACACAACACAGAGAGAAGGTTCAGCTGTAAAATAAGGATAAATATAGAAGAAGAGAAAGTTTTAGCTCTACGTGAAATCAGAAAAGTGACACCTTCAGGAGAAAAAGATTTAGAGTTGAAATCAAGAGCCCAAGCATCAGAAACCCTGCGAAAGGAGATAAGGCAAAGAAGGGTAGCCAATTTAGCTGAAATCTGTTTTAAGGATAGAGAATCATTAGAAGGCCAAGATTTAAAGAAAGAGAAAATTAAATCTACGTCCCAAAATAAATTATTTTTAGGAGTAGAAGGTCTTTTAAATCTAATAGATCAAGTAGAAATAGCAGATCTAGAATGATTAATAGTCCTATAAGCTAGACCAAGGTCAAAGAGATAAAAGAGAAAATTAAGAATTTTAGTTATATGTGCTGAAAAAGGATCCAAACTCCTAAGCATGCACCAGCTAGATTTGTGGGTTCCTGGAGCCCATGAATCGCGCATGAGAGCTTTAGAGGAGTTTGAAAGTTCGAGGAGATTTCTGAGTTCTCCGTAATCAACCAAGTTATCAACTTGAGTTATTGGTTGAGAATGAGATTGTGCGGGTAGCCTTTAGGGTCTAGGAGGAGGTCTGGAAGAACAGGAAGGAGAAGAGGAAGTCTGAAGGATATTTTGAGAAAAGAGGGATACCAAGCTTGAGTTGGCTAAAGGGGAGTTATTAGAGATAGAGATAGAAGATTCTTGCGAACAACAGAAATCGTTCGAGCTATTAGGAAGAAAGGAGGGAAAGCATAAGCTTGTAAAAAGGAATTTATTGCCAATGCATCAGGATCTGGATGCCAGCTGAAGTAAAGAGGGAGTTGGCAATTGAGACAAGAAGCAAAAATGTCCAAAGAAAAAGGACTAAGAAGAGATTGAATATAAAGGAACATTTTCCTGTGAAGTCTCTAATCGCTGGAGTCTCTGAGAAAACGAGAACCCCAATCTGCAGCTGAGTTCGAAAGACCAAGAATATACTCTGCCTTGATAGAGATATTCCTGTCTAGAAAAAAATGAATAAAGTCCTTGGTTATGTTGGACAGATTCCTCCATTTCATGCCATCCAATCGATTTAGATCTCTGACTGCTGAGATATTGTCCATCTGGAGAAGAATGGAAGCAGGAGATTTTACAAAGCTTTTTACCACGAAAGATCCGGCCAAAAGTTCGAATCAGTTTATATGCAAATCTTTCTCTTCAGCGGACCACTTTCCTCCGGTAATGGATAGACTGCAACAAGATCCCCAACCCGACAGGCTGGCAATCGTTTTTCCAAAAGACGGTCTCTTAGAAGATGAATACCTTCCAGTTTGAAGTGATTGTAAACAACATAAGCATTTAGGGATCTAAGATTTATAATAGGTCTGAATTGGCCGTTTTTCTTTTTTACTAAAAATAGGTTGCTGAAATAGGCCAGATGAGGATTTATACTCTGAGTAATTGCTTCTTTTAGATTAAGATTTTCTATTTCTTTTTGAACCAGAACTTTGTCTTTTTAGGAAAAATTAATAGGATTTGGATATAAAATTTAGACAGGAGGATAAATTAAATCTATTTGGACTCCTTGAACTGTTTGTAAAATCCAAGGATCCAAAGTTATGAGATTACAGTTGTGAACAAATAAAGCTATTCTTCCTCTAACTCTTAGTGGGAAAGAAGGAGGAGGTAATTTTACCTTCAGGAGGGCAAGATCTTGATCTGATGCGTTGTCCTCTTTGATGCCATGGTCTGGCACGTGATGGGAAAAAATTGTATGAGGTACTGGCTTCATTGATGTATCTGGGAGAACTTTGTAGAAAGTGATATCTGGATAAATGTGAGGTACGGACGGGAAAGCGACCTCCTTCTTTACCAGCCCTATCAGAGAAATTCTGAGAGCATAGGATTTTCTTCATAGGTGTTTTAACCTTATTAAGGGTTGAAAAAAGTGTTAGCATAGAGATTCAAGTCTTTCAAAAGGCATCTCCAAAAAGTACATCTTTGTCGGAATGTAATTCATTTAAAGCAAAATCGCTAATTTTTGGATCAATTCTGAGAAGAATACTCTTTCTCCTTTCTACATCGATGGCAGAAATGGTGTTTCCAACGAATGACAAAATACGTGGAACCCATTCTCTAACAATAGCAGGATCCATAGAGGATTCTTTTAAAACTGCCTCTTTGGACAATTCAAAAAGTTTGGTAATTGGGCTAATGGTATATAGAATTTTATCTTGACAGTTCCTCCAAGATTTATCTAGACCTTTCTTTATTTTGTAACCAGGTGATCCAATAAACTTTAGAACCTTTGGGTCTATATCAAGGGTAATGTTGCTGTTTTTGGGAAGTAAGGGTCGTTGGCATTCAGACCTTATATTATTTCAAGACCTTTTCTTTAAACTTTTCTTAAGATGGAAATCCACAAGAGTGGCGATTTCCATGGGGGGGAAAGTATCTGCATTAAAGTGAGGATTACCTAAGGCATCTGCAAAATTAGACTCATCCTTGTTAATATGTTTAGATTTTTTAGAGTGTTTTTTAAATTTTTTACTTTTAGGTTCAGAATCAGTGGAGGAATCTGAATCATTATTATTAGAGTTTGTAATATCTGAGTCCTCAGAATTTTTTTCAGAATTAACAGAGGTAGAGGAATCTGAAACCTCATCTTTATACATCACTCTGAATTTTTGTTTAGAAACTCCCTTTTTATGCCTCTTGGGAATAAAGGGTCTTATGCCGGATGTTTTACTTCCTATGCCACAAGAAATACTAGTTTCTGATAAAATTTGTTTAGATTTACAAACAAGTTTTTGCTTGCTTTCACAGTACTAGAAAGTGCCTTTCTGTTTATTGCTTTTTTTAGCAGAGCATTTTGATATTAAAGATATAATATGAGACATTAATTTACCTAAGGAGTTATCAATAATATTTTGAACTGATTGTTCAGTTAGGTGATTATGGGCAGAATTATCTTGAGACATGTTAATAATAATATATACCACAGAACCTCACTTGAAAAAATAAAAATAAAAAATAACAATTGAAATAATTTGAAAGACTTGAAAGGAAAAACACTTTATGCAAATGAAAAAAGGACAAAGAATAAATGGAAATGTAACAATTTAAGAAGAAAACTAAACAAAACTAAAGGTAAATGGGAAGATTACTTCAAACGATGAGGGAGGAGGCGTCAACAGCTCTCTGAGATAAAATTGAAGGCGGGCTGTGATGTCACGCTACAAACGCCCACAAGATGGCCAGAAGAAAATAGAAATTAGAAGACATAGAGATACAAGGTAAGGAGTCAGGAAAAAACGGAGCGGAATAACACAGTAAAAATATGTATCATATTTGGAATTTCACTGTCACATCAGTTGCTGGAAAAAAAAACAACAAAGAAAAGCTTTATTTATTTTTAAATGAATTAGACATTTTAAACTCACCATACAGTTATTTACTCCATATAGCAGATATGTATTCAATATAGTATAATTTTCAGATCAATACATATATATAGATGTTTTCAATATGATCTGGGTATTTTAAATTATTATGAAGATTAAGTCACAGCATTTCCACATGTCTGTAAGTATCTTTCTTTGTTTCCAGGCAAGATATGTATTGTGACTTCAAAGAGGATCTAGTGAATATCATGTTGATTTTCACATGTGTCTGTTAACTTACAATATCCTAGGGCTGAGCATATCTTCCACTAAAACACAGAATCTTGTCACCATCACCCCAGGGTTCAGTGCTGATCTAACAAGACAAATGTTCTCTTTTGAACTCTTAGATGTTAAAGGTAATAAGGGGGGGGGGGGGGGGGGTTGCTGTAGTTATAGCCAAATCAATTCATATCAGGTAGATATTAGCTCATTGGAATTATTAAATAATGTGATATATGCACAGTTTATCCAACATCACTCAGCAATACCTCAACATAAATCCCCCTTCCAACTTTAATTTATGTAGGATACATGTATTTGAATTGACAGTATGCATCATAGAGAGTCTTATTATAAAGAGAGTCCATTATTTTTCAATCCTCATAGTTATGCTCGTTAGCTAGGCATCTTTAAAATACAATACATCTTTAGTGTATTTGGGGAGATGACACTTCATTCTTCCTCTATGACTTGTAGTTGGGATCTAGGATGGCACGCTCGCAACTGGTTAATATGGACCCATTTATCCATAAAAGGTATCAGTTTTAGGTATCCTAATTTTATAGGCAACTGGAGATATTTTGTCAGTAATGACTAAAGAACACTTCCATGATGGAAGAAATTTCTTCTCCTTAACCTGATCTCTTCCAAAGTTATAAAGGTAAACTTTATCATTAATTTCATATTCCTTTTTGGAATTTTTAAGATCATAATAGGTTTAGCGGCGGTTGCGGCCTTTTCTATGTTTCTTTTAGCAAATGCAAAAGCATATTGCAGATGCTTTTTTAGATTCTCCACATATTGATATGTATTGGCAGCATTTATCAAGTTCTGGTCTGATGTACGGTACAGTAAATGTTGAGGTAGAACTTCTTCTACCAGTCATCAACTCAAAAGGTGACAATTTAGTAGCTGTTGCTCTTAATGCCATTTGGACTAGAGGTAATTTTATATCCCAGTCCTTACATGTTTCACTCATAAACTTTTTGAGTAATTTCACAATGGACTGGTTGTAATGATGCACACCACCACTAGAGGCTGCTCTATATGTTATATGGAGTTTTCATTTGACCCCTAGTATTTTCCACATTTTTGTCATCACTTTGCTAGTGAAGTGGGTCCCCTGGTCAGATTCAATTCGCTGGGGTAAACCAAATCTGGAAAACATGTGGTTGATGAGCAAGGCTGTGCATGTTTCAGCACTATTGTTAGGTGCACTGATGCACTCTACCCATTTGGTGAACAGACATGTTACTGTCAACATGTATCTGTTACCTCTTGATGACCTAGTTACTGGACCAATAAAGATCAATTGGTATATCTGACCATGGCATTACCATCCCCCTTTTCTGCAATGGCGCTCTATGCATTGGTGCAGTGGGTTGGAACTGTGGACAGATTAAACAACCTTGACAGTAGGTTTGAATATCCTTCAACATATGCGCCCAGAAGGTGTCATCACGCAGTATGTCATACATTAATTTGGCACCACCACCTCTGAACTTTGTAGGTACCACCCATTGTTGGATGCCTGTTTTGGAGGTTCTAATTAACAAACCATCCTGTAATTGGAATTGAGATCTTACCTTCATTAAGATTCTAAGATCTTCCTTACCAATACAGCCCTCTTTTGAGATGAGGTGGTTTTTAGGATCTTGTATGTGTTTATAGAAGATACCTATAATGGGGTCTTCTTTTTAACTAGTGATCAGGTCCTCACTAGGAGAATCCTGACTCCATTGTACCAGGTTAGGTTCATTTTGTTCTTTTGCCTGGTTCCAGGTAATGGCTTCTACCTGAATTGCACCCATTAAGTGGTCAATATTAAGGAGTCTTCCAGTTATGGCTCCTTGTTTGGCTAATGAATCTGCAAGATCATTGCTTTCCTTATCAGGACCTTGAATTCTGGAATGACCCTTCGTCTTTTTCCAGTGTATGGTTAAACCATTGGACACCACTAATTCATCAATCTTGCAGAACAACTTGCCATGTTTGACTGGTTTGTGGTTAGTTTCTGCATGCCATTTCTTTTCCAAGTTGGCAGGTATTCAACAAAACTGCCATGCACATAATTTGAGTCAGTAACAATCACAAATTCATGAATACCTTGTTTAATAGCCATCTCAATGGTTTTGAGAGCAGCCGTTAGTTCTGCATCTTGGTCCAATGTTGAAACCTACAGAAATATTTGGGAATCCATTAGCCCAAACTATACCAATAGCATGGTAAGAACAACCATCAACATATACGCAAGGTAAGGTATGACAATTGGTCCTCATTATACATTTTATATGGGTAAAGCAATTGTTCCTCCAGGAAATCATTTTCTAGTATCTCTTCCCCATGATCCTTAGCAGTACAGTCGTGGAGCTCAGCAAGCCCCTGTGCAACTGTATTATTTTTATTTTGCTTATAGTGAATTTCTAAATGCCAGCCTTGTAAGGAAAGAGTCAAAGCTGTTATGCGGCTATTAGACCGGTTCCCATCTCTTATTCTCTCACTTTGCAGATATAGCAAAGGCTAGTGGGCCATTTCTACAATAATTTCCCGCCCTGTATATATCAGCAGAAGTTTTGTAGAGCCCAGTAGATAAAAGGGCTTTTTCGCAATCACTAAATTTGATTTCTACTGGGGATAAAGTTTTGCTCGCATAAGTAATGACTTTGCTTAAATTATCATGCTTTTGGTATAAAACAGCACTCATGTATATATCTGTGTAACCTGTCTCTAAGTAGAAAGATTTACCCCCTTCAGGGTACACTAAGCCTGGTGCTTGAGTGAGTTTTCCCTTCAGTTCTCTGATGGCTGTCT
Source organism: Bombina bombina (assembly GCF_027579735.1). Taxonomy (NCBI): domain Eukaryota; kingdom Metazoa; phylum Chordata; class Amphibia; order Anura; family Bombinatoridae; genus Bombina; species Bombina bombina. The sequence goes on from NC_069500.1 coordinate 115,376,599, forward strand.
CTTGAGCCTTACTCTAGTGCCATTTCACATCCTTCTTTAGAAGAAGTAGCAGTCGTTTTGCTAATTCTGCATATTTATCAATACATTTGCGAGAATAATTTGTCATACCCAGGATTGATCTTAATTCTTTTAAGTTATTTGGGTTCTTAGAATTTATTATAGCTTCCATCTTTTTCTTCTGAGGATTTAACCCTTCAGAAGTGACTTCATGTCCCAAGAAGTTTACATGAGTGCAGCACAATTTATCTTTTTGTAGGGATAATTTGACACCTGCCCTTTTCAGTTGGCTGAGGACATGTTTAAGTTCTGTGATGTATTTCTCAAAACATCATCAACATAGGATAACGTCCCCCTTTCCAGTGCATCAGACATAGCCTTATGCATGAATACAGCAAATTAATGTCCTGAATTTATGTATCCAAACGGGAGCCTTTGGAATGCCTACTGGACCTTTTGGAAGGAGAATGCGAGGTTATACTGGTCCTCCACATGCACCTTTATGGTCCAATATCCCTGTGCACAATCAATGGCAATGAATATTTTAGATCCCTGCATCTGCGCTAGGCAATGGTCAATGTATGGCACAGACCAGCCAGACATGTACTCTCTTTTGTTCAGCTGTCTTAAGTCAGCACACAAATGCCATTGTCTATTGGGATTAAGAACACCTAGAATAGTATTATTATAAGAGCTATGCACCTGTCGGATAATCCTGGAAAGATTTCAGGCTGTCCTATCTCATAGGCTTCTTCAAGCCTAGATGTGAGATCCTCTTGATTATAATTTACATTACCCCCAGGTTTCTGGGTATTGGGGTATTCTTGCTCTTTTATCGGCTGATCAAATACTAGGGAGGCTTCTTCAATTTTACCATGGTTTACAATATCATTTGTATGCCGACGACACCCAAATCTACTTCTCTGCACCAGACCTTTCTCCGTCCTTGCTAACCCGTGTCACTAACTGTCTTTCTCACATCTCCAACTGGATGTCCTCTCACTACCTCAAGCTAAATCTCTCCAAAACTGAGCTCCTTATTTTCCCCCCTTCTTTAAAACTCTCCACCCCCAATCTCTCTATAACTATCGACAACTCCATCACTACCCCTACCCCGCATGCCCGATGTCTCGGGGTCACATTTGACTCTTTCTTTCACTCCTCACATTCAGTCTTTGGCTAAAGCCTGCCGCTTCCACCTTAAAAACATCTCTAAAATTAGACACTTCCTTACACAAGACACAACTAAGATTTTAATCCACTCTCTCATCCTCTCCCGCCTCGATTACTGCAACTCTGTCCTCTCTGGTCTCCCCACCTACCGCCTAGCTCCTTTACAATCCTTAATGAATGCCTCTGCCAGACTCATCTTCCTTACAAGTCGCTCTTCATCTGCTGCACCTCTCTGCCAATCTCTTCACTGGCTTCCTCTTGCCTCTAGGATCAAACACAAAATTCTCACTCTTACATACAAAGCCCTCAACTGCACTGCTCCCCCCTATATCTCAGATCTTGTCTCCAGATACTCTCCCTCCCATCCCCTTTGCTCTGCTCATGACCTCCTACTCTCCTCCTCTCTTGTCACCTCATCACACTCCCGTTTACAGGACTTCTACAGACTCTCTTCTAGTTTTAAAAGCTTCAAGTGCTCCCTAAAGACTCTACTGTTCAGGGATGCATAAAACCTACGCTAACCTTTCTTTATACCAGTTCCTCTCCTCCATTTCTATCCCCTGAACCCCCCTAGCTTGTAAGCTTAAGAGTCCAGCTGTTTGTTGATCACCTTCTCAAGAGCTGACTACAACAGTGCAACTCTTGGCAGGGCCCTCTACCCATTTGATCCCTATAACTGTTTTTTTTGTACTCCACCTTTGCTAATAGCGCTGCAGAATCTGTTGGCGCTCTACAAATAACCGATAATAATAATAATGCCTTCCTCTGTGCTGAAGGTATAAACAAACTGAATTGTAAACAATCCCTCTGGCTTAGATGCAAAGGATTGTTCTATTAACTGTTCTTCAGTTAAGTATCCTTCAGGTATTAGCCCAACTATATTATTCTGGAATCCAAACGTGTAATAACTGGATTCCAGTGCATATCCTATGGTAGTTCCCTTGGATAAGGTGACATCCTGTGGGGTCATGTTATGCACAATAACATGTATTGGAATATTTCCAATATTTACCATGGGAGTATGGGTCATGATTTTGCATTCTATGTCAGATGCATATTAGTGCGTCAGAAGTTTTTATTTTCTGACAGCTTTTTACCTGTAAGGATAAGAAAAATATATCAGCCCCAGCAGGGATTACAATATCATTAGAAACCTGCATATTCACAGCATATGGCAATTGCTGATTTGATTTTAGGGCTGCATTTTCATCCTAAAAATGCTTCAGTGTCCCCCTTTAACCTGCTCCAGAGACAAGGTTAATCAATTCTATTTGTATGGCATATCTATGTAGGAGATCGTTGCCAAAATATTTTTGATTATGGGGAGTATTTAAAACTAAAAACAGGTGCTTTGCTGATTTATTACCTATAGAGATAGATCATAAACATTCAGCTGTGACATTATAGCTTTCAGACTTGCCATCCAGGTTATGGACCCAGAGATCTTGGGGAGAAAGATATATAATCACCTTAGCTTCATCTATCTGCACCAATAAGCCTTTGCTTATATATCTATATTCCTGTTTTAAATTCAATTTGGCATACTTGTTTTTTCCAAGGTCACGCACTTGCATAGGGATAAATAGATCATCTTTAACTTTCTCAATTTCTGCGAGGACTTGAGAATGATCTCCCACTTTAGGGGACCTAGGATCCACCTTGTGGAGAGATATGGTTAATACATCGCCATCTAGGGAGATATTGGCTATCTTCCCAGGCGAAATTTTAATGGTATTATCATCAGAGTCTGATCATCTATTTGAAGGACCATTATCTCAGGTGCAGAGCTATTTCTGAAATGAATTTCAACAGCATCTGGCTTCTCTTCCACCCCATAACAGTTATGTCTGGTGTGAGGTATGCTGGGCTGCTCATAATGAATAGATCTTTTTACTTGTGACCAAATTACATTATTTATGCAATCAATTATGGTACTTAGTCGCTTAAGAAGGTCAGTACCAATTATTAAACAATCAGTTGGCAGATCCACTATAATGACAGGGTGCCTTATTACCCTGTTCCCCAGCTTTAGCTTTAACCATGCAGTACCGTAGACTTTGAGAGAGTCACCCCCAACACCTATTATTGTACCATCAAATTCCTTCAGTTTAGGTTTGTGGGGTGTTAGCTCATTTAGCTGTGTGTAGTACCTGTGGGATAAAATAGTCGCCTGAGATTCAGTATCAATTAATCCCATGATAGGGTTAGTAACTGAATCCTGGAGCTCAGCTAATACATAATATCTCCCTGCAGTTTCTACTATTTCACACATAAAATTAGCATGATTACACATCTATGGGCTTTGCCACGAGTTACCTGAATCTGCCACGTTACCTGATGCAGAAGAATTTTCACTCTTACCAGTCACTTCCTCTATAATAGGGCTGACAGGGTTCCTGTGTACTGCATCTGTGGGAATAAGGTTTTGGGACAATTGCAAAAGAGATTTGTTAGAGCTTCCAGGCTGAAGTTGCCTGTCATCACAGCTAGGACGTCTGTTTCTGGGCTGTAGGGAGAGAACATGATTATTACCGTTATTTACATTGATTATTTCATCTGGTATATTTTTCCCCTCTCTCTCAGGTAAAACATATATATTTATGACTGTGCCTGTGGTCCACTGCTGGCCACTGGCTGAACCCCTAAAAAAGGATTGTTATATTGCTGAGCCGTTAAAGCTTGACTCATATTAGTAAATAGTGTACATAATTGATTTAACTGTGTATTGAGTTAGGCCACTTGATTTTACAAGCTATTTTTACCCATGGACCGATTTTTTGATATCCCAGGGTACTGATTCTTGGATCCTTGGGATCCCTCAGAATCCTAGCTACTGTTTCTATTCTGACGTGGTTGTCTTCAGAGTTCAACTTGTTCAGCATTAATATTTTGGGGAGCACTATTTACTTGGAGTGTCTGGTTACCCTGAGAGTATTTTCGCTACTTTTGGTATTTATTTTTACAGATTACCTTGTGGGTATTCATTTATTTGGGGATAACTATTTGTCTGGGTATGCCCCCAATTTTGAGTATATTCTCTCTGCACCTCAGCCCTTTGTGGGGAAGGTCTTTCTCTGGGCCACTTCTGCATAAGTTTTCTTTTTGGACTCTAAATTGAGGGGGCTAGGTGACACCCTAGTTTCTGCCACAATTTTAGGGCTGGGTCTTGGTTTCCTTTTAACCCCCTGTTCACCGGACTGCTGAATAGAGTATAACTTTGTACTCTCTTTGATCAGCCAGTCCAATGAGCAGTTCTCATCAAAATCTCTAGCCAAATTAATTTTGAGGTGCGTGAGCAATGCTTCCTAAAATAGATTCACAAATTCTGAGGGGGGTAGTCTTCGGCCATACTGTACGCACTTTTTAGTGCAGAAAGGAATTTAATTGGGCTTTGATTCACACCACATTTTAAACCGTATACACTCGCCTTAGCAGCAGTGGTCGTGCGATGAAAACCAAACTCCTTTTTGCACTGTTGCTTTGTTTCACTCCAGGAATGGATATTCATATTCAAAGTGAAGCAAAGAATTTGTGATGCTTACCTTCCAATACCCAGGGCAGAAATTGAATTTTTGACTGTTCACTATTAATATTCATGTTAGATAAAGCATTTTCATAGGCCTCTAAGTGGTCGATTAAAGAAGTGGTCCCCTTGTTGGAAAATTTAGGTACTGCACAACTTAAATATGTAATTATTTTAGGGGTGTCATATACTTTATTAGATGCATCTTGGGTTTTCCTAGGGACCTTATTTTTGAGGTTGGAGTGCCCCCTATCTGCCATACTTTTACTATGGGGACACCCCTTATGTATATTAGTATTACGTGGGCTATCTGGGTAGCTGGCTCTGCACTCTGACTCACTATTAGAGCTGTCCTCCCCCTCTGAGATGGAGGAATCTCCTGAATTTAAAACATGAGGTGTCTGCTTATTTGGGAAGTGTTTCTCTGAGCCAATCGGGGACCTTTGTATAAATTCTTCCCTATTAATCTGCAGTTCATTTCTCATAAATTCTTTTAGGGTTTTAATAATACCTGCACTATCCTCATTATGTTCACTATTAATGGAGGGGGTTTTATTATTTCTATACTGCCTTTTTATGTCACTTAGCTTTTCCTGGCTCTCTGCGAGTTGTTTATTTAAACTTTCTATTTGGGCTACTAATTTTTGGTTATGCTTTTGGAAGGTGGCAATGTCTTGTTTAAAGGTAACAATTTATTTTCTAGCTATTTCTAAATTTTCTTTGCCTTTGCGTGATTAGCAAATTTCATCTTCTAGCTCTTATAATTGCAACTCCTTTTCTATAAGGTGGGTGGACATTTCGTCAATAATGCATATTACAAGGGGCCAGGATTTTAGTATTAGCTCCTCCCGTTATTTAGAATTTTTGCATTGATTAATTTTTAATAATTCCTGGAATAACTCACTTTTCATTCCACATTCCATTATCAATAGCAATGTTTCTGGCCTTAATTGCAAGCATATCAATATAATCATTTAAATGTATTTTTGATGTGGCTGATAGTGTCCATTTTAAAGACGTCTGCCTTAGTAAGGGGCAAATCTTGGGGACACATTTTGATACTGAGTACCGTATAGATTCATTTGATTCACTTCTAGTAACAGACATTATTATTTTAGCTTAGTATTTAATTAATTTAAATCGCTAATACATAAATTATATATATTTTAAAATAATTAAAAAAACATTTACTACAAAATATGTTATATTAATGTGATAAAGATAATAATCTATCAGCAGTGCCTCCAATTATGTTGTATATACTAGGTTACAATATTATTTATTATTATCTTAGCAGTAACCTCCAATTATGTTGATACATCTTGTAGTTATGAATATTAATAATTAATAGCAGTATACAACTATTTTCAATGATATCTACAATTAATATAGCCAAACTTTGTCAATACACTTCACTGAGATCTCAGTAGTGTACTCCAAAATATCACTATAGAGATATCTATAAATGACAACAATATAATTATTAAAAATTAATATTTAATCCTTTGTTCTGATTACCATATTTCTCGGTACATAAGACCCACCGGACCATAAGACGCACCTAGTTTTTAGAGGAGGAAAACCAAGAAAAAAAATATTCAGAATTATTTGACCCAATTCATATAGAGCAGCAATCTATTATGTCAAAAAACAGAATTATAGAAATAAGTGCATACAATTATTTGACCCAATTCATATAGAGCAGCAATCTATTATGTCAAAGTAAGTGCAGTGAAAAACTTTTTTGCAAAGCAAATTAGAGCTGTAACTTTTTACCCCATAAATAGCTGTAGGCAGCAAATATAGCAGTAATTCTAGAGCTATAAGGAATAAGACAAAACCAACAGGATCAAAGGTTATCATATCTATCTGAAGCCCATGCTTTTTGTTCCCATCGGACCTCTTGTAGTGACAAGGGGCAGCTGATGATGGCTTACCATACTGATGAGAAGGTCTGAGTATAACTCTGACACTGATCTTCTGCATGTCACAGACTGAAGTGCTGGGCCGTAAGTCAAAAGCTACCACTGCATAGAGCACACATTGATGGTCTCCAATATATGGGATCTCGCCAGTCACCATCTGCCACAGGGTTACTGCAAAGGAGTAAATGTCCTCCTTTTCTGTGACCGGCTCTTCTCTCAGCAACTCCAGGGCTCAGTGCAGGTGGGCGGAGTTGGGTGCAGCACAGGTTGTCTTCTCCATTCTGTGCGTGGGAATAATTTTTTAGTGTTGTCAATCAAATCAGTGCACTGCCGCTTACTAGAGGGAACATTGCCCCTGCACTTGGAGATTTGGCTCCAGGGCACACACACATTCACTAAGATGCACACACATTTCTCCTTACTTTTGAGGAAGTAAAAAGTGCATCTTATGGAGCGAAAAATATGGTAGTTATCTTTATAGACACAATGATTATATTTATGTAGTAAATATCTTATTACTTATGACCAATATAAGTATGTCTATGCTGTTACAATTTTCTATACAAAACAGATCACAAAATATATCTCTAAAAATTAACCTTACTCACAATGATTCACTTTTTAAAATACCACAAATGAGAATACCAGAACTGCCTATAATTAGCCAACAATTCTAATTTGCTGCCACTAGATAAGCCTATAAGTTATAATGCTGAACTTATAACAATCAGATAAATTGTATATTATTAACACAATAACCAATTTATATGCAATTTCCAAGAGATTTCACAATAAGTTAGACTGACTTATAAATACCCAAATACAAATTATTTTTCCTAGCAATAAAATAACGTTATCAATATAATTATTTCTAAGCTACACAGGCCAATGGAACATAAATTTAAACTACAAACTATCCTTTTAAATCACAACTACAATTTAATTATAGCTATAGAATACCTTTGATTTAAATATTAATATACTTAACAATCGCATATACTTTACAAGCAAACCAATGAGAGGTTCAGCTTATCCTTATGCAAGGATACAGGCCTCAATTATTTTCTTTCTTATCCTAAGAAAGGGTTCCAACAAAAATGCAGATAAGTTACTAGCACAAATATGTGTGTTTCTCTCTCAGTCAAAGTGAGTCTGTCCTGTCTTTTAGAGTGCAGCAGTTTTATCAAATGATAAGCCACTCCTTCACTTCTAATCATTCCAACAAGAATTTGGATATGCCCTAACCGGAGCTTGTCCCTCATTGGTTATTGGAAAATGGCTCTCTGAACTGCCAAACCTTTTGGCTGTAATACAAGTTTTTTTCCATCGGGGGCAACATGAGCAGGAAAAGGCCTTGTTAGCAAAATACTATTATAGCCAAATGTATATTTTTAAGTGTTCACATAATATACTATATTTCCTATTATTAATAAATTATATTTTCAACATATATGGGACCAATTATTATTACTGATGATGTGCATATCAATATCAAACACAAGTATATTGATTTATTATGTATCCCCAAGTATTATAAACATTAGATCTATGCAAAAGGATTTTTATAATTTTATACTTTTAGTATGGTATGAATTAATAAATCAGTTCATTCAACATGCTGGTATATATTGCATTTCCCAGTCACCATCTTATATCTCATATCTAATTGAAGTGGATTCTGCATTAACTACTTCATGAGTCATGACAGATATATATAATTATTGATGAGTACATGATATAGATATTTCACTTCACCATTTCACATGATTCAACCACGTTTGAAATATGGACCCCTATCTATGACATATTAATAGGATAACTTATTTAGTATGTATCATATTTGGAATTTCACTGTCACATCAGTTTCTGAAAAAACAAAACAAAGAAAAGCTTTATTTATTTTTAAATGAGTTAGGCATTTTAAACTCACCATACAGTTATTTACTCCATATAGCAGATATGTATTCAATATAGTATAATTTTTTAGATCAATACATATATATATATATATATATATATATATATATATATATATATATATATATATATATATATATATATATATATATTTTCAATATGATCTGGGTATTTTAAATTATTATGAAGATTAAGTCACAGCATTTCCACATATCTGTAAGTATCTTTCTTTGTTTCCAGGCAAGATCTGTATTGTGACTTCAAAGAGGATCTAGTAAATATCATGTTGATTTTCACATGCATCTGTTAACTTACAATATCCTGGGATTCTGAGCATATCTTCCACTAAAACACAGTATCTTGTCACCATTACCCCAGGGGTCTGTGCTGAACTAACGAGACAAATGTTCTCTTTTGAACTCTTAGATGTATAAGGTAGTGAGGGAAGGGGGGGGCTTCCATAGTTATAGCCAAACCAATTCATGTCAGGTAGATATTAACTCAATGGAATTATTAAATTATGTGATACATGCACAGTTTATCCAACGTCACTCAGCAATACCTCGACAGTAATGTACCATTGAGACTATAATTGACATTTGGGTTTTTGGATCCTATATGCATAATTTTGCTCTTGGTAATATTAAATTTCAGATTCCATTTATTTGACCAGTTCTCTAGTTTTTTAATATCACCTTAACATGTTAAATAAAACAGGCCCAAGAACTGACCCTTGGGGAACTACACTAGTAGCCGACGCCTCATTTGAATGTACTTCATTAATTGAAACCCTCTATCGTCTATCTTTAAGCCAGCATTCTACCCACTTAAAAATCTTAGCATCTATTCCAAGGCAATACATTTTGTGAATAAGTTTGTTGTGTGGACGGTGTCAAATGCTTTGCTAAAGTCTAGATATGCAACATCTACAGCTCCTCCCTGGTCTATTATTTTAGTTACATGGTCAAAGAAATCAATTAGATTAGTCTGACATGATCTTCCAGCAGTGAAACCATGCTGTCTTCTATATGACAGATTATACAAGCACGTGTTACATACCATACAAAAGTCACTTTAATAAACTGTACAGAAGTTCATTACAACACTTACATTAACAAACTTAAACCGAAGGAAAAAAAAATACTTCCATTGAGCACCATTATACATATGCACTTACAAAGTGAACTAAAGGTAGATAGGCTCTCAAGCTTATAAAGTAAAGGAGAAAATTCATGACATAGCAGGAGAAGGAAGATAATCCAGAAATGGGGTTCATTATGAAGCGGTTATTTATAGAGACATTAAACGCTAAATAAATGCTAAATAGAATGATACATATAAATAAAAGCTTAGTATGAGAATAACATGTAGATGTATTTTGTTTAAAGTTTCATTAGTTGATTAAATAATGGCAAAATAAGTGTAAAGTTTTAGGGGCTGATTTGCACATTCACAGCTAATCGGCCACTAGCAGGGGGTGTCAATCATCCTGAACGTATCTGATCGGGATGATCGCTGTCCGCCGCCTCAGAGGTGACGGAGGAGTTAAGGAACTGCTGCTTCATAAATCGACCCCCTACTGTCTATAAAACAATGGGAGCTGCCATTTTGTAACTTGGGTTACTTTCTCTGTTGTGGCCAATTAGGGACCGTTATAAATAGGCTACTAGAGTGTGCAGTCCATGACTTTGTGGAATATAACAGTGTTATAGTTTGTTTTCATCTAATAAAAATGTTAACTAAAAATATTGCACACAAAATTTATAAGTGCTAAAAGGTCTAAGAAAAAAAGGCAGCCAAAGGGCTTTAACATAGAGATACATACATATACATCTTTAAAGATGTATGTGTTTGTGTGTGTTTATATATATATATATATATATATATATATATATATATGCTGTATATATATATATATATACATATGTAATTATGTATTTATATGTGTATATATGTATTTACAGACATATATACACATATAAACACACAAATACATATGTATGCATATATAGCCATATATATAAGTGCATTGGAGACCTTTGCAGTTAAAGTGAATGTCAACTTTCATGATAATTGCCCGGTTTTTTAAAAAAACTATTAAAAACAGGGGCACTTTCATTCATGAAAGTTTACTTTGCACCGGATTTTACAAATACTTACCTTCTTCTCCTGAAACACCGGATAGTAGTTTTTTTTTAAAAAAACAGGCACTTTATCATGAAAGTTGACATTCACTTTAAGTAAATTAAAACATGTAAAATCATATTTATGCAATATTCCTTTTAATATAGTGTTTTACTGTGTATTTACTGTAAATCTTTCACATTCCAATGTTCTGTACATAGCAGAATACGTTTTATGTATTTATAAATAGATATTCCTATATATATATCTGTATATATCTATACCTATATATAATTATATATATATATATATATATATATATATATATATACTGTATATATATATATATATATATATATATATATATATATATATATAGGTATAGATATATATTGTACAAAATACCATCAGATATATATAGAACTAAGCATTTGTGAATAAATAGATCATATTGTTCTATGTGAAGAACATTGGAATATGAAATATTCATCTCTTCATATTGGGTTAGCGCCCTTGAGAACATGGGTTCAGGTTAGCACGCAAGTAGGGTGTTAATTATTATTTCCACTTGTTTTGGACAACATTTATCATATTGCAGGTGGACAGGTTCGCAAGTAGTGAACCTGTCCGCCTGCAATCGACACTTGCAATGTGGCATCTCATGGTGAAATTTAGCATTACACAAGACGCTCCTTGTGCAATGCTGCCCCCTGATCATGAGAAACCAATTGTGCAAGAGCAGGGCTTGTCATTCGCCCTGAATGAGCGAATGTCGGTGTGATCGATCTGACCACCTCTGCGGTGCGGAGTGGAAAAAAGAAGCATTTTCTGCTTTCTAAATATGTTGCTGCAGGCACAGTCATATAAGGCCTCAAAATAATCGAATGCAGCTTCATAAATTTATGCCTAAGTGGGGTCTATGAGGGCACTTTATTCCTATAGGAATTACCTCAGACTTTATTGGTCCTCCCTACAAGGTTTACCTCCATTATTAAATATATCATTTGAGTAGATTTCAATACATTTTGACCTTTGTATTTATTTTCAATTGCATCTCCAGCTGTCCTATGAAAAAAATATGAGCTTGTTGAGGCATTTGTTACCTTGAGATCCTGACCAACATAACAATTTTTCGCAAGGAACGGTTTAGAGATTTCACAAAGATTGTATGTATTCAATAACTGCAATAATCAGCACACTAAAAATGTATTATGATATGTATAATAGGGGACATGAAACCTCAAATTCTCCTTTCATGACTTAGACATAGAATATAATTTTAAACAACTTTACCTTTTACTTCTGTTATCAAATTTGCTTCATCCTCTTGCTATCCTTTGTAAAAGGAACTTCAATGCTAAACATATCGGGTAAACCGATGACAAGAGGCATATTTGTGTAGCCACTAATCAGCATCTAGTTTATTGCTGCTCCTAAGCCATACCTGGGTATGGTTTTTAACAAAGTATACCAAGAGAACAAAGCTAAATATATAGTAGGAATATATTTGGAAATTGTTTACAATTACATGCCCTATCTAAATCATGAAAGGAAAAAAAATCTGGAGTTTCTTGTCTCTTTAAAAGGCTTTTTAAGTGTATTAGATGAAGATGCACATACATACCTATCTACATTAGACCGTCTAAGTGTTTGAGTGAGAACTGCAATTACAGTTGCTCTGAAGTTCAGCTGAATTCTTTTGAATTTTATGTTTTATCTTTAATTACTAACCAAAGCTACTATATAACTATTACTACATGAAAGGTTGCCAGAGCTAATCATGAAAGTGTAGCTTGTATTTTTCCATTCACTTGGATGAATGTTAACATTGTTTTTGTGCAATTTCTACACTGTTGCTATAATTATTATATTTACTGTATGCAGTCAGTGTTGCAATTTTTGAATGTTTGGCTCCTCTCTTCAAAAATATATATAGCATTTGTAAGATTTTCTATTTAGATTTCTAAAGCTGATAAGCTATAATACAAAGATAAGGTTAAAAAAATGTCTTAATAGTCTAAAGCAATAAATCTGTGTCATAATGTGTCAAAGTAACATAAGATGGGAAAACCCATTTAAGTCATGTAAGGGTAATTACTGCAGAGAGGAGTCATTTTCCTTGTTTTATTTCTATGGATATCTACAGAGACAAATCACTGTGTGTGTGGGCAGGGGTTAAGTTCAGCTGTAGGTTAAAACATTTTTTATGATTAGAGGGACATAAAACTACAAAAAGAAAATGTGCTAATGTGTTTTATTATCACACTAGTGCTTGTATATAACTATGGAGACAATTACAGCCCTTATCGAAGGATTGATCTACAAAATCCACTTACACTACTGGAAATCTTTAGATACTCTTTACTAAAGGATTATGATCAACCCTCTATGGGCTCCATGTACTAAGCCGTCAATTCATCCGTCATTGTAGACGCGGATAAACTCGCCGTTACTCGCCGCGGGCGAAATGGTGTCCGCTGTCGCTATGTACTAATATTCCCTCAATAAATAGACAAGTCTAGCCCGCCGCGAGCAGTTGCGGATTGTTGATAAATTTGACGCCTCGCTCGCCGCGACTAAGCTGATGTACTTAACTTTCAGTTGAATTGTCTGGCCAATTATTAACACGTGACATGCAAGGTGTCACGAACATCATAGTAGTCGCAGGAATAGAATTTTGCTCCTATAAAAGTTCAACTTATCTAAACAACTTTATTATTGTTCAAAATTTTTTGAAGAGTGATAACAGAGCGTTATTTTTGTAATATTTATTTACAATTTGGATATGGCTTCATCTGGATCTGATAATATATAAATATTAATATAAAAATAATTATAAAGATTGACAACTATACAATACAAATTTAAAATATAGATTACTCTTTAATTACAGTCGACAAATTGGGCGCAATTTATGTACATGGAAATGAGAGACAAATTAGACGCCAGTTATGCTGTAAGTACAATGCTGATATTACTGCCTTTTATATATGTCTAGACTGGCGTCTAGATTGACTTTCCTATTGTTTTGTACCTTGCCCGCCACCTAAAAGGTGGCAAGGCAAAAATAACGAGGTGGGAGCGGAAATTGTAATGAGCGGACAAATAGATTTTTTAGTACATTCGTTTTTGGCGAGTTGGTGGTCAAATGTGTCTAATTACAGTGAAAAATGGAGCGGTAGCGAGTTTTGGCGGATAAGTACGCTCGCAATTTTAAAGATGCGAGTTTTAACATAATTGACGGCTTTGTACATATCAGTTTGCGAATTTTGACGCGAGATTTGTTGCGGGTAGCTCGCTGACTGCTTAGTACATGGAGCCCTATGTGTTTAACTCATGCAAAAATATTAACCACTTAGTTAAAGGACCAGTAAACAACAAATGCAAGATGAAATGACAATGCAAAAGCACATGGGGGACGATTTATGTAGCTGTGAATGCAGCTGTTTCTGTGCGAGCCTTCAGGCTTGCCGCAAACATAAGTTAAGAAGCAGCGGTCTTAAGACCGCTGCTCCTTAACTCGTCTGCCACCTCTGAGTTGGCAGACAGCAATCAGCCTGATCGGATAAAATATATATACGTATATTCTGTGGATTCTTGCATATGCTCAGTAGGAGCTGGTGACTCAAAAAGTGTAAATATAAAAAGACTGTGCAGATTATGTTAATGGGAGTAAATTGGAAAGTTGTTTAAAATTGCTGCTGTATCTGAATCATGAAAGTTTAAAGGGACAGTCTATACCACAAATGTTATTGTTTAAAAAGATAGATAATCCCTTTATTACCCATTCCTCAGTTTTGCATAACCAACACAATTATATTAATATATGTTTAACCTCTGTGATTACCTTTTATCTAAGCCTCTGCAGACTGTCCCCTTATCTCAATGTGTTTTTGACAGACATGCAGTTTAGTCAATCAGTGCATACTCCTAAATATGTCCACGGGAGTGAGCACAATGTTATCTATATGACACACATGAACTAGCACTGTCTAACTGTGAACAAATCAGTTTGAGCCTAGCTAGGTTTAGCTTTTAAAAATGCCACCAAGGGAACAAAGCAAATTTGATGATAAAAGTAAATTTAAAAGTTGTTTAAAATTGCATACCCTATCTGAATCATAAAAGTTTAATTGTGACTAGACTGTCCCTTTAATTTTGACTTGAGTGTCCCTTTCAAGTCAGTTGTGCTGCAGCAATACAGTACTGGTGGAGACTAGCTGAGCACATCAGGTGAGCCAAAGACAAGAGGCATATGTGTGTTGTCACTCATCACCAGCTTCCAGTAGTGCATTTATACCCCTGAGCCTATTTAGATGTGCTTTTATACAAAGGATATCAATAGAATGAAGTAGATTTGAAAGCAGAATTAAATTGAAAAGTCTCTTAAAATTGCACATCCTGTCTGAATCATGAGATGTTAACATTTGACTTTATGTCCCTTTAAATATTAATTCCCATTGCCCACAATTATTCTATAGTGATAGTGAGTTAAAGTAGTAGTAGTAAAAATAATACAAATAATAATAAATATATTTTTTAAGACACAAATTAATATTGTATCAGTGTGAATTATTAGCCCTTTCATTTGTATTTGTTTTACCAAACTTTCCTCTGCAAATCTTTTAGAACAGAACCTATATCAAACTTTCCCATAGTTTTTAAAGTTTTAAGTGTTCCTTAAAAAAATATGTGTTTAGTGATAAATACAACCTAAATTAAGGTGCATCTCCTGCATCTGAACCCCCCCCCCACTTAACTCTACCATACACTTTCTTTAGAATGTAAGCTCACAAGTCCTGTCAATCATCCTATGTAAAGGTGTCTTACAGCTAACAGCAACGCAGATCCCTTTACCCTTTATAATTTATGTAAATGTATTTTAATTATTGTTGTACAGCTATGTACCCATAATATAAAATAGGCTAGATTACAAGTGACACGCTATTACAAGTTGAAAATAAACACGTTCGCTCGAGGGCAAACTAAATTAGTACTTGTCAGGTTTGCATGAATGAAGACCTAGCATAAAGTGTAAGGATTAAAAAATAATGTGCAACAAACACAACATAAATACATTAAAATAAAGTGTTACACTGATATATACACTATATGATAAAAAGACATAGAAATATTATTATTATTTATAAGGTTATTTTATAAAAAAAACATTTTACTGTGTATTTAATTTAAATATTTTACATTACAATGTTCTTCACATAATAGAAAATGTTCTTTGTATTTTTAAGTATTTATTCATATATATATATATATATATATATATATATATATATATATATATATATGTATGTATGTATTAGCGCTGCGGAATCTGTTGGCGCTACAAATAACCGATAATAAATAATAAATAAATAAATATATCTATACCTGTATATATTTATATAGATATAGAGTTATAGAAGTATATATATTTAAAAATTAAAAGAAAATAGTCTTCTATGTTAAGAACATTGTAATGTAAAATATTCATAACTCACTTTGGGTTTAGCAGTGCCTGGTTAGCGTGCAAGCGATACGTTTCTTTAGCGCACGCCTTTGAAGTATATGGGGAGAAGAAGTTAAAGGGACAGTTCACCCAAATATTTTCTTCCCTTTAAATTATTCCCAATGATCCATTTTACCTGCTAGAGTGTATTAAATTGTTTACAAGTAGCTTCTTTACTCCTTTTTAAGCATTTGAAATAGCTGATTTAGCCTGTGTTATAGCCACATATACTGAAAGTTTTGATACTGGAGTATATTCTATTGAATAGCTTAAGTAAACACAGCGAACAGAAGAGATTACATTCTCAGTGGGGTGCAGGATAGATAAGTAATAAAATTATAATTTTCCATTGTTCTCTCTATGTATTGAGCTTTGGTTTTCCAGACAAATATAAGATAAGGAAGCAAGTGTGTGTACACAAAGTGATAACATAATGAGATCTGATATCACCTTTAAGTTCATCCCATTGTAATAGGCTGTGGTTTCAAAGCACAAAACCAGTTACTTCATACACACAAATAAACCTGAAAATGCAATTTCTTAAATATTTTATCCTCTGCAGCTGGTATAACAAGTCACGGAAAATACATTAATAGAAAAAAAAAATTACAGTGAACTGTCCCTTTAACGTGATCACGATATCCGAACTCCTGAAGTTACTGTGTATCAGGTTATGCTCATGCTCAAACAATTTACTTTCAACTAAAAGTTTACTTCAAGTGCGTTTGCTTGCAAGCAAGAAAAATTATTTAGCACACCACTTGTAACCTAACGTTGATGGTAATTACAAATAAATATTATTATTATTATTACAAGAGTGGTATTTGGAGACTCTGGGGTATATTTATGAAGCAGTGGACGCTAATGTGCACTGGTATTATAATTTAACAGCAATGAGAGTTCACTTCCTTAGGCTCCAATGGGAACCTCATTCTGATGCCGTCATCATGCTCCTTTTTTTGTTTAATAAAAAGCTAAAATGAACCCTATTTTGAGGGCATTTGGGGCACTTTTAGAAAATTACCCAGAGATAGGATCTCGGAGTGCTAATTGCTATCTCAAGCTTGTGGCAGCAATAACCAGCCACTTGTAATTACTGGTTAAGTATCGAGCACCCACAAACAGGCAAATTTGCCTATCTGCAGGCGTGTGATAATTTAGCACTCCACTTGTAATCTAGCCCTCAATTTTGACGTTTCACTTTCACTTTTTTAAGCTTGAGTTGCCTTCTGATGTTTCTGTGCTTGCACAAGCCTGCATTAAGTTTAGATGATATTGCTATAAACTATTCTAGAACAACTTTTAAATGTTATTTTGATGTGGATCTTATATTGAATTTGGAATGCATTGTGAATTTGAATTACTGATTCAATACAATTATATACAGTAGATGGACTAATCAACCACTGTGTTAATTTTTTTTTTTTTTTCCCAGGAACAACTGAAAATAGACAATTTCTTTACTTTGCAAAGCAGGGCGATAAGGGGTTTTTCACTGGTGTTTGTGCACGTCTGGTTTTCTGCTCGTAATACAAGTTGAAAGTAAATGCAGTTGCTTAAGCGCAGTTGCAGTTTTTTTTCTAGAATGATTAAAGGGACATGATACCCAAATGTTGAAACACTTGAAATTGATGCAACATAGCTGTAAAAAGTTGACAAATATCACCTGAACATCTCTATGTAAAAAAGAAGATATTTTACCTCAAAATGTCCTAAGTATTCACACCCCATTGTAAAGAACTTCAAACAGCAAATCACTATGCCTGTCTTGGGACTTGCAAGGGAGCATGCCTCATGCGCGCTCATGGGGCGCGATCCGATATAGATCGTAGTTTGCGGCGCAAGCGAAGGAACCCGCGTCGCCCGCAGTTTCAGCTCGCAACTCGAGCTATCCCATATATGTCGCCGACAGATGCTAACGTGCCGTAAGTCTGATAAACCAGCGATGTCCAGAAATCTGCGCAAGTACAAATTTCTGGCGTCGCCAGTGACTTGCGGCACGTTAGAAACTGCAGGCGCCTACAAAACCTGACTAAAGTCTAAATCACCCGCACTGTCTAACACGCCTCCCTAACATAGCCCGACACGTCTAACACGCCTCCCTAGCATAGCCCGACACGTCTAACCCTCTATCCGCTATCCCCCCTCACTAGCCTAACAATAAAATATGTATTAACCCCTAAACCGCCGCTCCCGGAGCCCACCACTACCTAATAAAGTTATTAACCCCTAAACCGCTGCCAGCTATACTAAATCTATAACCCCCTAAAGTGAGCCCCTAACACCGCCGCTATCTACCTTACCTACCCCCTAAAGTGAGCCCCTACCCCGCCGCTATCTATTTTAAAATTATTAACCCCTAATCTAATCCCCCTACCCCGCCGCCATCTATATTAAATTATTTAACCCCTAAAATACTAAACTATCCCTACCACTAAACCTAAGTCTAACCCTACAAATAGCCCTGAAAAGGGCTTTTTGCGTGGCATTGCCCCAAAGTAATAGCTCTTTTGCCAGCCCTTAAAAGGGCTTTTTGCGGGGCATGCCCCAAAGTAACAGCTCTTTTGCCAGCCCTTAAAAGGGCTTTTGGCGGGGCTTTGTCACAAAGTAAACTGCTCTTTTGCCTACAATCTACATCCCCCTACACCGCGGCCACCTATAATAAATGTATTAACCCCTAATCTAATCCCCCTACACCGCCGCCAGCTATATTAACTATATTAACCCTAATTATATTTGGGTTAATATAGTTATTATATTATATATATTAACTATATTAACCCTAATTATATTAGGGTTCATATAGTTAATATCGTTATTATATTATATATATATTAAGTATAATAACCCTATCTAACTCTAACATCCTAACTAAACTCTTATTAAAATAAATCTAATATTAATATTATTAATTAAAATATTCCTATTTAAATCTAAATACTTACCTATAAAATAAACCCTAGGATAGCTACAATGTAATTAATAATTACATTATAGCTATGTTAGGGTTTATATTTATTTATTTTTATTTATTTGTTAATTATTTTAACTAGGTATAATAGCTATTAAATAGTTATTACCTATTTAATAGCTACCTAGTTAAAATAATTACCCAATTACCTGTAAAATAAATCCTAACCTAAGTTACAAATACACCTACACTATCAATAAATTAAATAAACTACAAATATCTATCTAAAAATACAATTAAATAAACTAAACTAAATTACAAAAAAAAAAAAACACTAAATTACAAAAAATAAAAAAAAGATTACAAGATTTTTAAGCTAATTACACCTATTCTAAGCCCCCTAATAAAATAATAAACCCCCAAAATAAAAAAAATTCCCTACCCTATTCTAAATTAAAAAAAAGTTCAAAGCTCTTTTACCTTACCAGCCCTTAAAAGGGCCTTTTGTGGGGGCATGCCCCAAAGAAAACTGCTCTTTTGCCGGCAAAAAAACCACAATACCACCCCCCAACATTACAACCCACCACCCACATACCCCTAATCTAACCCAAACCCCCCTTAAATAAACCTAACACTACCCCCCCTGAAGATCTCCCTACCTTGTATTCACCCCGCCGGGCAGAACTCCTCATCCGATCCGGGCGATGTCTTCCAGCAATCAGCCAATCGGATTGAACTTGAATCTGATTGGCTGATTCATTCAGCCAATCAGATTTTTCTACCTTAATTCCGATTGGCTGATAGAATCCTATCAGCCAATCGGAATTCGGCGGACGCCATCTTGGATGACGTCATTTAAAGGAACCTCATTCGTCGGGAAGTCGTCGTGCCGGATGGATGCTCCGCGGCGGAGGAGCGAACAAAGAAGATTGAAGATGCCGATTTGCTTGAAGACATCGCCGATGGAAGAAGACTCTCTGCCGCTTGCTTTAAGACATCGCCCGGATGGAAGAATACTTCACTGCCGCTTGCTGGAAGACATCGCCCGGATCGGATGAGGAGTTCTGCCCGGCGGGGTGAATACAAGGTAGGGAGATCTTAAGGGGGGGTAGTGTTAGGTTTATTTAAGGGGGGTTTGGGTTAGATTAGGGGTATGTGGGTGGTGGGTTGTAATGTTGGGGGGTGGTATTGTGGGGTTTTTTGCAGGCAAAAGAGCAGTTTTCTTTGGGGCATAGGGATTTTTTTTTTATTTTGAGGGTTTATTATTTTATTAGGGGGCTTAGAATAGGTGTAATTAGCTTAAAAATCATGTAATTTTTTTATTTTTTGTAATTTAGTGTTTTTTTTTTTTTTGTAATTTAGTTTAGTTTATTTAATTGTATTTTTAGATAGATATTTGTAGTTTATTTAATATATTGATAGTGTAGGTGTATTTGTAACGTAGGTTAGGATTTATTTTACAGGTAATTGGGTAATTATTTTAACTAGGTAGCTATTAAATAGGTAATAACTATTTAATAGCTATTATACCTAGTTAAAATAATTAACAATTTACCTGTAAAATAAATATAAACCCTAACATAGCTATAATGTAATTACTAATTACATTGTAGCTATCTTAGGGTTTATTTTATAGGTAAGTATTTAGATTTAAATAGGAATATTTTAGTTTATAATATGAATTAGATTTATTTAATAAGAATTTAGTTAGGGGTGTTAGGGTTAGATAGAGTTAATATAGTTTATATAAATACTATAGTAACTATATTAACTATATTAACCCTAATATAATTAGGGTTAATATATATAATGTAATAACTATATTAACTATAATATACTTAGGGTTAATATAGATAATATAGCTGGCGGCGGGGTAGGTAGATTAAATTAGGGGTTAATAATTTTAATATAGATGGCGGCCGTGTAAGGGGTTCACATTAGGGGATAGATCAGTTAGATGGTGGCGGTTTTAGGGGCTCACAGTAGGGGGTTAGTTTATGTAGATGGCGACGGTTTAGGGGTTAAATACTTTATTATGGATTGCGGCGGGGGATCGCGGTTGACAGGGAGATAGACATTGCGCATGCGTTAGGTGTTAGGTTTATTTTAGCAGATCGCGGTTGACAGGGAGATAGACATTGCGCATGCGTTAGGTGTTAAGTTTATTTTAGCAGATCGCGGTTGACAGGGAGATAGACATTGCGCATGCGTTAGGTGTTAGGTTTATTTTAGCAGCCAGTTTAGGGAGTTACGGGGCTCCAATAGTCAGCGTAAAGCTTCTTACGGCTGCTTTTTGTGGCAAGGTGAAAATGGAGTAAGATTTCTCCATTTTTGCCACGTAAGTCCTTATGCTGTATATTGGATACCAAACTGCGTGGGTTTGGTATACCTGCCTATGGCCCAAAAAACTACGTGCGACGGCAGAAATATACGCGCGTAACTTCTAGCTTACGCCGTATATAGGATACCAAACCCGCGCAAATATTGGCGTCGCCGACTTTTGCGGGCGACGATTTTTATCGGATCGACCCCATGTTATTTCCCTATTCAGTTTAAGGAAGTTTACTATGAAATCTCATAAGACCACAGTAAACAGTTCATGAACTCAGCACTGCTGAAGCGTATTGGCCGCTGTTCGTTTATTCTTTTTTTTACCTGCAGCTGGGCAGTAACTGAAAGATTACATTTTATAGAACACTTACTCTGGTGAGCTGAGGAAATTGTGAGATAAAATATATTCCTTTTTTACATAGAGATGATATTTTCCTGTAAGCTTTTTACAGTTATACTGCATCATTTTCAAGTGATTTAGCATATGAGTATCATGTCCCTTTGATGCGTCCTCAGTGCTCTGGTTAACTGTTTTGCAACACAATAAATTGTCACAAAACACATAAGAAATACATTATATGGAACAGTTACACTCATAATACACACATCAACTACTTGTGCAATGCATCCCCCTGCAGACTCACGGCCAACTGGAGCCTGATAATTCGGCCCATAAGTCTGAAGCAAAAAAATGTTTTTCTTTTTATTAAAAAATCACTATATTTTTTTCTCACAAATGTCAGAAAATTTTGAGAACTCATTTTTTTGGCTATTCTCTTGTGTAAACGTCTATCATTTATGTGATTAATTTGCTGGCCTAAATTCAGTCATTTTTGCTGAGTCTGTAAGACCTCTGTTTATAATCTGTACAGAGGCAGCCCTTTCTGTGTCAAATAGAAAGCTACTTTTTATAAGAAATATTAAGGCTCTATGGGGCTCTATGGATTCAATTTTTTGCAGGGACTGCAAGGTTTAACACTGCGGTGGTCAGAAATGCTAAAAATAATCCTTATAATAATAGATAAATAGATATACACTATATATATATATATATATATATATATATATATATATATATATATATATATATATACTGTATATATATATACATATATATATATATAAAACTATATATATATATATATATATATATATATATATATATAGTTTAGTTTAGCACAACTTACAAAGAGTTTAAATACATCTTTGGCAGCCAGTGAGAAAAAATAATTACACAAATCAGGGGATATTGGCGCACATCCACTTGTAAATAAACAAAACATTTTTAAATGCTGCAAAAATTTCCTGCAAAAAACAACTATTATTTGATTACAACTGGGATCTTAGTCACACAATATTGCCTTATTCTGCTTACCCAGTCACCAACTTACAATTGAAACATATATAAAATGTGAATTTGAGTGCTTGAGAATTTTTTTGTTTGAATACCCATATATCTTGTAAAAACTCAAACCACATTACTTTGGGGTCCAAACTTTTTCAGCTAGTTTTCAGCTGCCAATGGGCACTTTTTGCCTTTGAGCTGATGACATTGCCTTATTGAATTGCCCACAGGAACTATACTTAATATGAAACAATCCTGTTCAAGCTAATCAAACCATTTTCTCAATACTTCTCAGCAGATTTTCATAACTAATTTAACCTTACTGAATTTGACAACTTAAGGTACTTGATAATATGCACAACTGTCCTGTACTACATATTTGCAAGCATTCCAAGATGTTCCAAGTGCATGGGCACTGCACACTTAAATAGCCAACACTGCCATTTTGGATATACATATGAATATATGCTCAACATTCACTAAACCTTTCTACTCAATCTTTACTGTGCAGTCCTGTAATTTATATAGGTATATGTATTTAATGGCCATATATGGGATATACAGTAAATCTCTCAAGATCTACACAAGACATTAGAAAACATAAATCACTATTGCAACATCTAAAAAACTATTTCTCTATGTAACAAAAGTATACTTCTGTGGGGGCGGAGCTTATCATCGAATAGGGCAGACGCAGTTATTAGGAGCTCTGAGCAAATATTGTTAGAAAAAATGCAGAAATCAGGAGATATACATTTTATTTTCGACCATGGAGGAGGACTATCATTCTCTAATATATGCACTCCTTACAGCTAGTGCGAGATCCATGTGCAGAAGGCATCAGCACACCTAAGATGGCAGAGAAACAGGAAGTTGTAATGCTGAACATGGAGCCACAGACTGCTACTGCCATCCTTACTCCCAGGACCGTTAAAAACCGGCACTATTTATTGCAGCCTGGAGTCATAAAAACAGATCTGAACGTATCACTGCACAGCGAAACAGTGAATTCTTATTTTACAGCCGGTTCGGACTTTGTATCACAGCAGAACGGATCACACGCTGAACTCTGTCTAGCTGACACTCAGGATGAAACGGCTGACCTCCTGCTATTTGGCGACGATACTACTATGGCAGAGAGCGCTGATAGCCAGCCCATGGTAATGCAGAGAACAACTGTAGGCTTTAGTGACTATAATGGAAGTCATGGGAGTCGATGCAATGTAAGACGCTGGACACTTACTTATCGGGACATACTACTATATGGCAATCTCAGCAGACCGTTTTCACCAGTACAGGGCAAGTCCTGTTGCCTTTCGATTCAGACTCTACACCTGTTGTATTATCTGCAGGATACATCCCGGTTTGATGTTACAGGTGTGGGCTAAGCAGAACTCCTTCCCTGGCTTTCATTTGTTACATAACTCCACATGGCCAGTATGACTTTAATGTTTCTACAATGGATCGATCTTTAATGTGCCCAATATACAGTTTAAGTTTGCACAGCTCCACTAGCACAGTTTAGATTAGTTTGGTGTGACATGTAGCACCAGGTTTCATTGCTATTTCTGTATGTGATCCATGGACATGTGCTTATTCTAGTGACTATAAATACATAATCTTTCTGTCACAGGCCCTTGTAGTGTTACAGAGCTATGTATCTGAAAAAGTTTGATATCTTAACACAGCCTCAAGGCTTTTATACAGCTACGCAACAAGATTTCACAGTTCAGTCAATAGGAATTTTTGAGAGAGAGAGAGATGATAGTGTAAATTTAAAATATCATTTTATTAAGTTCGTTAAAACAGACCTGGCACAGCACATAGAAATCCCCACTGCTGACGCGTTTCCTGCCTCACGGGCAGTTCATCAGAGCATACAGAGATCACCTGAAGCTGCTGTTTAAACACACAGGTACACCAAAAAGGTCCAATCACATTGAAGCTAGGTGAGAGTGAGAAACACCCAAACTTTAACTCATTCAATTCAATGAATATATTATACGTAGTTTAAATGTGACTGAACCAATGGGGTTCCTAAGAGGTAACAGCACAAAAATAAAGATACAAAATATAAAAAACAAAATATAATTCAAAAAATAAAATTTGAATGTTTGGAATAAACTCTTATTTGGGAACATTTTAAATCGTAACCATTTACTCAAAATGGTTGCGCCTATAATCTGATGTTACTTCAAAAATTGCTAAAGTTTGATAATAATAATAGAATAAAGGTGAATTAACCCTTAGCCGTTAGGGTATATAAGATAAATGCAAAATATTATCTAAGGGTCATCACCAAAACTATATCAGTCAAATTAGAAAGAAATTAGTAAAAAACTTTAAGCAAGTTAGCCAACAATTCAGTTTTTTGGTTACATATTCCTGAACAGGCACATAGGAAAGAAATATTAACTCTGAAAGGATGCTAAATTTGAAATTACATATATTGCGAAATATTTTCAGATAATCTGACAGGCCAAAGTAGCACCTGTCTTTCTGGAGTATATAATTGTGAAATACAAAGATTTATATATATAAATATAAATTAGCTCCTATCTATGAAAAGTTTTACATCGCTAATTTTATTGATTCCTAATGGATGACCCGTTTTCAAAGTATGGATCCAAAAGATTTCTCTTTTCGATAAGGCCTGATATCTATCTCCTCCTCTGGCTCCCAAAGTGACTTGCTCAATCCCTTGAAAAAGAAAGTGAGTCAGTCTATTGGTGTGTTCAAAAAAATGTTTTGCAACTGGAGTCTTTGGAACCTCTGCTTCCAATGACAACAGATGCTCTCTTATTCGATCTTTGAGATTCCTTGAAGTGAGACCAATATATTGAAAATTGCACAATGAGCAAGTTATAAGATAAATTACATAAACGGAATTACAGTTAATGGATTCTCTTATTTTATAAGTAATCCCAGTCTGCATGGATTTAAAACTATTGCCTACAAGTGCATAATCACAGCATTTACAAGGTTTAGTGCCACATTTATGGAAACCAATATTAGTGGGGAGCCAGTTATTTATTGTACTCTCCCTAGTTTTGATTTTGGAAGAAAAGTTCTTTCTTATTTTGTCACCTATAGTGTCAGATCTACTTGCAACAAAGTTACAATTACCAGAGATCAACCTGAGATCAGAATCTCTCTCCAGCAATGGCAATCTCGTTTTGATTATATTGCAGATATCACCAAACTGTCTACTGAATTTGGTGACAAAGTTAATACCTTTCTTTTGTTTTAATCCATGATCAGAATTTGAAATAATGCGATCTTTTAATAAGTTATTTCTATCAAAACTTGACACTAAGTTAGACTGTTTTTTTAAATCCTCTAAATCGTAACCTCTAGCTACCAAGCGCTCTGTCAGATCATTGGCATGTTTCCAGTAGTCACTTAGATTAGTACAATTACGTCTAAGTCTGATGTATTGGCCCTTTGGTATCCCCTTTTTTAAATGTTTGGGATGGGAGGAATCTGCCCTAAGGATAGTGTTGCCACTTATTTATTTCCTATATGATTCTGCAAATACTGTTTGACCATCATTCCTTAGATATATGTCAAGGTAAGGAATGCTGTTGCGTGATGCACTGAAGGTGAATTTAAGGTTACCATCATTGAAATTGAGATAGTCTATGAAATGATTCAATTCTCCCTCAGTGCCCTCCCACACTAGCAAAATATCATCTATGTACCTGGTATACATCTTAATATTATTATGAAAGATGTTACTCTCACTGAAGATCTTCAAAATTTCTAAATTTGCCAAATAGAGATTTGCATACGAGGGGGCAAATTTTGCCCCCATCGCAGTGCCTCTGAGTTGAACAAAAAATTCTCCATTGAAAATGAAAAAGTTTCTATTCAATAAAAAAGTTGTAGCCATCAAAATAAATTCTATCAAATCAGCATCATATCCAGAATACCTCTCCAGCATTTTTTTCATAGCATTAATCCCCAGATTATGCGGGATACATGAATATAAAGAGGTTACATCTATGGTGACAAATAGAAAACTCTTTTTCCATTGAAAATTTTGAATCAATCTAATCAGATGCTTGGTATCTCTTAGAAACCCGGGTAGCGATTGCACAATTGGTTGCAATTGGGCATCTACCCATTGGCCTAGCTTCTCCCCCAGGGAGCCAATCGCAGAAATGATTGGTCTCCCTGGGGGATTCACCAGTGATTTATGTATCTTTGGTAAAAATTTGAAAACCGGTACTCTTGGGTTCTCAACAAAGACAAAATCACATGTTTTGGTTGTGAGTATTGAGTTTTCTAACCCCAGATCCAAAAGATGTCTTAATTCTTTCTGGAATTTATTTGTAGGATTGAATGTCATTTTTTTGTATGTATCAATGTCATCTAATTGCCTGTAGGCTTCTTTTAGATAATCAATTTTGTTTAAGACTACAATAGAGCCCCCCTTGTCCGAATCGACAATCACTATATCTTGGTTATTTTTTAATTTGATTAATGCCTGTGTCTCTTTATTACTTAAATTTTTATAAGTGTATTTGCCTGATTTTTCATTATCAATTACTTTCTCTGATAAAGAGATCAACAAAAAAGAAAAACCAAAAGAAAAACCAGAGGAGAATCCAGTACCGGGACCAATGATACCCAGGTATCCCAGTCGACGCACACAGTGGAAGAAGAAAAACAACAAAAACGACAAATAATTAATTTGTCATCAACTATACTGGATCCTAATGAAGTCTCTGTACTAAGTAAAGGACTGGGTTTCTCACCAACTAGAGACTTTAACTTATTTGAAACGATGTTAGACATTAACAAATTTGTCCGCAAAATAACTCTAACTAAACATTTTAAAAATTTAGGTACTGACGATCAGCACTGTGGCACACATAGAGACGCAGTCACAGTTAATGATACGTGTAATTTCAAAGATCTTTGCGATATAGTGTCTTTGTGTGAGCTACAGGATGTTGATCTAGATACTGGCAGTCATGCAAAACAATGTTTGCTAAAAGAGTCTAAACCTAGTGTTTTTTTATCCAGTGAATGCTAGAAATGACGTTATTGAGCTTTTCCATTCCATTTTGGAACAAGATCTTATCTCTTTATCAGAGAAAGTAATTGATAATGAAAAATCAGGCAAATACACTTATCAAAATTTAAGTAATAAAGAGACACAGGCATTAATCAAATTAAAAAATAACCAAGATATAGTGATTGTCGATTCGGACAAGGGGGGCTCTATTGTAGTCTTAAACAAAATTGATTATCTAAAAGAAGCCTACAGGCAATTAGATGACATTGATACCTACAAAAAAATGACATTCAATCCTACAAATAAATTCCAGAAAGAATTAAGACATCTTTTGGATCTGGGGTTAGAAAACTCAATACTCACAACCAAAACATGTGATTTTGTCTTTGTTGAGAACCCAAGAGTACCGGTTTTCAAATTTTTACCAAAGATACATAAATCACTGGTGAATCCCCCAGGGAGACCAATCATTTCTGCGATTGGGGGAGAAGCTAGGCCAATGGGTAGATGCCCAAATGCAACCAATTGTGCAATCGCTACCCGGGTTTCTAAGAGATACCAAGCATCTGATTAGATTGATTCAAAATTTTCAATGGAAAAAGAGTTTTCTATTTGTCACCATGATATAGTTTTGGTGATGACCCTTAGATAATATTTTGCATTTATCTTATATACCCTAACGGCTAAGGGTTAATTCACCTTTATTCTATTATTATTATCAAACTTTAGCAATTTTTGAAGTAACATCAGATTATAGGCGCAACCATTTTGAGTAAATGGTTACAATTTAAAATGTTCCCAAATAAGAGTTTATTCCAAACATTCAAATTTTATTTTTTGAATTATATTTTGTTTTTTATATTTTGTATCTTTATTTTTGTGCTGTTACCTCTTAGGAACCCCATTGGTTCAGTCACATTTAAACTACGTATAATATATTCATTGAATTGAATGAGTTAAAGTTTGGGTGTTTCTCACTCTCACCTAGCTTCAATGTGATTGGACCTTTTTGGTGTACCTGTGTGTTTAAACAGCAGCTTCAGGTGATCTCTGTATGCTCTGATGAACTGCCCGTGAGGCAGTAAACGCGTCAGCAGTGGGGATTTCTATGTGCTGTGCCAGGTCTGTTTTAACGAACTTAATAAAATGATATTTTAAATTTACACTATCATCTCTCTCTCTCTCAAAAATTCCTATTGACTGAACTGTGAAATCTTGTTGCATATTTTGTTGATGTTGAATAAGAGTTCAGGAGAGCTCTAACAGTTACAGCATAGGACAGCATACGTCACAGGTACTTACCTGTTGTAATAACATTGCAGTATATACAGCGTTCATGCCAGACGGTTTACTAACAAGCACACCTAAGTTACTTGTATCCGCTACTAAGCTGAAACTGTCTGATACACACAGCAATCGATTGACACCGGATTGGTAAGCACGCTGTCTATACATTACAAAAGTCTGAAGTGTATATTATAGGAACGCTTTTTTCACCTGCAAACTCTGTGATTTCCGCATTAGTTGGGGCCTCTGATGAGGGGTTGTTCACAAGAGTTATATGGATATTATCATTACACTGTATTAGTCAACACAATACTTCAAAATATTTTTATACAGCTACTCCTTATACGTAGTTCTCTCTGATGCTGTTCTATCTAATAAATATAGATCTTAAGAGCAGTAGGCGCTAGATAGGTCTCATGTCTGTGTATATAGGGAAGATGATTTTACTGCCTGACTTCTACTTTGGCAAATATGTTGTATTCACCATTTTATGAAACACTTGCTCTTGATATTATATGTTCTCTAGACTCAATAATGTACTTCAAAGGATGGTACAGCTATGTTATATTTTAGCATGTATAGTGATGTTATCTATATTGCCTAATACTTTTGTGTAGAGAAGTGCTGTTTATATTAACCTTAGAGAACATAGCTCCGATCTGTTTGTGTTTATCTAATACTGGATACCATATAGCCTTTTAGCACTATACCTTCTATGAGCTACCAGATTTGTTTTGGGGTTTCTGGTATTTAAAATAATTTAGCTGACACTATTTAAATACTAAATGGGAACCTAAATAAATATTTTAGCATAGACGCTTAAATATATTTTAAGTAGAGCCTCACTGATAACACATACATGCCTTGCAGAGTTTACTCTTCTCTAGATACATACTTTTACATCATACCTGGGTGTGCTACTAGCCTGACCTACCAATTTAGATGTGGACAAATACCCCATCATTATACACTACTATCTCTTAACTGTGTGAGGTATACATCTCTTTTTGAGTGTAAAAATTGTATCTAATCCATAGTTAACTTTAGGACATAGGTTTGCTAATTAATACTACCACCTGCTGCCAATATTTGTCTGTGTACAACACGAGTAATTTTAGTATAGCATAGTTGGAATATTGTGACTTTTCCTTACAAAGGTGCTTCTAAATGATCTGTACATTTTTGTTATTTATTTGTCCCTACTGTGAATTCTATTGAATACACTTCACTAGAAGGATGTGGGACATGAAATATGTAAAGTAACTGATCATTGTTGTTTTACTTACTCGGTTGAGAATTTACTAATGTCTTTGTTAAGGGTAAACTTGCTAAGTTATAACATTGTCATACATAGCAAGCTCTTATGCTCTGAATTTCCCTTAATATTTTCATATACGACCCTACTAGTCACTAACCTATGTATACATTATTAAACCTCTGTTGGCACACTTTCTTATATGTCCCTAAGCTCCTCAAGATGCCAGTTGGCATACAGTCTTCACTGACATTGTTTTATACAACTAATTTTCCAATAACATTCTTAGAGGCCCTGCTACACCTTTTAAGACACCCTTATATTTATATATATATACATATGGTTCCGCCCCTCCAACCCTCCCCTCATTTTAATAGCGGTGCTTACCCGCTGAAATTCCCCCCCCCCCCCCCATAACGTATACTCATCCCTTTTCTTTTTGCAACTCATAAAGAACTACCCATCTGACCTTCAGTTACCTTCTATATTCATAGACCATTTGGCCTAAAAAAAAGAATCACAAACAAGGGCGCCTCTTCGTGTGATACTGATAATATTGCATATAGATGCACACTAAAGAAACATACTCACAAGTATGGCAGCACCCAATTGTGCTTAGTAGGACATTCTGGGAACTCAGTGTCCCAGCTCACTGATCCACAGAGCAGGGATTCACCTTGGACCGATCCTTGAACTGTAAGCTGGATAATGAAAGCTCAGACTCTCAGATGTCTCTAAAATTAAAAGATTTAATCATAAAAGGCATATAAAAACAGAGGGCATAACAAGTACCCTGTGTATATTTAAAAAACAGTTGCGTAACACGTTTCTCTGCTCTCCTCACTGTTTCATCATGCTTCTGCTTGTGGTCTGGGAGTACTGACTTTAAAATAGTGAATGCCCAATCAGAACAGACATTAAGGCGAGTCACCCTTCTAATACAGGTGTGTTGCAATTATTAACATCCACCTTACATTTAGCCTATCACTTAATAGTATGTGATAACAACTTTACAGCCAGATCTCATTACAAACAGACACGTAAAAATTTCATAACAAATATATTGTAAATTAGATTCAATCCATTTATAACACATTACTAGCCAATCGAGCTGCAAAAAATGCATACAAGTAAACCATTTTCTCTGATGAATCGATCATGACCCTGATATATAATCGTTATTATGGAAGTGAGAACCCTTTTTGATTAAGACTAAGATAATGGGTCCCTCTATCCAACAATAAGAGTATAAAAATCATACTAATAACGGTGTGTGGCTCCAGTTAGTATCTGTTCCGTAACGGGATTTAAGATTATTATGTGGATTGTGTTTCTGTATCTATAAAGTCCTAAATTATATTTCTTTGTGAGATTCTTGTCTTAGTCACATCCGTGATAAATTAATCACGGCATTGACACCAATAATGGCAACTACAGGGGACAATAAAAAAGAGGGCTATATTTCTTATAGCGTTTTTAATCAGAATGTATATTGACTATAATATGTGGGAACTAAATTTATTACATTTAATCACTTGTATCTAAGAATGTTAAAGTGACAGTGATGAGTGCATCTAAACAATGGCCATTTATAAGAAATATCTATAACAGAAATAACTAAATAATTTGAAGTCGAAT
This sequence comes from Bombina bombina, assembly GCF_027579735.1. Taxonomy (NCBI): domain Eukaryota; kingdom Metazoa; phylum Chordata; class Amphibia; order Anura; family Bombinatoridae; genus Bombina; species Bombina bombina. The sequence continues at coordinate 115,408,554 of NC_069500.1, forward strand.
TAATCTCCCATAGTTTATTAACATTGGCAAATGTCCTATATTAATAGGTGTATATGTTATTAAAGATAATGCGATTGAATTCCTCGTCGTAGTTGTCGCGAGATTGATGCGCCGTAGTTATCAAAGCATCAAAATCGGAATAATTAGAATTTTGTGACGTAACATACGATTCACCGGTCTCAATTTGACGCAGATCGATGCAATAGAAAACCCGTTGAATTAAAGTGTAATTCTGTGTATTCGCCCTCCTATTCGACAGAATTTAAAGCAGTCAAGAAGTTATCAAAAAATGAATAGTTACGCTCGCGTCTTATCTGACGCAGCATACCTAGTTTTCAATCCACCACCCTTGAGGCTGCGGATGCTAGAAGTCAATGGGAATCGGAAAACACTGAAATCTTATGTTCGATGCTGCGAGAGAGTGAAGCATTTCACCTCATAAAACTCAATTTAAAACATTATTAAAATTGTATACCCTTCAAAAATCAAACAATATTATTGCTCCACATTTGGTGTACTAGTAGATATAGGGATAAAAATGAAAAATACATTACTACTGATGGATTATGCTACAACTTTGTCTCTCATTACAAAGCAAGGGGACAATATTATTTCTACATATTTGGTGCAAAGTTTTGCCCCAAACTTGTCGCACTAATAGATATAGAGATAAAAATGAAATAAATACACAACATAATATAGCTAACTTCCTTTTTATTTTTTTTTTAAATTATCTATGTGCACCATGTTTAGGTCATGTAATACAAGTACCACTCTCCACTTTGTGCCACATTTCACGCAACACTTTTCGCACCAATTATGACGCAAACTCCTAAATAACCCACACACTAGTGAATTTTTCCACCACTTTTGATTGGAATATGCATAATCACATGATATCAAATATACATTATAAACTATCACTAACGAATCAAATTGCTCAATACTTCTGTCATTGATCACTCATCAGAACTTGTAAGTGCCATTTGTTGCATTGTGTATTATACTTTGAAAGTATGTATATGTGAAATTAGTATTAACGATAAACATTGATGATGACATTAGGACACACAGTGTAATATTTTAGACAAGGATTTTAAAATACGAATTGATGTTTGTTTCAATAAAATTTTAAGCTGATAGCTCAAAGGGATAGCCCACCTAACTTTAAACTGTCATGATTCAGAAACAGCAGACATTAAATTCACCTCTTTACTATCATGCTATGTTCAGTGTATTTCTTCCTTCTCTTGAATTTATTTTTCAGTAAGAAATGTCATCTTATATGCCAGGCCATTTTATAACACCTGTGAAGGGGTGGTTTTTAAAATAGATTGCAATCAAGAGGGGTAAGACAGGTGCAGAGAGAAACCTGGCCCAGCTCTTAAAGGGACAGTAAAGCTCAAAATATTATTTCAAGATTTGGATAGAACATACAATTTTAAACAACTTTCCAATTTACTTCTATTATCAAATTTGCATCATTCTCTTGTTATCCTTTGCTGAAGGAACAGCATTGCACTACTGGCGGCTAGCTGAACACATTTATTTAGCCAATCACAAGAGACAAATGTGTGCAGGCACCAATTAGCAGCTAGCTCCCACTAGTGCAACTTACATTTTCACTTTCCTATCCCTTTAAAATAGCCATAGATTTATATAAATAAATACATATAATACTCTAATTACATGTTATATTCAAAATTATTCCTGCTAAGAAAAATAATACATTTACAATATATACATATAGTGGTATAAATAAACACAGAGATATGACAGAACAAAAAAGGAACTTCGGGACATGTAAATATGTTTGCAAAAGATTTTTGACATAACACATAACATATATATATATATATATATATATATATATATATATATATATATATATATATATATATATATATATATATATATATATATATATATATATATATATATATATATATAGTGAATCCATAGCTCAAAACCCAAAAAGTGAAATTTTGGTTTTTGGAGATTTTAATATTGATTGGCTGAATCCAAAAAATAACAGTTGTTGCTCACTGTTTAAATCTTTGTAGCTAACGCAATTAATCTCCTCCCCAACTCGCATAAATATCATAAGCCATAATCATACCTTGCTCGACTGGATTCTCTCCACTTCTCCCGACCGAATCCAGGAGGCAGGTGTTCTCCCTAACAATTTTAGTGACCACTGCTTAGTGTACTGTGTGCGCAAAATAAAGGCAACTAAATCCTCTCCCAAGGTTAAAATCACCAGGTCCTTCAAAAAATGTAACATTCAATCATTTATAAATGACATCAAGAACCTCCCCTGGCACAGATTAAACCTAATCCCAGATCTAGACTCTGCAGTTGAATTCTTTCAGTCTGAACTCCTACAAGTTTGGAATTTACATGCCCCGCTGTGTAAGGTGAGAGTAAGAGGAGCACACTTGAATTGGATCACAGCTGACCTCATTCAAATGCACCAGTTTCGGGATTCATTGTGGTCAAAGTTCAAGCATACTGGCTCTATGAACGATCACTGTGTATATAGACAATGGCGAAATATATGCACTAAACAAACAAAATTGGCCAAGGCCCAATATTTCTGTGAAAATCTGAACAATAACATATCTAACCCTAGAAAGTTTTGGAAACTCATAAATAAATAACCAAATTCTGCAACTTCCCTTAGAAGTAGCAAATGCCTTTAAGAATTATTTTGTCGGATGCTCCACCACCCTTTTTGACAAACTAATAAATGGCACGCATCCTGAAACTACAAATGTGCATCAGGCCCTACTAAAACAGCAAAGACCCAATATAGAGAAGCTCAATTTTAGACCTGTACCCATCAATGTCATTAAGAAACACCTTAATAATCTAAAAATGAAAAACCAGTCTGGACCTGATCAAATCCCAGCAATGCTGTTGAAGCTCAGTGAGCCGGCAATTGCTAAGCCTGTCACAACCCTAATTAACGAAAGCTTGATGTCTGGATACATACCCAAACTCTGGAAAACTGCAAGAGTAGTGCCCATTCATAAAAGTGGGGAGTTAACCTTGGTTTCTAACTATTGCCCTATATCATTGCTCCGAGTATTGTCAAAAATCTTAGAAAAATGCCTCTATACGCAATTATGCGAGTATTAGCAACTTTCTAACTATCTGACCCCTGATCAATCAGGTTTTCGCCCAAATCACTCCACTACAACTGCCCTCCTAAAATTTTGCAACGACATCCAAACTGGCATGTTACAAGGAGACCTAACTGGAGCTATTTTCCTTGATTTTGCAAAGGCCTTTGACAAAGTAGACCATGACATACTACTGCTCAAACTAAAAAACTCTGGTATTGCTGATCGTCCATTAACCTGGTTTCGATCATATGTATCGGATCGATCATAATATGTCTCCATTTCTAACAGTGACTCCCTCCCTCTCCGAGTCACGTGTAGTGTTTCCCAAAGTTCCATTCTCGGGCCCCTACTATTCACATTATTTATAAATGATCTGCCTAATGTCTGCAAATCCTCAACTGTACACATGTATGCAGATGACACGGTAATCTATGCAAACAATTCCAATCTGCCGCAGTGTGAAGCAGTGCTCCAAGACCAGTTCACAGAGGTAGAAAAGTGGATCTCAAAAAACAAACTCTTCCTAAACACTGAGAAAATTGTTATAATGATCTTTGGAACTGGTCCTAAATTACACAAAAGTAGTAAGAGTATGGAGGTTATGTCAAACTCATTTTGACAGGTGGACACGCCCCTAACCCTGACCCTTTCTACTCCCACTTTCACGCCCCTTTTTAATATCAATTTGATATAAATAAATTGATATTAAAAAAGTGTTTATAATACGAATTTGATATTAAATTGATATAAAATTGATATCAAAATCCAGGATTTGGATTAAAAGGTTTTAAGAGGTTATAAAGCTTATTTTGATATTGTTGATTAGGAGATTTATAAAAGATTATAAAAGTTTGGGGGCGGAGCCAACTAGCAATGAGATTGGGCGTATCTTTGTAGAGCTCTTCACATAAAATAATACAGTAGCTATTAACCAATCCTTAAGAATGCAGAATACCCTACAACAGTTGTCGGAACATCAAGGGACTCATGAGTAATGGGACACCTACCAGAAACGAGCATTATGACATCCTCTGGAAGCAAGATCTTATTTGACTAGGGTGATAGGCCTAAGTCAGCAGCTAATGAATGCCACTGTTCAAAAATAACTTCTATGCGCTTTGGGAACTCCGCAGAACTGCAGGCTGCAGTTTGACTGGGGAGCGATATATGGTGTCAGAGTTATGCTGGTCTGGTGCCTAGTGGGTGAGGAGAAGACATAATTAATACAGAACTTCGCTCTCCTGTAGTCGATTCCTTAACCCTGGAGGAAGCTGGAGAGCTAGAATAGTATGCTAGATCACACAAAGAATGTCAATAAAGATGGAGCACATTGTTTCCCTCTTAGAGAAGGTGTCTACCCGACTAGATCAGCTTTACATGGGCTGCATCGATGCACTGTATGTGGGAGTCGACTCAATCCTCATAGACACACACGCTCTTTGCACTAATGTCGGTGCGGTCTGGGGAAGCACCATGGGGCCCCGGTGCGGTATCCGGACGGCTGACATCTGGAATGGTCAGCATACATTGGGGAGAGAGCCTGAGGCTGTTGCGGCTTACATGGAGGAAGAAGGAGAAATAGTTGAGATACCTCTTACACTGGGCATTACAGAGGTATGGGTGAACGATGAAGTTGATCGTGCTCTGCAAGATACACAACAACATGGCCGCCCAAGCAGTCGGATCGGCTTGCTTAAACCTCCGGATGATAATGGCGCTCACAAGGTAAAAATGGAAGGGGTTTATAGCCACATATGGTCAGATCTCTTGGATGTCCTATTGCTATTTACTTGGGTTAAGGATAAACTGTGGCCCCTGATTACATGGTACACTTTTGAAACATCAACAAAATCTGGAGTAGGGTAAATGAGCCCTATAAAACTAGAAATGTTGGCTGTGGATTGGGACTTTGACTTATACAAACTGGTACCTATAAATGAAGTTCTATGGACCGGAAACAAAAGGGCTAACTGCTTACACAAATGTTGTATTTTGAGCTCCCTCTCCTTACAGTTATGACGCAGCACATATTACACTAAATGGTTCAGGACTGTTTCTTATTGTTTTAATATCTAGCTGGAAATGCTGTTGTTTTACAATATATCCCACTCTTACTGTTAGATATCAAATGTTAAGCATATGTTCTCAGTTTTCAGGGGAGAAGATTATATTAATACTTATGTTTAGCGCCTAATTTGCCTTATAAACCACCTAGATTCACATATATTTTTAGGTGGGGAATGTTGTGATATACAAAAATAGACCTGCAGCTGAAATATAATTGTACTAGAAAAGCCATGCTTGCTTCATACCTTGAGCTTTTACACCTAACACAGTGCTAAAAATACTCCCTCATACTAAAAAAGAGTAGGGAAAATATTAGTTCCTCTTCATATAGATGATGAGGTTGGCTGTGTGTTTACTCTAAGTTCCACTATCACTGTCTTTAAAAGTATGGAGTTCAAGGTACATCAGTTTCTGCTTCATATAGTTAAACATTTAATTAACACAGTTATAATTAATGTTCTCAATTTATACTTTCTTACACTAGTGTCTCCTTACAGACGGAAGTCGTTATGTTAGTGGCTACTTATATAGCGTCTGGTGACTTAGAGCCTCTTTCTCAATGCATAATAGCTTCCCATATAGGTTTGTTATCCCTAACTCATATTATGTGATTCTCGATTGTACTCTATTGCTAGGTTTGGTAGACTATACCCAGCCATCCCTCATCTCACAACTCGCACACTGAGATACAACCCTCTATTCTGTCATTAGGAGCTCATAAAGTATAGTTTATGTATACTAGGTTTACTTGAGGACAGCTAGGTAATATTATTTATGTCTACTATGTGTCTCTTTAGGAGGGTTCAGTATGTAAATCTCAGCCTGTTATGTTGTTACTGCATATTATTTATCACATCGGGGGGTTTTCTAGTTGCATTTTTGTTATGAAAAAGCTATGTACTATAAACATCTGTATGAAAATGTAATGCATGTAAACTTTCACCTGTTAATATACAGACGTTACCAAGGTGTGGCAACAGGATACCTGTAAGTATGAATAGTGTTGTTTTGGAGAAAAGTAGATACCTGTTCCGCGTTGACTATATATTTACATCACCTCCCCCCCCCCCCCTGGGATAACGTGAGTTCCTGGGGGGTAATAATAACCATTAACCCAAAATGGTAAAAAATTTTAGCGGTATTAATTCCGCCCCTCGCTAACTGGACTCTATCTGTCCACCATGCCCTAGAGTGGCTTTATTTCACACTAGCCCCCTCCTGCGATGCATACTATTAGGTATAGGTCCAGAAGTGACTTATAATTTTGTTGGGAGATATATTAAACATAAAAACTGAGGTTCTATATTTATGTTCTGATGGGTATGTAGATAACATTTCTCATCTATGTATTTTTGCATTCTACATCTATGTAATGATTGTATATGTGAAAGAACATATGTCTGTTTAAAATTTTGTTTATGTATAAAAATAAATAAAAGTTTAATGTTATAATATATCCTCTATAATAAGGCGTGTCAGGACCTATCTTTTGTCAGAAAATGTTACGCAGCATGTTAGGACATGTCTTTTACTAAAAAACAGACTAATACCTCACACGAATTTAGTAAAAAAACAACAACATATAAATCAATGTTTTATGAAAAACTTGCTGTATACTGCCTAAAGAATGGAGTCGGCCATCGTGGAATTGTATTAAGAAAATAATATCATAATCCTACAAACCCCGGATCATTAGGCAGTGTTGAAAATCTGTTCTGTACAAAGCATCTAAAAAATATGGATTCAACAGAAAACAAATTGTAAAAATTTTAAATCAGCAAGATGTTTATACACTACATAAACCGGCCAGGCGTATTTTTGAAAGAAATAAAATATAAGCACCTTCTTTAGATATACAATGGCAAGCTGAGCTGGTATCCATGATAGATTACCATAAATGTAATGACGGTATAAAGTATATTCTAATCATTATAGATTGTTTTTCTAACTAACGGCTAGATTTGGAGTTTTGTCGGTAACGACCCGAAAAACTAACGCCGGCTTTTTTCTGGCCGCACCATAAAAATAACTCTGGTATCGAGAGTCCACATAAAGGCTGCGTTAGGCTCCAAAAAAGGAGCGTAGAGCATTTTTAATGCAGCTTCAACTCTCGATACCAGAGTTGCTTACGGACGCGGCCAGCCTCAAAAACGTGCTGGTGCACGATTCCCCCATAGGAAACAATGGGGCTGTTTGAGCTGAAAAAAAACCTAACACCTGCAAAAAAGCCGCGTTCAGCTCCTAACGCAGCCCCATTGTTTGCTATGGGGAAACACTTCTACGTCTGCACCTAACACCCTTACATGTACCCCGAGTCTAAACACCCCTAGCATTACACTTATTAACCCCTATTCTGCCGCCCCCGCTATCGCTGACACCTGCATATTATTTTTAATCCCTAATCTGCCGCTCCGTAAACCGCCGCTACTTACATTATCCCTATGTACCCCTAATCTGCTGCCCTAACACCGCCGACCCCTATATTATATTTATTAACCCCTAATCTGCCCCCCACAACGTCGCCTCCACCTGCCTACACTTATTAACCCCTAATCTGCCGACCGGACCTGAGCGCTACTATAATAAAGTTATTAACCCCTAATCCGCCTCACTAACCCTATAATAAATAGTATTAACCCCTAATCTGCCCTCCCTAACATCGCCGACACCTAACTTCAATTATTAACCCCTAATCTGCCGACCGGAGCTCACCGCTATTCTAATAAATGGATTAACCCCTAAAGCTAAGTCTAACCCTAACACTAACACCCCCCTAAATTAAATATAATTTAAATCTAACGGAATTAATTATCTCTTATTAAATAAATTATTCCTATTTAAAGCTAAATACTTACCTGTAAAATAAATCCTAATATAGCTACAATATAAATTATAATTATATTATAGCTATTTTAGGATTAATATTTATTTTACAGGTAACTTTGTATTTATTTTAACCAGGTACAATAGCTATTAAATAGTTAAGAACTATTTAATAGCTAAAATAGTTAAAATAATTACAAATTTACCTGTAAAAGAAATCCTAACCTAAGTTAAAATTAAACCTAACACTATACTATCAATAAATTAATTAAATAAACTACCTACAATTACCTACAATTAACCTAACACTACACTATCAATAAATTAATTAAATACAATTGCTACAAATAAATACAATTAAATAAACTTGCTAAAGTACAAAAAATAAAAAAGAACTAAGTTACAAAAAATAAAAAAATATTTACAAACATAAGAAAAATATTACAACAATTTTAAACTAATTACACCTACTCTAAGCCCCCTAATAAAATAACAAAGCCCCCCAAAATAAAAAAATGCCCTACCCTATTCTAAATAACTAAAGTTCAAAGCTCTTTTACCTTACCAGCCCTGAACAGGGCCCTTTGCGGGGCATGCCCCAAGAAGTTCAGCTCTTTTGCCTGTAAAAGAAAAAATACAATACCCAAGCCCCCCAACATTACAACCCACCACCCACATACCCCTAATCTAACCCAAACCCCCCTTAAATAAACCTAACACTAAGCCCCTGAAGATCTTCCTACCTTATCTTCACCATACCAGGTTCACCGATCCGTCCTGAAGAGCTCCTCCGATGTCCTGATCCAAGCCCAAGCGGGGGGCTGAAGAGGTCCATGATCCGGCTGAAGTCTTCCTCCAAGCGGGAGCTGAAGAGGTCCATGATCCGGATGAAGTCTTCTATCAACGGCATCTTCAATCTTCTTTCTTCCGGATCCATCTTGCAGACCTCCGACGCGGAACATCCTGCTGGGCCGACGGACTAAAGACGAATGACGGTTCCTTTAAGGGACGTCATCCAAGATGGCGTCCCTCGAATTCCGATTGGCTGATAGGATTCTATCAGCCAATCGGAATTAAGGTAGGAATATTCTGATTGGCTGATGGAATCAGCCAATCAGAATCAAGTTCAATCCGATTGGCTGATCCAATCAGCCAATCAGATTGAGCTCGCATTCTATTGGCTGATCGGAACAGCCAATAGATTGCGAGCTCAATCTGATTGGCTGATTGAATCAGCCAATCGGATTGAACTTGAATCTGATTGGCTGATTCCATCAGCCAATCAGAATATTCCTACCTTAATTCCGATTGGAATCCTATCAGCCAATCGGAAATCGAGGGACGCCATCTTGGATGACGTCCCTTAAAGGAACCGTCATTCGTCTTTAGTCCGTCGGCCCAGCAGGATGTTCCGCGTCGGAGGTCTGCAAGATGGATCCGGAAGAAAGAAGATTGAAGATGCCGTTGATAGAAGACTTCATCCGGATCATGGACCTCTTCAGCTCCCGCTTGGAGGAAGACTTCAGCCGGATCATGGACCTCTTCAGCCCCCCGCTTGGGCTTGGATTAGGACATCGGAGGAGCTCTTCAGGACGGATTGGTGAACCTGGTATGGTGAAGATAAGGTAGGAAGATCTTCAGGGGCTTAGTGTTAGGTTTATTTAAGGGGGGTTTGGGTTAGATTAGGGGTATGTGGGTGGTGGGTTGTAATGTTGGGGGGCTTGGGTATTGTATTTTTTCTTTTACAGGCAAAAGAGCTGAACTTCTTGGGGCATGCCCCGCAAAGGGCCCTGTTCAGGGCTGGTAAGGTAAAAGAGCTTTGAACTTTAGTTATTTAGAATAGGGTAGGGCATTTTTTTTATTTTGGGGGGCTTTGTTATTTTATTAGGGGGCTTAGAGTAGGTGTAATTAGTTTAAAATTGTTGTAATATTTTTCTTATGTTTGTAAATATTTTTTTATTTTTTGTAACTTAGTTCTTTTTTATTTTTTGTACTTTAGCAAGTTTATTTAATTGTATTTATTTATAGCAATTGTATTTAATTAATTTATTGATAGTGTAGTGTTAGGTTAATTGTAGGTAATTGTAGGTAGTTTATTTAATTAATTTATTGATAGTATAGTGTTAGGTTTAATTTTAACTTAGGTTAGGATTTCTTTTACAGGTAAATTTGTAATTATTTTAACTATTTTAGCTATTAAATAGTTCTTAACTATTTAATAGCTATTGTACCTGGTTAAAATAAATACAAAGTTACCTGTAAAATAAATATTAATCCTAAAATAGCTATAATATAATTATAATTTATATTGTAGCTATATTAGGATTTATTTTACAGGTAAGTATTTAGCTTTAAATAGGAATAATTTATTTAATAAGAGATAATTAATTCTGTTAGATTTAAATTATATTTAATTTAGGGGGGTGTTAGTGTTAGGGTTAGACTTAGCTTTAGGGGTTAATCCATTTATTAGAATAGCGGTGAGCTCCGGTCGGCAGATTAGGGGTTAATAATTGAAGTTAGGTGTCGGCGATGTTAGGGAGGGCAGATTAGGGGTTAATACTATTTATTATAGGGTTAGTGAGGCGGATTAGGGGTTAATAACTTTATTATAGTAGCGGTGCGGTCCGCTTGGCAGATTAGGGGTTAATAAGTGTAGGCAGGTGGAGGCGACGTTGAGGGGGCAGATTAGGGGTTAATAAATATAATATAGGGGTCGGCGGTGTTAGGGGCAGCAGATTAGGGGTACATAAGGATAACGTAGGTGGCGGCGCTTTGCGGTCGGCAGATTAGGGGTTAATAAGTGTAGGTAGGTGGAGGCGACGTTGTGGGGGGCAGGATAGGGGTTAATAAATATAATACAGGGGTCGGCGGTGTTAGGGGCAGCAGATTAGGGGTACATAAGGATAACGTAGGTGGCGGTCGGGAGATTAGGGGTTAAAAAAAATTATTCGAGTGGCGGCGATGTGGGGGGGCCTCGGTTTAGGGGTACATAGGTAGTTTATGGGTGTTAGTGTACTTTAGAGTACAGTAGTTAAGAGCTTTATGAACCGGCGTTAGCCCAGAAAGCTCTTAACTACTGACTTTTTTCCTGCGGCTGGAGTTTTGTCGTTAGATGTCTAACGCTCACTTCAGACACGACTCTAAATACCGGAGTTAGAAAGATCCCATTGAAAAGATAGGATACGCAATTGACGTAAGGGGATCTGCGGTATGGAAAAGTCGCGGCTGAAAAGTGAGCGTTAGACCCTATTTTGAGTGACTCCAAATACCGGCGGTAGCCTAAAACCAGAGTTAGGAGCCTCTAACCCTGGTTTTCACGGCTACCGCCAAACTCCAAATCTAGGCCTATGCTTGGGGTATTGGATTACATAATAAAACTGGACCTAGCATCACAAAGGGTTTTGAAACAATATTCAAAGATGGTCGTGTACTTATGAAAATACAGACTGATAAAGGCAAAGAATTTTTAAATGGAACCGTACAAAATTTATTGAAAAAATTTAAAATTCAACATTTTGTCGCAAACAACTGTGTTAAAGCAGCAATCGTACTTTAAAGACTAGAATGTGGCGCTATTTTACACATCACAACACACACAGGTATATAAACATTTTGAACAAATTAATTCATAGTTATAATAATACATACCACAGAACCATACATTGTAAACCGGCAGAAGTGATGCAAGAAAATTCACTCATCGTCTGGTAAAATATTTACAGCTCCTCGCTAGTGATGTCACGAATAGTTCGCCAGCGAATAGTTCCCAGCGAACATAGCTTGTTTGCGTTCACCGCGGCGGGCGAACATATGCGATGTTCAATCCGCCCCCTATTCATCATCATTGAGTTATACTTTGACCCTGTACCTCACAGTCAGCAGACACATTCCAGCCAATCAGCAGCAGACCCTCCCTCCCAGACCCTCCTACCTCCTGGACTGCATCCATTTTAGATTCATTTTGAAGCTGCATTCTTAGAGAGAGGAGGGACAGTGTAGCTGCTGCTGATTTAATAGGGAAATCGATAGCTAGGCTAGTGTATTCAGTGTCCACTACAGTCCTGAAGGACTCATCTGATCTCTGCTGTAAGGACAGCACCCCAAAAAGCCCTTTTTAGGGCTAGAACATCAGTCTGCTTTTTTTTTTTCCCCTGTGTAATCTAATTGCAGTTGCCTGTCTGCCAGCGTGTGTGTCAGGCTCACAGCGTATACTGTGCCCACTTGCCCAGTGCCACCACTCATATCTGGTGTAACAGTAGTGTAGATTTAAAAAAAAAAACAACACTTTTTTGACTGTGTTAAATAATAGCAATCAGTTTCCTTCACACGTGTGCGTTTCAGTGCCTGCCTGCCAGGGCACAGTGTCACCCTAGTGCAACTCATATCTGGTGTAACAGTAGTGTAGATTTAAAAAAAAAAAAACTTTTTTGACTGTGTTAAATAATAGCAGTCAGTTTTCTTCACACGTGTGCGTTTCAGTGCTTGCCTGCATGGGCACAGTGTCACCCCAGTGCAACTCATATCTGGTGTAACAGTAGTGTAGATTTAAAAAAAAACAACACTTTTTTGACTGTGAAATAATAGCAGTCAGTTTCCTTCACACGTGTGCGTTTCAGGGCCTGCCAGGGCACAGTGTCACCCCAGTGCAACTCATATCTGGTGTAACAGTAGTGTATATTTAAAAAAAACAACACTTTTTTGACTGTGTTAAATAATAGCAGTCAGTTTCCTTCACAAGTGTGCGTTTCAGTGCCTGCCTGCCAGGGCAGAGTGTCACCCCAGTGCAACTCATTTCTTGTGTAACAGTAGTGTAGATTTAAAAAAAACAACACTTTTTTGACTGTGAAATAATAGCAGTCAGTTTCCTTCACACATGTGCGTTTCAGGGCCTGCCAGGGCACAGTGTCACCCCAGTGCAACTCATATCTGGTGTAACAGTAGTGTAGATTTAAAAAAAACAGCACTTTTTTGACTGTGTTAAATAATAGCAGTCAGTTTCCTTCACACGTGTGCGTTTCAGTGCCTGCCTGCCAGGGCACAGTGTCACCCCAGTGCCACTCATATCTGGTGTAACAGTAGTGTAGATTTAAAAAAAAAAAACACTTTTTTGACTGTGAAATAATAGCAGTCAGTTTCCTTCACACATGTGCGTTTCAGGGCCTGCCAGGGCACAGTGTCACCCCAGTGCAACTCATATCTGGTGTAACAGTAGTGTAGATTTAAAAAAAAAAAAAACACTTTTTTGACTGTGTTAAATAATAGCAGTCAGTTTCCTTCACACGTGTGCATTTCAGTGCCTGCCTGCCAGGGCACAGTGTCACCCCAGTGCAACTCATATCTGGGGGTCGATCCGATAAAAATCGTCACCCGCAAAAGTCGGCGACGCCAATATTTGCGCGGGTTTGGTATCCTATATACGGCGTAACCTAGAAGTTACGCGCGTATATTTCTGCCATCGCCCGTAGTTTTTTGGGCCATAGGCAGGTATACCAAACCCGCGCAGTTTGGTATCCAATATGCAGCGTAAGGACTTACGTGGCGAAAATGGAGAAATCTTACTCCATTTTCACCTCGCCACAAAAAGCAGCCGTAAGAAGCCTTACGCTGACTATTGGAGCCCCGTAACTCCCTAAACTGGCTGCTAAAATAAACCTAACACCTAACGCATGCGCAATGTCTATCTCCCTGACAACCGCGATCCCCCGCCGCAATCCATAATAAAGTATTTAACCCCTAAACCGTCGCCATCTACATAAACTAACCCCCTACTGTGAGCCCCTAAAACCGCCACCATCTAACTGATCTATCCCCTAATGTGAACCCCTTACATGGCCGCCATCTATATTAAAATTATTAACCTCTAATTTAATCTACCTACCCCGCCGCCAGCTATATTATCTATATTAACCCTAAGTATATTATAGTTAATATAGTTATTACATTATATATATTAACTATATTAACCCTAATTATATTAGGGTTAATATAGTTAATATAGTTACTATAGTATTTATATAAACTATATTAACTCTATCTAACCCTAACACCCCTAACTAAATTCTTATTAAATAAATCTAATTCATATTATAAACTAAAATATTCCTATTTAAATCTAAATACTTACCTATAAAATAAACCCTAAGATAGCTACAATGTAATTAATAATTACATTATAGCTATGTTAGGGTTTATATTTATTTTACAGGTAAATTGTTAATTATTTTAACTAGGTATAATAGCTATTAAATAGTTATTAACTATTTAATAGCTACCTAGTTAAAATAATTACCCAATTACCTGTAAAATAAATCCTAACCTAAGTTACAAATACACCTACACTATCAATAAATTAAAGAAACTACAAATATCTATCTAAAAATACAATTAAATAAACTAAACTAAATTACAAAAAAAAAAAACACTAAATTACAAAAAATAAAAAAAAGATTACAAGATTTTTAAGCTAATTACACCTATTCTAAGCCCCCTAATAAAATAATAAAACCCCAAAATAAAAAAAATTCCCTACCCTATTCTAAATTAAAAAAAAGTTCTAAGCTCTTTTACCTTACCAGCCCTTAAAAGGGCCTTTTGTGGGGGCATGCCCCAAAGAAAACTGCTCTTTTGCCTGCAAAAAAAAAACAATACCACCCCCCAACATTACAACCCACCACCCACATACCCCCTAATCTAACCCAAACCCCCCCTTAAATAAACCTAACACTACCCCCCCTGAAGATCTCCCTACCTTGTATTCACCCCGCCGGGCAGAACTCCTCATCCGAACCGGGCGATGTCTTCCAGCAAGCGGCAGTGAAGTCTTCTTCCATCCGGGCGATGTCTTGAAGCAAGCGGCAGAGAGTCTTCTTCCATCGGCGATGTCTTCAAGCAAATCGGCATCTTCAATCTTCTTTGTTCGCTCCTCCGCCGTGGAGCATCCATCCGGCACGACGATTTCCCGACGAATGAGGTTCCTTTAAATGACGTCATCCAAGATGGCGTCTGCCGTATTCCGATTGGCTGATAGGATTCTATCAGCCAATCGGAATTAAGGTAGAAAAATCTGATTGGCCGATTGAATCAGCCAATCAGATTCCAGTTCAATCCGATTGGCTGAACCAATCAGCCAATCGGATTGAACTTGAATCTGATTGGCTGATTCAAACAGCCAATCAGATTTTTCAACCTTAATTCCGATTGGCTGAAAGAATCCTATCAGCCAATCGGAATTTGGCAGACGCCATCTTGGATGACGTCATTTAAAGGAACCTCATTCGTCGGGAAGTCGTCGTGCCGGATGGATGCTCCCCGGCGGAGGAGTGAACAAAGAAGATTGAAGATGCCGATTTGCTTGAAGACATCGCCGATGGAAGAAGACTCTCTGCCGCTTGCTTCAAGACATCGCCCGGATGTAAGAAGACTTCACTGCCGCTTGCTGGAAGACATCGCCCGGATCGGATGAGGAGTTCTGTCCGGCGGGGTGAATACAAGGTAGGGAGATCTTCAGGAGGGGTAGTGTTAGGTTTATTTAAGGGGGGTTTGGGTTAGATTAGGGGTATGTGGGTGGTGGGTTGTAATGTTGGGGGGTGGTATTGTGTTTTTTTTTTGCAGGCAAAAGAGCAGTTTTCTTTGGGGCATGCCCCCACAAAAGGCCCTTTTGAGGGCTGGTAAGGTAAAAGAGCTTTGAATTTTTTTTTAATTTAGAATAGGGTAGGGAATTTTTTTTATTTTGGGGGTTTATTATTTTATTAGGGGGCTTAGAATAGGTGTAATTAGCTTAAAAATCTTGTAATTTTTTTTATTTTTTGTAATTTAGTGTTTGTTTTTTTTGTAATTTAGTTTAGTTTATTTAATTGTATTTTTAGATAGATATTTGTAGTTTATTTAATTTATTGATAGTGTAGGTGTATTTGTAACTTAGGTTAGGATTTATTTTACAGGTAATTGGGTAATTATTTTAACTAGGTAGCTATTAAATAGTTAATAACTATTTAATAGCTATTATACCTAGTTAAAATAATTAACAATTTACCTGTAAAATAAATATAAACCCTAACATAGCTATAATGTAATTATTAATTATATTGTAGCTATCTTAGGGTTTATTTTATAGGTAAGTATTTAGATTTAAATAGGAATATTTTAATTAATAATATTAATATTAGATTTATTTTTATAAGAGTTTAGTTAGGATGTTTGAGTTAGATAGGGTTATTATACTTAATATATATATATAATATAATAACGATATTAACTATATGAACACTAATATAATTAGGGTTAATATAGTTAATATATATAATATAATAACTATATTAACCCTAATATAATTAGGGTTAATATAGTTAATATAGCTGGCGGCGGTGTAGGGGGATTAGATTAGGGGTTAATACATTTATTATAGGTGGCCGCGGTGTAGGGGGATGTAGATTGTAGGCAAAAGAGCAGTTTACTTTGTGACAAAGCCCCGCCAAAAGCCCTTTAAGGGCTGGCAAAAGAGCTGTTACTTTGGGGCATGCCCCGCAAAAAGCCCTTTTAAGGGCTGGCAAAAGAGCTGTTACTTTGGGGCAATGCCACACAAAAAGCCCTTTTCATGGCTATTTGTAGGGTTAGACTTTGGTTTAGTGGTAGGGATAGTTTAGTATTTTAGGGGTTAAATAATTTAATATAGATGGCGGCGGGGTAGGGGGATTAGATTAGGGGTTAATAATTTTAAAATAGATAGCGGCGGGGAAGGGGCTCACTTTAGGGGGTAGGTAAGGTAGATGGCGGCGGTGTTAGGGGCTCACTTTAGGGGGTTATAGATTTAGTATAGCTGGCGGCGGTTTAGGGGTTAATAATTATATTAGGTTGCGGCGGGCTCCGAGAGCGGCGGTTTAGGGGTTAATACATATTTTATTGTTAGGCTAGTGAGGGGGGATAGCGGATAGAGGGTTAGACGTGTCGGGCTATGTTAGGGAGGCGTGTTAGACATGTCGGGCTATGTTAGGGAGGCGTGTTAGACAGTGCGGGTAATTTAGACTTTAGTCAGGTTTTGTAGGCGCCGGCAGTTTCTAACGTGCCGCAAGTCACTGGCGACGCCAGAAATTTGTACTTGCGCAGATTTCTGGACATCGCTGGTTTATCAGACTTACGGCATGTTAGCATCTGACGGCGACATATATGGGATAGCTCGAGTTGCGAGCTGAAACTGCGGGCGACGCGGGTTCCCTCGCTTGCGCCGCAAACTACGATCTATATCGGATCGACCCCCAGGTGTAACAGTAGTGTAGATTTAAAAAAAACAACACTGCAAATGGGGAGTTTGCGGTTGTGCAAATGGACTGTTTGCGGTTGTTTGCGGTGCTTTAAAGGGACAGTCTAGGCCAAAATAAACTTTCATGATTCAGATAGAGCATGTAATTTTAAACAATTTTCCAATTTACTTTTATCACCAATTTTGCTTTGTTCTCTTGGTATTCTTAGTTGAAAGCTTAACCTAGGAGGTTCATATGCTAATTTCTTGAACCCCTTGAAGCCCACCTCTTTCAGATTGCATTTTAACAGTTTTTTACCACTAGAGGGTGTTAGCTCACGTATTTCATATAGATAACACTGTGCTCGTGCACGAGAAGTTATCTGGGAGCAGGCACTGATTGGCTAGCCTCTAAGTCTGTCAAAAGAACTGAAAAAAGGGGCAGTTTGCAGAGGCCTAGATACAAGATAATCACAGAGGTTAAAAGTATATTATTATAAATGTGTTAGTTATGCAAAACTGGGAAATGGGTAATAAAGGGATTATCTATCTTTTAAAACACTCAAAATTCTGGTGTAGACTGTCCCTTTAAACGGGGAGTTTGGCCTGTCACTGTGAAGCGGGCGTAACCCTTACACTAACTGACTGATACAACATCATACCTGATGTTTTAAAGCACGTTATTCCAAACAATTTAGGAATGTTAGGTGATTTATGCCCTTTATGGATTAAAACCAGACTCTGCATCAACTATGTCATTTTCCATGGGAGTTTTGCCATGGATCCCGCTCCGGCATGCCACAGTCCAGGTGTTAGTCCCCTTGAAACAACTTTTCCATCACTATTGTGGCCAGAAAGAGTCCCTGTGGGTTTTAAAATTCACCTGCCTATTGAAGTCTATGGCGGTTCGCCCGGTTCGACTGTTCGCAAACAGTTGCGGAAGTTCACGTTCGCTGTTGGCGAACCCACATTATTATGTTTGCGACATCACTACTCCTCGCTAAAAACTAAAAATGTTAAACCTGTTTTGAAAATCGGTGACCACGTCAGGATTTCAAAACATAAGGGCATGTTCACAAACGGTTATGAGCAAAATTTCACAGATGAAATATTTATAATTGAAGGTCTGAATACAAGAGTATTTAAACCTCTTTACAAACTGAAAGATTTAGCTGATGAGTCTATCGAAGGTAGCTTTTACCCCAAAGAACTTCCAAAAAATAACACAAGATAAAAACCGCATTTATAAAATTGAAAAAATCTTAAAACAGGAAAGTTTTAGGAGAAAGTAGTACTTTTTATGTTAAATGGAAGGGCTATCCGGATAAATTTAACAGCTGGATACCCAAAAATCAGTTAACCGATATATAGAACAATGGAAGCATCACCATTTTACTTAACGTTGCCTAGCAATGCTTCGTACAACATTTTTCCTAAAAATCAGATATCTAGTTTTACAACAAAGTTAGCTAAACCCGTTATATTAAAAGGAGAATGGGAAGTAGCTCTGACGGAGATACAATATCTCCATATGTGGGACACCCTAGATGCCACTGATTCTAGAATAATTGTTACGGCACCAAACAAATTCACTACGCGGTTAGCCGTAAAACTCGGCTATTATAAAGATTTAAGCGATTTAATAAAAACTATCAATGAAAAATTAGTATCTCTCCAAGCCATTAACGTAGATGTAAAGCTTAAATACGACGAAACTGGAAGAGCTGTGCGTATTTTAGGCAACTCTACCATCTCAACCTCAGAAAGGTTGGTGCATATATTGGGAATTAACAATCAAGGTGTAAAGAATGATGGTGGCAAAATATATTGCGATATAAATGACGGCTTCTACACACTCTTTATCTATACAGATATCATAGAACACCAATGTGTGGGTGAAGGATATGTACCATTATTAAGAACAGTAGACATTACAGGTAGCAATAATTAAATCATCACTCAACGGTACACCAAGCCGGACTACATACCTGTAAACAATCATCATTTTGACTGTATAACAATTGAAATTAATAACGATCAGAACAAGAATATGGGATTTAAATACGGAAAGGCAATCATTAAGCTACACTTTAGGCCACGCAAGAACAACTTGTACTAAATGAATGGTGGCTGTTATGGTTTATGGTGACCCGACCGTTTACAGTAATTATTATATGACAAAAGCTGGTAGTGGTCTACCAGGTTTTCACGGTAGTTCGTACATGTATGGCCGCGGATTAGGAGGTATATTTCGTAATCTTTTTAGGATGGCTGTCCCACTTTTTCGACATGGACTAGATACAGTGAAACCGCATATGAAAACAGCGGCACAAGGTATAGCAAAGGATGCTATGGGTCGTGTATCACCTTTTTGCTTATGAATTGTGATGAAATTGGTGGAAAAGTTACTTGACGCTTCCTTTTTGGTTTTCTCTTGTTACTGATATAAACAACACCAGATCCCTCTTGTGGACCGCTATTCATTTTATTCATAACAGCTGTTGAAACACGACCCACAACATCCTTTGCTATACCTCCTGCCACTGTTTTCATATGCGGTTTCACTATATCTAGTTCACGTCGAAAAAGTTGGACAGCCATCCTAAAAAGATTATGAAATATACCGCCTAATCCGCGGCCATACATGTACGAACTACCGTGAAAACCTGGTAGACCATTACCAGCTTGTGTCCTATAATAATTACTGTAAACGGTAGGGTCACCATAAACCTTAACAGCCACCATTCTTTTAGTACAAGTTGTTCTTGCGCGGCCTAAAGTTTAGCTTAATGATTGCCTTTCCATATTTAAATCCCACGTTCTTGTTCTGATCGTTCTTAATTTCAATTGTTATACGGTCAAAATGATGATTATTTACAGGTAAGTAGTCTGGCTTGGTGTACCGTTGAGTGATGATTTCATTATTGCTACCTGTAATTTCTACTGTTCTTAGTAATGGTACATATCCGTCACCCATACATGTTCTATGATGTCTGTATAGATAAAGAGTGTGTAGAAGCTGTCATTTATATTGCAATATATTTTGCCACCATCATTCTTTACACCTTGATTGTTAATTCCCAATATATGCGCCAACCTTTCTGAGGTTGAGATGGTAGAGTTGCCTAAGATACACACAGCTCTTCCCATTTCATCGTATTTAAGCTTTACATCTACGTTAATGGCTTGGAGAGATACTAATTTTTCATTGATAGTTTTTATTAAATCGCTTACAGTGGATATAAAAAGTCTACACACTCCTGTTAAAATGTCAGGTTTCTGTGATGTAAAAAAATGAGACAAAGATAAATCATTTCAGAACTTTTTCCACCTTTAATGTGACCTATAAACTGTACAACTCAATTGAAAAACAAACTGAAATCTTTTAGGTAGAGGAAAATAAAAATAAAAAACTAAAATACTACGGTTGCATAAGTGTGAACACCCTTAAACTAATACTTTATTGAAGCACCTTTTGATTTTATTACAGCACTCAGTCTTTTTGGGTATGAGTTTTTAAGCATGGCACATCTTGACTTGGCAAGATTTGCCCACTCTTCTTTGCAAAAACACTCTAAATCTGTCAGATTGCGAGGGCATCTCCTGTGCACAGCCCTCTTCAGATCACCCCACAGATTTTGAATTGGATTCAGGTCTGGGCTCTGGCTGGACAATCCCAAAGCTTTAATCTCCTTCTGGTGAAGCCATTCCTTTGTTGATTTGGATTTATGCTTTGGGTTGTTGTCATGCTGAAAGATGAAGTTCCTCTTCATGTTCAGCTTTCTAGCAGAAGCCTGAAGGTTTTGTGACAATATTGTCTGGTATTTGGAACTGTTCATTATTCCCTCTACCTTGACTAAGGCCCCAGTTTCAGCTGAAGAAAAACAGCCCCAAAGCATGATGCTGGCATCACCATGCTTCGCTGTGGGTATGGTGTTCTTTTAGTGATATACAGTGTTGTTTTTGCGCCAAACATATCTTTTGGAATTATGGCCAAAAAGTTCAACTTTGGTTTCATCAGAGGGCTTGTATTTTTTTTTGTAAGAAAAGGCTTCCGTCTTGCCACTCTACCCCATAGCCCAGACATATGAAGAATATGGGCGATTGTTGTCACATGTACCACACAGCCAGTACTTGCCAGATATTCTTGCAGCTCCTTTAAATGTTTCTGTAGGCCTCTTGGCAGCCTCCCAGACCAGTTTTCTTCTCGTCTTTTCATCAATTTTGGAGGGATATCCAGTTCTTGGTAATGTCACTGTTGCACCATATTTTCTTCACTTGATGATGACTGTCTTCACTGTGTTCCATGGTATATCTAATGCCTTGGAAACTTGTACCCTTCTCCTGACTGATACCTTTTAACAATGAGATCCCTCTGATGCTTTAGAAGCTCTCTGCGGACCATGACTTTTGCTGTAGGATGCAACTAACAAAATGTCAGGAAAGACCTACTAGAACAGCTGAACTTTATTTGGGGTTATTCAGAGGCACTTTAAATGATGACAGGTGTGTACTGACTCCTATTTAACATGATTTTGTGATTGCTTTATTCTGAACACAGCTACATCCCCAGTTATAAAAGGGTGTTCACACTTATGCAACCATATTATTTCAGTTTTTAATTTTTATTTCCCTTTACTTAAAAGATTTCAGTTTGTTTTTCAATTGAGTTGCACAGTTTATAGGTCACATTAAAGGTGGAAAAAGTTCTGAAATGATTAATCTTTGTCTCATTTTTTTACATCACAGAAACCTGACATTTTAACAGGGGTGTGTAGACTTTTTCTATCCACTGTATATCTTTATAATAGCCGGCTTTTACGGCTAACAGTGTAGTGAATTTGTTTGGCGCCATAACAATTATTCTAGAATCAGCGGCATCTAGGGTGTCCCACGTATGGGGATATTGTATCTCCGTCAGAGCTACTTCCCATTCTCCTTTTAATATAACGGGTTTAGCTAACTTTGTTGTAAAACTAGATATCTGATTTTTAGGAAAAATTATGTACGACGCGTTGCTAGGCAACGTTAAGTAAAATGGTGATGCTTCCATTGTTCTATATATCGGTTAACTGAGTTTTGGGTATCCAGCTGTTACATTTATCCAGATAGCCCTTCCATTTAACATAAACGTATTGCTTTCTCCTAAATCTTTTCTGTTTTAAGATCTTTTCAATTTTGTAAATGCGGTTTTTATCTTGTGTTATTTTTTTAAGTTCTTCCAGGTAAAAGCTACCTTCGATAGACTCATCAGCTAAATCTTTCAGTTTATAAAGAGGTTTAAATCCTCTTGTATTCAGACCTTCAATTATAAATATTTCATCAGTGAAATTTTGCTCATAACCTTTTGTGAACGTGCCCTTATGTTTTGAAATCCTGACGTGATCACCTATTTGCAAAACAGGTTTAACCTTTTTAGTTTTAAGCGAGGAGCCGTAAATATTTTTCCAGACGACGAGTGAATTTTCTTGCGTCACTTCTACCGGTTTACAACGTATGGTTCTGTGGTATGTATTATTATAACTATGAATTAATTTGTTCAATATGTTTATCTACCTGTGTGTGTTGGGATGTGTAAAATAGCGCCACATTCTAGTCTTTAAAGTACGGTTAAATCGTTCTACGATTGCTGCTTTAACACAGTTGTTTGCGACAAAATGTTGAATTTTAAATTTTTTCAATAACTTCTGTACGGTTCCATTTAAAAATTCTTTGCCTTTATCAGTCTTTATTTTCATAGGTACACGACCATCTTTGAATATTGTTTCAAACCCCTTTTAGATGCTTGGTCCAGTTTTATTATGTAATCCAATACCCCAAGCGTAATTTAGAAAAACAATCTATAACGGTTAGAAATTAGAATATACTTTATACCGTCATTACATTTATAGTAATCTATCATGGATACCAGGTCAGCTTGCCATTGTATATCTAAAGAAGGTGCTTATATTTTATTTCTTTAAAAAATACGCCTTGCCGGTTTATGTAGCGTATAAACATCTTGCTGATTTCAAAATTTTACAATTTGTTTTCTGTTGAATCCATATTTTTTAGATGCTTTGTACAGATTTTCAACACCGCCTAATGATCCGGGGTTTGTAGGATTATGATATAATTTTCTTAATACAAGTCCACGATGGCCGTTAACAGACTCCATTCTTTAGGTAGTATACAGCGAGTTTTTCATAAAAGATTGATTATATGTTGTTGTTGTTTTACTAAATACATGTGAGGTATTAGTCTGTTTTGAGTAAAAGTCATGTCCTAACATGCTGCGTAACATTTTCTGACAAAAGATACACGTCTCATTTTTTTTTTTTTTGGTTAAAAGACATGCCCTAACATAACGTTAGCATTTCTGGCAAAAGACAAGTCCTGACATGACTTATTAAACCTATTATAGGGGATATATTATAATATTAAACTTTTATAATCTTTTATAAATCTCCTAATCAACAATATCAAAATAAGCTTTATAACCTCTTAAAACCTTTTAATCCAAATCCTGGATTTTGATATCAATTTTATATAAATTTTATATCGATTTAATATCAAATTCGTATTAAAAACACTTTTTAAATATCAATTTAATATCAAATTTATATCAAAATCATCTTTTTTATATCAAATTGATATTAAAAAGGGGCGTGAAAGTGGAAGTTGAAAGGGGCGGGATTAGGGGCGTGTCCACCTGTCAAAATGAGTTTGACATAACCTCCATACTCTTACTACTCACAAATTAAAAAATTCCCACCAACGCATAAAAACAAAATCCAATTGCACACTGACTGCAGTCCACTCTTTCAAATACTTGGGTATGTCGTTAGACCCTAATCTATCTTTTGGCCTCCACATAGAAAAACTTGCATCTAAACTTTAACCAAAACTAGGTGCCCTGTACAGAAACCAATCTTGCCTCATCCCTACAGTAAAGAAAAAGATTGTACAGCAAATGCTGATGCCTATCATGGATTACAGGGACGTAGTATACACACCTGCACCGCAAACACCTTAATAAACTTAATACATTGTATAAATTGTTCTGCTGCTTTGTGCTACAATGTAACTACAGGACCCACCATTGTGACATGCTAAAAGAACTAAACTGGCTGATGCTGGAATCCAGACGCACCCTCCATCTTTCCTGCCTTGTGTTTAAGAGCCTTTCTGGGAAGCTCCCACCCTTCCTGAGCAGAATGCTCTCCCTGGCTATTCCCACCTCCTATAACCTCCGATCCAGTACCAGCACATTATTTAGCTTGCCTCAATACAAAAAGAAAGCATCTCGATCCTCCATTTCCTACAGAGCACCACAGTTATGGAATGATGTCCCTCACACTTTCAAACCTTCCCCAAACCTAATATCCTTTAAGAGAGCCCTCTCTATATATCTCAAAACAGAATGCACCTGTCATGGTTAATTATATATTTCCTACCTCTTCTATGTTAAATTTTTTCATATATTGTGTATTATTATTGTTTTTGAATTGTATTGTACCCTATTGTATCAATGCAATGGCCTAGATTTGGAGTTTGGCGTTAGCCGTGAAAACCAGCGTTAGAGGCTCCTAACGCTGGTTTTAGGTTACCTCCGGTATTTGGAGTCACTCAAAATAGGGTCTAACGCTCACTTTTCAGCCGCAACTTTTCCATACCGCAGATCCCCTTACGTCAATTGCGTATCCTATCTTTTCAATGGGATTTTTCTAACTCCGGTATTTAGAGTCGTGTCTGAAGTGAGCGTTAGACATCTAACGACAAAACTCCAGCCGCAGGAAAAAAGTCAGTAGTTAAGAGCTTTCTGGGCTAACGCCGGTTCATAAAGCTCTTAACTACTGTACTCTAAAGTACACTAACACCCATAAACTACCTATGTACCCCTAAACCGAGGTCCCCCCACATCGCCGCCACTCGATTACATTTTTTTAACCCCTAATCTGCCGACCGCCACCTATGTTATCCTTATGTACCCCTAATCTGCTGCCCCTAACACCGCCGACTCCTGTATTATATTTATTAACCCCTAACCTGCCCCCCACAACGTCGCCGCCAGCTACCTACAATAATTAACCCCTAATCTGCCGACCGCAAAGCGCCGCCACCTACGTTATCCTTATGTTACATTGTACAAATTACAAATTACAAACACGACACTATCAATACATTAATTAAATACAATATCTACAAATAACTACAATGAAATAAACTAACTAAAGTACAAAAAATAAAAAAGAACTAAGTTACAAAAAATAATTTTTTTTTACAAACATAAGAAAAATATTACAACAATTTTAAACTAATTACACCTACTCTAAGCCCCCTAATAAAATAACAAAGCCCCCCAAAATAAAAAAATGCCCTACCCTATTCTAAATTACAAAAGTTCAAAGCTCTTTTACCTTACCAGCCCTGAACAGGGCCCTTTGCGGGGCATGCCCCAAGAAGTTCTGCTCTTTTGCCTGTAAAAAAAACATACAATACCCCCCCCAACATTACAACCCACCACCCACATACCCCTAATCTAACCCAAACCCCCCTTAAATAAACCTAACACTAAGCCCCTGAAGATCTTCCTACCTTGTCTTCACCTCACCGGGTTCACCGATCGGTCCAGAAGAGCTCCTCCGATGTACTGATCCAAGCCCAAGCGGGGGGCTGAAGATGTCCATGATCCGGTAGAAGTCTTCATCCAAGCGGGGCAGAAGAGGTCCATGATCCGGCTGAAGTCTTCATCCAAGCGGGGCAGAAGAGGTCTTCCATCCGATTGAAGTCTTCATCCAAGCGGGATCTTCTATGGTCATCCATCCGGAGCGGAGCGGCAGGATCCTGAAGACCTCCGACGCGGAACATCCATCCTGGCCGACGACTGAACGACGAATGACGGTTCCTTTAAATGACGTCATCCAAGATGGCGTCCCTCGAATTCCGATTGGCTGATAGGATTCTATCAGCCAATCGGAATTAAGGTAGGAATATTCTGATTGGCTGATGGAATCAGCCAATCAGAATCAAGTTCAATCCGATTGGCTCTGCTTGTAAATATATGTTTGTTCAAATTGGCCCATCACCATATTGGCAAAGCTTGGGGCAAAGCTGGTCCCCATGGCGGTCCCCTTTATCTGTAAATAATATTTACAATAGTCGTGCTGTAAAATAAATGTAATTAAATCCAAAAGATATTCTTTAAGGTTAGCTGGCATATATATACATATATATATATATATATATATATATATATATATAACATCAGTAAAAAGTGTCTGATCGATTGAATACCTACTTCATGAGATATGTTGGAATACAATGCACTGACATCACATGTCATCCAAATATAGTTTTCTTTCCTTTTGATAAGTGAAAGTTTTTGTAATAAATCTGTAGTATCTTTTATGAACGAAGGTAGAAGTTTAACATATTTTTGCAAATAATAATCTATGTATGTATGATGACAGTTTGTCAGTTAGGCTATTGATACCAGCTATAATTAGTCTTCCTGGTGTCCGTTTAATATCTTTATGAATTTTCGGTAAATGATAATAAAATGGTACATTTGGGTTAGTAGGAATGAGATATTGTTTTTCTTTTGTTGTGAAAATACCTTCAATTAGAGTAAACAATTTTTAAGTAAATATAGGGGTTGGATCGGTTTTTAGTAAACGATAGTAATCTTGATCCATAAGTATCCTATCGGCCTCCCTGACATAGGACTATGCCCCCTCCCTTATCTGCTTTTTGGATCACGATGGACTAATTTTTGGATAATTGTTATAATGCTTATCTTTCATTGGGCCATAAATTGGATCTACCCAATACATGCTTAGGAATGGTTGCAAGGTCTTCTAATACCAGATTCTGAAATAAATTAATAAAAGACCCTTCTTCCCTGGGTGGCATAAATTGTGATGGTGGACAAAATTCCGTATAGATATAACCCTCATAAAGGCCTTCTACTAGTGTATCAATATCACTATGTAGGACAGTGTTATTATTCCTTTCACTCATTGAGTTTGTTAGAATGGGTTGCCCTTCAATACCTTCAATACCTTTGTTTTCCTGGCCAGGAGCAGGATACACCAGCACGATGTGGAGAGACAGATGTTCTTTACCTTCAAGCAAGGATCAATGGCTGAGTTGCCCCAGTTTACTATTAAACCTTACTGGATGATAAATATACAATAATAAATCAAGAGAAAAGAGTAATAGGGGCCAATTTATCAATGTGTGGCAGATATGTCCACCAGACATCGCTGAACTGCTTGTGCAATGCCGCCCCCTGCAGATTCACGGCCGCTAACAGGGGGTGTCAATTAACACAATCATATGCGATTGGGTGGATTGATGTCCGCAGCCTCAGAGCGGCGGACGAGTTAAGGAGCAGCGGTCTTAAGACCGCTGCTTCTTAACTCTTGTTTCCGGCAAGCCTAAAGGCTCGTGCAGAAACAGTGGTATTTGGCCCCATTCGGGCCATGATAAATAGGCCCCATAGAGTGATAATGGCCAAGCTTGGTAACTGAACTCTATCAAACACGTAAATCAGAAACCTGTAACTAATCAATATTAAAAAAGATAATCCAAAAATATACCTTATTATAAGTTTGGTCAAGTAATCTAGACAAAACATGACAAAATACCTTAAAAGGACAGTCTACTCCAGAATTGTTATTGTTTAAAAATATACCTTTATTACCCAATCCCCAGCTTATATAAATATACCTTTTGCCTCTATGATTACCTTGTATCTAAGCCTCTGCAGACTGCTTCCTTATTTCAGTTATGTTGACAGAATTGCATTTTAACCAATCATTGCCCTCTCATCAGTAACTCCACGGGCATAAGCCCAATGTTATCTATGTGACACACATGAACTAATGCCCTCTAGCTATGAAAAACTATCAAATGCATTCAGATACGGCGGCCTTCAATGACTTAGAAATGAGCATATGAGCCTATCTAGGTTTAGCTTTCAATTTAGAATACCAAGAGAACAAAGCAAATTTGATGATACACATAAATTAGAAAGTTGTTTAAAACCACATGCCGTATCTGAATAATGAAAGTTTTATTTTGACTAGACTGTCCTTTTTAGTTTTGCAGTTATATGTAGTAGGTGAAGGCTGCAGTAAGTGAACTCTGATATAGCACAACAGTGTGAGATTAATAGCAAAAATTACAGCAAAAAAAACACTAATTTCCAAAATGACATAGAATAGAAGTAGACGATGCAGAGTCAGAAATCCAGGTCACACCAGCACGGACAAATAAAGTACAAATCGAATAGCAGATGCTTAATAACAAACAAGCCATGACAGAATAAACAGATTGTTCTAAAAACTGAGAACAAGAAGTCAGTAAAGCAAGGGTTAGTACTTAAAATAAAATATCAATTCAAAACGGAAAAAAAAAGGTAACTCAATACATAAAGGTTACAACAATTAAAGGGATACTCAATAAAAATTAACCTTTCATTATTCAGATAGAACATGCAATTTTAAACAACTTTCCAATTTACTTCCCATAACAAAATGTGCACAGTCTTTTTATATTTAAACTTTTTGAGTCACCAGCTCCTATTGAGCATGTGCAAGAATAAACGTGTATGCATTTGTGAATGGCTGATGGCTGTCACATGGTACGTGTATGCATTTATGATTGGCTGATGGCTGTCACATGGTACAGGGGGAGTGGAAAAAGACATAACTTTTAAAATTGTCAGAAAAAAAATCTACTACTCATTTGAAGTTCAGACTAAGTGCTATTGCATTGTCTTGTTATCTTGCATTAGTTGATTATCCAAATCTACTGTTTTGACTGGTCCTTTAAGACTTTTAATTAGATGCACTTAAGTCTTCTTAAAGTCACAAAATGCATTAATGCAGCAGGCACAGCACCTTTCTTATAAAAGTCAATTAAGTTCTAAAAATATTACTTAGGGCCGATGATCTAAAACTCATCATCATTGCTAAGTTGTAAAGGTATCCACATCACTAATCAAAAGTGCATGTGAAATGTTCTATAGTGATAAAATCATTGCTGGAAGGAAGCCTTGCAAAGAGGGCTGTATAAAGTTCACACACAGTAAATAATATATTTTTTTTTAAATGGCAAGATATCTATCATTTGAATCTCTTTAATCATGCCAGACTGTAAGGTCTCACCCTACAGTGAGAATTTACAGTCTGGGGTTATTGAAGCTGCTCAATGGTATAAATCTCACTTTTTTCTTTTTTTTTAATATAATTTTTTATTGAGGTTGAGAACGGGATACAACATATGTTCACTGGCCCCTATTTAAGAAAGGTCTTGCGGACCTGATCCGACACTACGGGTCAGGTCCGCAAGACCTCGCTGAATGCGGAGAGCAATACGCTCTCTGTATTCAGCATTGCACCAGCAGCTCACAAGAGCCGCCCCCTGCAGACTCGCGGCCAATGGGCCGCCTGCAGGGGGGTGTCAATCAACCTGATCGTACTCGATCGGGTTGATTTCTAGCGATTCCTGTCCACCTGCTCAGAGCAGGCGCACAGGGTTATGGAGCAGCGGTCTTTAGACCGCAGCTCCATAACTTGTGTTTCTGGCGAGTCTGAAGACTCCCCAGAAAAACGGGCCCACAAGCTCCCTACGGAGCTTGTTAAATTTCAAAAGGTGCATGAAAACAGAAGAAAAGAATATACGGTTGAGAATATATAGTCATATCCATTATATCATAGAAAAATTTAAATAAACATAAAAATAACCTCATAATTTTAGATTTTGATTTACTTCGAAGCATTCTGTAGACATATACTTGTTTTATAACATAGAAAAAGTTAAAGGATGTTTCATTAATACCCATAATGTGGGGGATTAACATTAAACGTTAACTTTTTATATCCAATTGCGTATTTAGCTCCTTGTAATCACATATCATTACCATTTTATAACACATTTTTTATCACATGTTTTAAAATAGATTATTTCCTTTATCTTATTTTTATCCCAAGTCCTTCTTTCACTAACGCACTTTAAGATCTTTCTCACTAGCGCACTTTAGCCTCCTCTGGGAGGTGCTCCTATATCCTCTTGATAAACATTAAACTGTGGATCCTAATACAAGAGCTGTTACAGTATTTAAGAACATAAAGGAACCATGCAAGCTTGGGTATGTGAATAGAGGAAATTATCAAAATCAACCATTCTTCGCTGTGTTATAAGCTTTCAATTTGTCAACATGTTTCTGTGTACTTATGTTGTAACATATAGAGGATTGTTAACTTTGAAGTATAATTGTATACAGTATGCTGTATGTTACGAGAGAAACCGCGCAAAAACACTCTGGGCACGATCACAAATGCCAGAGTATATTAAATGGTGTGGTGGTGGGGGGGGGGGATTAAAAAAAGAAAGATTGTTGCTGGAACAAGATTGGTGCTAAGCTTGTTCCTAGGGTCGTATGGCATATATTAATAGCTATAGGTATTTTAGGTAGTTATGAGGGTTAATTGTACTCAAATTTAAGGAAGCGAACATTACATAATCAATACATTGTTGAGCAAAATAGTGTACAGAGCACTACCTTGGCCGCTGGCAGCTCACGGCACTAGTTGAATAATTTACAACTTCTTCCCCAGCTCATTTAAAGGGTGAGAATGACTATTCCCTTCAAAGATCCCTTTTGCTTTAATTAAAGTTCTAGACCTAATAATAGAGATTACCCCATAAGTGAATCATAAGAGATATTATTGTGCATACT
The DNA here is from genome assembly GCF_027579735.1 of Bombina bombina. Classification (NCBI taxonomy): domain Eukaryota; kingdom Metazoa; phylum Chordata; class Amphibia; order Anura; family Bombinatoridae; genus Bombina; species Bombina bombina. The sequence goes on from NC_069500.1 coordinate 115,439,539, forward strand.
TACAAGTTAGTTACATAGGATCATTTAACCTCATAATTATATAGGCTATAGGGCATAGGTACATAAATATACTAAAACTGTCATAACGTTTGACTGGTAGGTGTAAGTAATAACTTCCATATCTCATAATTATACGAGTGTGACCCATGCAAGAAAGGACATTTGACTAGTTCAAAAAATAAAAAATTGAAATAATAGCATAACTTGTATAAACAAATCCTAGCAGAGCCACTACTATAATTAATACATATAGAAATTGGATTTGCAGATATGTAGATTAACATAAAGTGTTGCAGCCTATTCTGCTCTTGGTTATTTACGCATTCACCTCTCATAGCCTAGTGCCACCATTGAAGGGACAGTAAACTTATAAAATAATGTTATATAATGCTGCCCATAGTGCAGCATTATTATAACATTATCTTAGCGGCCGGTGGCAAAAACACAAGCATTGCGAGATATTTAAAATTAAACTTGGATTTAGCAGCTCTCCATTTCAAGATCTTCTGAGCGGGTCTTGAATTTTAAAAGCGCTTCACAGGCGCACTGTCTAATCACAGAACACCCGATCGAGCCATTTAAATGAATGTAGCTCGCTCCCGCTCTGGCTTGGTAGCGGGAGCGAGCTACATTAATTTCAATGGCTCGATCGGGTGTGCTGTGATTAGACCGCGCGCCTGTGAAGCACTTTTAAAATTCAAGACCCACTCAGAAGATCCTGGAGCGGAGAGCTGCTAAATCCAAGTTTAATTTTAAATATCTCGCAATGCTTGTGTCTTTGCCACCTGCCACTAAGATAATGTTATATAATGCTGCACTATGTGCAGTATTATATAACATTATTTTATAAGCTTACTGTCCCTTTAAGAGACCTATATAGTCACCTCTATATAAATATAATAATTTACAGACAATATTCCCTAAAAGCAACTATAAAATGATCAGCCGGCTCTGGGATTAAACTTTTCCTAATAATTTGGTGTGGAACAAACCTTAAACTAAAACAAAGACAAACAAAGAAAACATTTCAGATAACACTAGTATAGGTAGCACTACACAAAAAAATAAAAATAAAGTTTAGCACACTCACCACTTAACCATTGAGAGAGAAAACAAAGTCTAATGGTAAGTTTAGCCAAAGCCTCGTTTGAAGCCCTCCTGTGTAGCAGATGCTGGCCTAAAGAAGCCAGAATGAAATATAGAGAGCGGCAGATGCATAGCAGTACAAGGATATACACAAATCATGAGCAGCTGTCCACATACACTCAGGTATCCACATTCGAAAGTCAGAAATCTACCAATATGTATTCCAAATGAAGTCTTGCTTGGATCACAAACCACTGATTCCCTGATCTGCCATTCAGTGTCCAAACATTCCTCTATCCGCCCTTCAATATTGCAGTATTTCACTGCCAGTATACTCTCACCCATGCTGCTCAGGTTATTGAGTGCCAGACCCATTGTAGTTTCAGAAGGCAGGCTAATAATGGCCTCCGAACAGCAGAGAGACAGTGAGGATATGCTTGTCATAGTAGGTGGCGAACGCTGGGGCCCCAAAACCTCGCTACCATAAAACTCACCAATCTCACTATCTTTGGCCGTCTGGGCGATTGATACGCCGCTTCATGGAGTGGTAGGCGATTGATACGCCGCTTCATGGAGTGGTAAGAAATCTTCTCGGTAGTAGTAGGCGATTGATACGCTGCTTCATGGGGTGGTAAGAAATCTTCTCGGTATTGCTGCAGCAAGCGAGCAATTTCCCACATCAGGATATTGGGTTCCATATCGAGCATTGAATGCTAACTATTTTGACGTTCACTGTGGAAACTCCTCAGTGCACGTGTAGGCCCAGAAGCTCAGTCGCCTGTTGGCATCTTAGAGAAAAAGTAAAGGCTATGATCTAGATTAGAGTTTTTAAGTTAGTCACAACGAGGAATAGCATAGAACCTTCATTGGTATCAAGTAAAAGCTTGAAATATTTTGCTTATTGTATGTAGAAAGCCATAAACCTGAAGAATATTGGCAAGAACTCTTGCTCTATGCGACCTATCGCTCCAGCGTTCAGCTCTACCCCCAAATCTCACAAATTTTAAAAACCCAGTTCACAGTGCATGAACTTTCTAAAGTCCACTATTGTAAACCTTGCTGTTGGTATATACCAAGTTATAAAATTATTTGTTATGATCTTAAAATAACCTCTAATTAAAATGTATATACAAAACAATTGAAATTAATATTTATTCCTAAATTCTTAAATTAGTTTTATTTATTTATTTATAAAAAATTTTACCAGGAAGGATACAGTGAGATTTCTCTCGTTTTTAAGTATGTCCTGGGACCACAAAACATTGCATTGATACAATAGGGTACAATAAAATACAAAAACAATAATAATACACAATATTACACAATTTAACATAGAACAGGTAGGAAATATTTAATCAACCATGACAGGTGCATTCTGTTTTGAGATATGTAGAGAGGGATCTCTTAAAGGATATTAGGCTTGGGAAAGTTTTGAAAGTATGCGGGAGGTCATTCCATAATTGTGGTGCTCTTATATTAGTTACATTTATATACACACTGAATTATATTTATGTAGAAACCAGATTATGAATCAATTATACACACTTATTCCATTACAATATTCTTTACAAAGCAAACCAAAATATATCTCTAAAATGAACCTTACTTACAATAAATATCACAAATGAGAATCCCAGCACAGTCTATAATTATCCAGCTTAGTTCACTCCAATATGGATTACAAACTTACTCTGCTTAATTTATCACAACTAGAGAAATTTATATATAATTTGTAAGAGATTCCCCAATAATAAACCTGACTTAAAGATATGAAATACAAAGATCTTTATATAGCAACTAAAATTATTTAGCATTAATGTGACTAACTCTAAACTACACAGGACTATGAATATAAATTAAAAATACAAAGTGCCCTTTTAAATCACCAGCTGCAATCTAACTATAGCTTTAGAATACCTTTGATTTAAATATTATATATATTTAACAATTGCTTATACTTTACCATACTTTACTATCGTCATATTTTTAGGGGAATTATGCACAATTGGAAGATAATTAATTCTGATAATCTTTTATCTACAAAGAGTGTCCCAACGAGTTTGACTTACAGAAAACTGTGTTTGCACACTCTGGTCTCTCTGTAAGCAAAAATGGCAGCAAGCAGGATTGCAACAATCACCAAGAAAAATTTCCAGCCAAGGCCAATTCTCTGTGTGCAAGGAGTTTTTGTCTGAGACTAAACTCCTCCCCATTTCTTAATCATTCGATAGATTTGGATACGCACTTTCTCTGATTGGCTACTGGGAAATGCCATTTTTAACAGCCAAATACTTTTTGGTTGTAATACTGGACTTATGCCATTGGGGGCAGCAGACAAAGACAAAAAGTTTCATTTTCAACTCTGCTAACAGCTTACTATTGGCTAGATTACGAGTTTTGCGGTATGGGTGAAAAAGCATCGTTATGGCTCTTTTTCACTACCGCTGGTATTACAAGTTTTGCAGATATAGCTGCACCCTTTTTTGGCTGTAACGCAACATAACTACCGCAGCTTTCAAATGGCATCTCTAGCGCCCCACAGAAAGTACGGATGTGCATTGCCGCAATTATGGTGGATCTAGCCCTACACGATATTTGGCACACGCATCATCCACAAGCTTTCAATGGGACTTCCATAGCGCCGGAATTACAAGTCTTCCTGGGGGGCCAAAAAGTGAGCGGTACAGCCAATACCGTAAAGATCCATACTGTAAACTGAAAGTCAGTAGTTATGGGTTTTACGCTACAAAGCTGTAACATAAAACTCATAACTAAAGTGCTAAAAAGTACACTAACACCCATAAACTACCTATTAACCCCTAAACTGAGGCCCTCCCGTGTCGCAAACACTAAAATAAAATTATTAACCCCTAATCTGCCGCTCCTGACATCACCACCACTATAATAAATATATTAACCCCTAAACCTCCGTACTCCTGCATCATAAACACTAGTTAAATATTATTAACCCCTAAACTGCTGTCCTTAACATCAACATGCCCACAACCTACATTACTAAAGTTATAAACCCCTAAACCTAACTCTAAGTCTAATCCTAACACCCACTAACTTTAATATAATTAAAATAAATCTAATAAAACATTCCTATCATTAACTAAATAATTCCTATTTAAAACTAAATACTTACCTGTAAAATAAACCCTAAGCTAGCTACAATATAACTAATAGTTACATTGTACCTATCTAAGGTTTTATTTTTATTTCACAGGCAAGTTTTTATTTATTTTAACTTGGTAGACTAGTTAGTAGATAGTTATTAACTATTTACTAGCTACCTAGTGAAAATAAATACAAATTTACCTGAGTTACACTAAAACCTAACATTACACTACAATTAAATAAATTACATTAAATAAATCCAATTAACTAAATTACAAAAAACACACTAAATTACACAAAATAAAAAATAAATTATCAGATATTTAAACTAATTACACCTAATCCAATAGCCCTATCAAAATAAAAAAAGCCCCCCCAATAAAAAAAACCCTAGCCTAAACTAAACTATCAATAGCCCTTAAAAGGTCTTTTTGTGGGGCATTGCCTCAAAGAAATCATCTCTTTTACCTGCAAAAAATACAAACAACCCCCCACAGTAAAACCCACCACCCACACAACCAACCCCCCAAATAAAATCCTAACTAAAAAACCTAAGCTCCCCATTGCCCTGAAAAGGGCATTTAGCTCTTTTTGTTGCGCAAAAGCCCTAATCTAAAAATAAAACCCACCCAATAAACCCTTAAAAAAACCTAACACTAACCCCTGAAGATCCACTTACAGTTTTTGAAGACCCGACATCCATCCTTAACGAAGCGGCAGAAGTCCTCATCGAAGCCGGCAGAAGTCTTCATCCAAGCGACCCAAAGTCTTCATCCAAGCCGGCAGAAGTCTTCATCCAGATAGCATCTTCTATCTTCATCCATCCGGCGCAGAGCGACTCCATCTTCAAGACATCCATCTCCTTTAAGTGACGTCATCCAAGATGGCGTCCCTTGAATTCCGATTGACTGATAGAATTCTATCAGTTAATCAGAATTAAAGGTGAAAAAATCCTATTGCTGATGCAATCAGCCAATAGGATTGAGCTTTAATCCTATTGGCTGATCCAATCATTGATCTTCAATCCTATTGGCTGATCCAATCAGCCAATAGGATTGAGCTTGCATTCTATTGGCTGTTCCAATCAGCCAATAGAATGCAAGCTCAATCCTATTAACTGATAAAATTCTATTCAATTGGAATTCAAGGGACACCATCTTGGATGACGTCACTTAAAGGAGAATTCATTCTTCAGTTGCCGTGGAAAGAAGAGGATGCTCTGCGCTGGATGTCTTGAAGATGGAGCCGCTCCGCGCCAGATGGATGAAGATAGAAGATGCCGTCTGGATGAAGACTTCTGCCTGCTTGGATGAAGACTTCAGCCCACTTGGATGAAGACTTTTGCCGGCTTCGATGAGGACTTCTGCCGCTTCATTGAGGATGGATGTCGGGTCTTCAAAAACTGTAAGTGGATCTTCGAGGGGTTAGAGCTAAATGCCCTTTTAATAGCAATGCCCATCCAAATGCCCTTTTCAGGGCAATGGGGAGCTTAGTTTTTCTTAGATAGGATTTTATTTGGGGGTCTGGTTGTGTGGGTGGTGGGTTTTACTGTTGGGGGGTTGTTTGTATTGTTTTTTACAGGTAAAAGAGCTGATTTATTTGGGGCAATGCCCAGCAAAAGGCCCTTTTAAAGGGCTATTGGTAGTTTAGTTTAGGCTAATTGTATTGTAAGGTTAGGTGTTAGTGTAACTCAGGTTAGGTTTTATTTTACAGGAAAATTTGTATTTATTTTAGCTAGGTAGCTAGTAAATAGTTAATAGCTATTTACTAACTAGTCTACCTAGTTAAAACAAATACAAACTTGCCTGTGAAATAAAAATAAAACCTAAACTAGCTACAATGTAACTATTAGTTGTAGCTAGCTTAGGGTTTATTTTACAGGTAAGTATTTAGTTTTAAATAGGAATTAGTTAGTTAATGATAAGAATTTTCTATTAGATTTATTTTAATTATATTAAAGTTAGTGGGTGTTAGGGTTACACTTAGGGTTAGGTGTAGGGGTTTATAACTTTAGTATAGTGGCGGCGAAGTTGGGGGCGGCAGATTAGGGGTTAATAAATGTAGGTAGGTGGCGATGTTAAGGGCGGCAGCTTAGGGGTTAATAAGTGTAGGTAGGTGGCAACGATGTCGGGGGCAGCAGATTAGGGGTTAATAAGTGTAATGTAGGTGTCAGTGATGTCGGGGCAGCAGATTAGGGGTGTTTAGACTCAGGGTTTATGTTAGGGTGTTAGGTTTAAACATAACTTTTCTTTCCCCATAGGAATCAATGGGGCTGTGTTACGGAGCTTTACGCTCCTTTATTGCAGGTGTTAGACTATTTTTCATCCGGCTCTCCCCATTGTTGTCTATGGGGAAATCGTGCACGAGTACGTAAAACCAGCTCACCGCGGCGCTGGTATTGGAGTGCGGTATGGAGCTCAATTTTGCTCAACGCTCACTTATTGCCTGCTAACTCCGGCTTTTTGCAAACCTGTAATAGCAGCGCTATAGGGAGGTCAGCTGTGACAATAACTTGCAAGTCAGTACCAAGCCGCTCATAACGCAAAACTCGTAATCTAGCTGTTAATCTTTTAATTGTATATTTAATATACTCACTATTTCCTGATATAAATAAACTTATCTGGTCAGCATATATGTCCCATCTAATATATTTTAGCATGTATTTATAGAGACTAAACATGAGCTTAAATCTAGTAATATTTTAAAATGCATTTAAAAATCACATTTTCTATGAAAGGATTTAAAAAGATTATAAATTAATACTTTTAGCATGGATCTAATTAATATCTCAGTTATCATCTTAATATCACATACATACCTTGAGATTAGCAATATGGAATTTCATATAGTTATATTTATATTGGATTATTATCACATATTAATATAAATATTGCATATCTGTATATCTCTTTCTTAGTGTATAAAAACATAAGCTATAATTTACAGCACCAATTACATATGCACTTATTAAATTCCTGAAAAATATAAGAATATGTTATCCATTTTGAAACAAGTTGATTAAACATTTTACATTGACAATCTCCCAGATTCATATGTTCATATATAATATGTCTGAAAAGTTATTCATTTGAGTATCTTAAACTATATGAAAATTAGGCACGTCATTTATCTGAGAATTTGCTTCCCATGTGCTGTTATCTGAGCCAGCAGCTGTTCCAGATGAGAATGTGTATTGTAACTTAGCAGGGACAATTTAACACCTAGATGAAAACAGCTATATCCTTTGAGCATGTTTGTATATTCAGATATCAGTTCAGACTAAGTGACTGCTCCTTCAGATAGGAAAACTCTGTATACAAGCTTCCTTTAAAGTGGATAATTTAAGACATCCTGGCCTGTAATGTGTATATAGTGACAGCATTATAGTAATCAAGCTGATACAAACAGCTTTATAAATAAATTAATTATTTGGTCTTATCATATTAAATTATATATATATATATATATATATATTTTTTTTTTTTTTTAAACACTCACAGATATCCTGACATTACGCAACCATTGCAAGACTGGGGATATGGAAATTAACATTTCTCACCAAACTCAGCTACCCTTTAAACATAGGGCCCTATAACACAAAAAAGTATGGATTTTTTGGGACTTGCTTAAAGGGATATAAACCCCTTCAAAAATATTTTGACATTACGAGTTTTGTGCACTATAGGGAAATTAACGAACACAACAAAAGTTGCGTTATTTAACCCTCTATAGCGCAGCTATTACAAGCTCCATACTGCACACAGTTCAAGCGCTGTTTTGACGTGCTTGTGCACGCTTTCCCCATAGACATCAATGGGGAGAGCGGGTAAGAAAGAAGTCTAGCACCTGCGATTGCAGCAAGAAAAGCTCCTTAATGCAGCCCCATTGACAAAAAAACTAATGTTTAAACCTAACATCCTAACATAAACCCCAAGTCTAAACACCCCTAATCTGCTGCCCCCCACCCAAAAATAAAAAACCTAATCTAGAATAAACTACCAATAGCCCTTAAAAGGGCTTTTTGTAGGGCATTGCCTTAAGTTAAGCAGCTCTTTTACATTAAAAAAAATGACAAAGATCCGCTAAAATTACAACCCCCCCCAACCCACAAAATAATAAAAAACTATCTAAAAACCTAATCTACCCATTTCCCTGAAAAGGGCATTTGTTTGGGCATTGCCCTTAAATGGGCCTTTTGCTGCTCAAACTCTAATCTAAAAAAAATACACACAAAAAAACCCTTAAAAAAACCTAACACTAACCCCCGACGATCCACTTACAGTTTTTGAAGTCCCGCTTCAACGATCTTCATCCAGGTGGCGAGAAGTCTTAATACAGATGGCCTCTTCTATTTTAATCCAGGGGGTGAGAAGTCTTCTTCCAGACGGCCTCTTCTATCTTCATCCAGGCGGCATCTTCTATCTTGATCCCAATGGCGCGAAGCGGGTCCATCCTGAAGACATACAACACGGAGCATCCTCTTCATATGGTCGCCGCCATACACTGAATCTTCAATGCAAGGGAGCCATTTCAAAATGGCGTCCCTTGCATTCCTATTGGCTGAAAATTTTGAATCAGCCATTAGGAATTAGAGCTGCTAAAATCCTACTGGCTGTTCAAATCAGCCAATAGGATTTAAGCAGCTTTCATTCTATTGGATGAAGATAGAAGAGGACGTCTGGATGAAGACTTCTCACCGCCTATATGAAGATAGAAGAGGCCGCCTGGATGAAGACTTATCGCCGCCTGGATGAAGATTGTTCAAAACTGTAAGTGGATCATCAGGGGTTATTGTTAGGTTTTTTTTTAAGGTTTTTTAGGTGAGTTTTTTTTTAGATTAGGGTTTGGGCAGCAAAAGAGCTGAATACCCATACAAATGCCCTTTTCATTGCAATGGGCAGATTAGTTTTTTAGAATTAGGTTTTTTATTTTGGGGGGTTGGTTGGGTGGTGGGTTTTACTGTGGGGGGGTCTTTGTATTTTTTTTTAGGGAAAAGAGCTGATATCTTTGGGGCAATGCCCCACAAAAGGCCCTTTTAAGGGCTATTGGTAGTTTAGTGTAGGCTAGGTTTTTTTTTTTTTGGGGTGGGCTTTTTTATTTTTATAGGACTATTAGATTAGTTGTATTTTTTTTTTTTTTTCAAAATATTTTTTTATTGAAAATATAACAAATAAGGGTAATAACATTACAACAACAAATATTAGGTTTGAATATTAACCAAAGATCACACATATCTCAGAGTAATAATAGAGGTAAGTTACAGATCATTTTGGAACATCAGGGGCAATTAATTGTATAGTACAAATGTTCATCAAATATCTGTCACATATGGGCCCCTAAGGTATTCCTTAAAAGTTAACCGCATTACTTATAATATGATAAGAACCAAATGACTTAAGATAATTGAGAATATACAAATTGCATAAATTTGACGGAACATAAATATAGTTATAAATACTAGAATTAGCCTGTACATTGTAGTAAATACTATGCAAAACTCTAGGAATGAGTTCAAATCTTGGTAAATTATCCAGGCGGAATAAGGGTCGGGAGGGGGGGGAGGGGGGAAAAGGCTACATCCTGAAGTGGAGAGGGGGGAGGGAGGGGAGGGAGGGCTAGGTTAGGTAAAATGAGGATAAGCTGAGATCTGGTCTGTGTAGAAGGCAGAAAGGACAGGATAAGATACAGCATGTTTACTTAGGGTTGTCCTGGTAACGAAACCACGGTTCCCATATAGCCCAATACAGGTCTTCCCTATCCATTCTCAAGTAGAAGCTTCTTTCTATTTTGGCAAAATATTTAATGATAGCAACTACATCTATTATGTCTGGGGGTAATGTTTGTTTCCAAGCTTTTGCTATTGTGAGTTTCATAGAGGCAGAAGAAAAAGATGACCAATTTAGACCTCAAAGTAGGTGTGGCGTTTGGGAAGATATGAAAGAGAGCTGTCTCTGGTTTGGGTGGTATTGACAGTCCTACTTCTTTACATAAGTGAAATACTTTATTCCAGCATGGTCCCAGAGCTGGGCAGCTCCACCAAACATGCAGATCAGTCCCTCTTTCGCCACAATTGCCCCAGCACATGGGAGAAGAGAGTGGGAACGTCTGTGATAGTCTAACAGGCGTATAGTACCACCTGAGAAGGATTTTCATATGTGATTCAATGGTGTTTGCACAGTGTAAAGTTTTCCTAGTCAAAGTTATAGCTCTGTGTAAGTCTTTATCAGTGATAGTCCTAGATAGGTCATATTCCCAAGCTTTAAGTTGCCAGATTCTGTCAGAATTTGTAGATTTCTGGATCAAATTGTAAAGTGGATATAGTTTTGGGGAGTCTTGTTTTTAATTTCCATAGTTTTTCCCATGTAGTCAAGGGTCTGTTGTCATCTTTAGGGAACCCCCACAATAGCAAGAAGTTGTATAACCTGGTATTCAAACATAGCCCAAGGGGTTGGATCCTGTATTAGGGAGTCTAGTCTCTGTGGAGGGATAAGTTTACCTGAAAAGTAAAGCTGAGCAACAATCTGTATATTCCAAGTTTTCCAATGTGAAGAATGCATGTCTGGAAAGACTGCCAGTAAGCTAGGGATAGAATGTATTGGAGATGGATGTGGCGCTATTTTGGCAAGATGTCTAATAGTATGCCACACTTTTAAGTTATCTCTTATAATGGGATTACCGATTCATAAAGCATCTAAGAGATAAAATGGGATCCAGAGGAGGTCCTCTAGTCCCATTCCAGGGGGTAATTCCGAGGATTCCGCATTTCTCCTCCTCTGAGGTTCCCCTCTCTCCACCCTGGCAGCCTCATAATATCCCTGTATATTGGGCATGGCAACACCGCATTGCTCAAACTGTTTCTGTATTATTTTTGAAGCTATACAGGGTCTAGAAGGTCCCCAAACATATCTTAGACACAGAGATTGGAGTGCACAAAGCAGGAGTTCGAAGGGACGTTTAGAGGCAGGCATCTAAACTAATAGAGTATCTTGGGAAGGATAGTCATTTTAAGAGCCGAAATGCGACCTAACCATGAGACCTCTTTGAATGTCCAAGACTTAAGAAGTGTGGAGATCTCTTGTAAGATATTATTATCGTTTTTATGAACTACCAGTTTAGGATCAGGGCCTAATTGAATACCTAAATGTCGAATAGTGTCTAGTGACCACTGAAAGGAGTAAGTTGATTGCATAACCTCCAATTCAAATGCAGGTATGCAGATAGGTAATGCTTCTGTTTTTAAGAGATTGATTTTATAGTACAATTTTTTAGTTTAGAGTGAATAGAGCGCTGGAGCTGTCAAATCCCAAACTCCCTATAAATATAAGCTCCTTCCAACTTATATATATGTAAATATTCAGAGGAATTTGTGTAGATATAGGGGCGTGGTACACTTAAGGGATATAATTTGATTTTTAAGGAATACAGAATTTTCCAATTTATTACTAAATAGTGCAAATTTTCAATTTATTACTGGGTCCAAATAACCAATGTTTACAAGTGCAAAGAAAAAATTGATAAAACTTATTATATAAATACAACCAAGTGTGAAGAAAGTGTTTAAACCATATAAAAGTTGTACCTTTTGGAATAGTTTTTTACTGCTATTTATTAGTGTATTGGTGAAAGAATTAACAGAAAGTGCCTGATTTTATTACACTGTTTGTGACAGCGTTTTACCTTATAAAGAAACTAAGTGATTTAGAGGAAATGTGTCTCTAGTCCATAAGAGTGCGCTAATGGTGTTGATATCCTATATGAAGGATTTATAGTGAAAACAATTTTGTGTAGTTGATAGTGTAAATTTCCTATGTGAAGAATTTTCAGTGAAAATAATTGTGTAAATGCTATGTAGCTGACTTCTTAATTAGAATATGTAAAAAACTGTAAACAACAATAATAAATGACTTTAGATAGTGAAATTAAATCAACATAAAATTTATTTAAAAATTGCTAAAAAAAAAAAAAAAATTATCCTCATGCTTGGTAATTACCACTAGATGTCAAAATATCTCTGGGACGTCTCCCAGATGTAATATGAATATTCAAATGAACATATAGAGACCCTATATGTGCAAAACTGCTGCATAAAAAATTAAACACAGGATCAAATTAAAAAAAAGTCAGTTTAAAATCTCAAGAAAGGACTCCAAATGTCTATTCATATTTTATATTGGGGATTGATAAGCTCAAAGCAGATTTTTATAATTTGCTGCTTATAATTTACTAAGTACCGCTCTTAGTGCTATGCACGCGGCAAGAGAAGCGAAGAAGTAACTATGCATGCCCAAAAGCAAGGCCAAGATCTAGCTGTTACAAACACTCTTGCTTGGAGCTTTTTCAGTGTGTGATCCAAAACAGTTAAACGATCATATACCGCTCTTAGTGCTGTGCACGCGGTAAATCAAACGGCTTATTATAACCTTCAAAAAGGTAAGAATTACTATACGTTCACCTTTCCAATCAAGAGTGTCCCAGTTCGTATCAGTTTAGTTTTACTTACAGTTCTTACTGTTATGGGAGACCGCACTACTCTGGCCGCTTACTGCTTCTCCATGCTGTTCTCTCACTCCGTTGTCTGTCCTCGGCATCTGACGTCACACTCCTTCATGGGAGGTCGTCTTTCAATGGCAGTGAGATCGCTGATCCGTGTACTGTCACTTTGTATTCCTTGGTTGAGAATTACAACTGCACTTAGTGCTTATGCACGCAGTTGATAGTGAAGATCTTTTGCAATTCCCCAAATTGTTGGTGGGATAGAAATGTAGAGAAATGATAACCCGGGTTATTTTAATAATCTATATATCAGATATGATTTGAATGTAAGTTCATGGATAAAAAAAGGTCACACAGCTCGACGCGTTTCGCTCTTTTCAGAGCTTTATCAAGATGCTGGTGACTAGTAGTTTCTCTCTTTTTAAATGTCCTGCTTGATCCTTATTGGTTGTTTCTTGATTATGTGTAAAGGTGGATTATTTGATCTTTCCATGGTTACTTCATTGTTGTTCCTGGTGTTTCCTCATAAAGGAGTAGTTTAACTTAGTTGTTTTATAATTCTTTGTGTACTTAACAGGTAATTTGGATCCACATTAATTATAAAGAGTCAGAAATTCAATATTTCCATTTTTTTCTTTAATTTGAAATTTCTTTTTTTAGGATTTATTTCTTTAAGGTGGTATTGATGTATATCACTGTATAATCGTTACATATGTATCATTGTACTGTTCTATGATATTTCCTATTGTAGGCAACATAGTTTTATTATGTAGCTATAATGCTACATATTATCTTCTCTTAAAAAGCCTTACAAGATACTTATTGGTTATCATTATTAATATATACAAAAACTTGGTCAGACTTGTGTGTGATTAGTGACTGGATGAAATTAAATTGCCTTCTTTTATTAGTGTGATTAATGGTTATATTCTTAGTTCCAATAGTTATTTTTAAGTTCCCATAATTAATATATCCTTGTTGTTAGTATGTTACCTCCAGTTGTTTATGCCCCAATCTATAAGTTAACTTAAAATTATAGACAAAAATTTCTACTTATACGTTTCATACTTTAATATGTATGTAACAATGTTTAAAATTATGTGTATATGGTAAAAGTATAAGAGGTTTCTTCCCATGTTACTCATGTAAGGCCTGCAATCACAGCAAAAAAATAACTAATTTAAAAATAAATAATTCTTATTGGAACTAAGAATATAACCATTAATCACACTAATAAAAGAAGGCAATTTAATTTCATCCAGTCACTAATCACACACAAGTCTGACCAAGTTTTTGTATATATTAACAATGATAACCAATAAGTATCTTGTAAGGCTTTTTAAGAGAAGATAATATGTAGCATTATAGCTACATAATAAAACTATGTTGCCTACAATAGGAAATATCATAGAACAGTACAATGATACATATGTAACGATTATACAGTGATATACATCAATACCACCTTAAAGAAATAAATCCTAAAAAAAGAAATTTCAAATTAAAGAAAAAATGGAAATATTGAATTTCTGACTCTTTATAATTAATGTGGATCCAAATTACCTGTTAAGTACACAAAGAATTATAAAACAACTAAGTTAAACTACTCCTTTATGAGGAAACACCAGGAACAACAATGAAGTAACCATGGAAAGATCAAATAATCCACCTTTACACATAATCAAGAAACAACCAATAAGGATCAAGCAGGACATTTAAAAAGAGAGAAACTACTAGTCACCAGCATCTTGATAAAGCTCTGAGAAGAGTGAAATGCGTCGAGCTGTGTGACCTTTTTTTATCCATGAACTTACATTCAAATCATATCTGATATATAGATTATTAAAATAACCCGGGTTATCATTTCTCTACATTTCAATCCCACCAACAATTTGGGGAATTGCAAAAGATCTTCACTATCAACTGCGTGCATAAGCACTAAGTGCAGTTGTAATTCTCAACCAAGGAATACAAAGTGACAGTACACGGAACAGCGATCTCACTGCCATTGAAAGACGACCTCCCATGAAGGAGTGTGACGTCAGACGCTGAGGACAGACAACGGAGTGAGAGAACAGCATGGAGAAGCAGTAAGCTGCCAGAGTAGTGCGGTCTCCCATAACAGTAAGAACTGTAAGTAAAACTAAACTGATACGAACTGGGACACTCTTGATTGGAAAGGTGAACGTATAGTAATTCTTACCTTTTTGAAGGTTATAATAAGCCGTTTGATTTACCGCGTGCACAGCACTAAGAGCGGTATATGATTGTTTAACTGTTTTGGATCACACACTGAAAAAGCTCCAAGCAAGAGTGTTTGTAACAGCTAGATCTTGGCCTTGCTTTCGGGCATGCATAGTTACTTCTTCGCTTCTCTTGCCGCGTGCATAGCACTAAGAGCGGTACTTAGTAAATTATAAGCAGCAAATTATAAAAATCTGATTTGAGCTTATCAATCCCCAATATAAAATACGAATAGACATTTGGAGTCCTTTCTTGAGATTTTAAAACTGACTTTTTTTTAATTTGATCCTGTGTTTAATTTTTTATGCAGCAGTTTTGCACATATAGGGTCTCTATATGTTCATTTGAATATTCACATTACATCTGGGAGACGTCCCAGAGATATTTTGACATCTAGTGGTAATTACCAAGCATGAGGATAATTTATAAGTAATTTATTATTGTTGTTTACAGTTTTTTACATATTCTAATTAAGAAGTCAGCTACATAGCATTTACACAATTATTTTCACTGAAAATTCTTCACATAGGAAATTTACACTATCAACTAAACAAAATTGTTTTCACTATAAATCCTTCATATAGGATATCTACACCATTAGCGCACTCTTATGGACTAGAGACACATTTCCTCTAAATCACTTAGTTTCTTTATAAGGTAAAACGCTGTCACAAACAGTGTAATAAAATCAGGCACTTTCTGTTAATTCTTTCACCAATACACTAATATATAGCAGTAAAAAACTATTCCAAAAGGTACAACTTTTATATGGTTTAAACACTTTCTTCACACTTGGTTGTATTTATATAATAAGTTTTATCAATTTTTTCTTTGCACTTGTAAACATTGGTTATTTGGACCCAGTAATAAATTGAAAATTTGCACTATTTAGTAATAAATTGGAAAATTCTGTATTCCTTAAAAATCAAATTATATCCCTTAAGTGTACCACGCCCCTATATCTACACAAATTCCTTTGATTTTATAGTAGCTGTATTTTCCAAAGTCAGCTACAATGTCAAATAATACGAGTAATGAACCTAGTGGGTTAGTTAAGAAGAGAGTTACATCGTCAGCGAAGAGAGCAATCTTCTCTCCTCTCATTCCCAATTGAACTCCTCGGACCTTCGGAGAAAGTCATATGGATTGTGCCAGGGGCTCAATTGCTAAGACAAAGATTAGGGCTGACAGAGGGCACCCTTGTCTAGTGCCATTATTGATGGGGAATTCCGGGGAGGAACATCCCAGCCCCTTGAAAACAGCTGAATGATCCGCATATAGTGCCTTGATTGCTATGATAACCTCACATGGGAAACCAAACTGTGACAGGACCTGCCACAAATATTCCCATCTGACCCTGTCAAACACTTTCTCTGCATCTAGTGACAGGGCCAGCATGGGATAGCAAATTCTAGAGGTCTCTGAGAAAACATTAAAGGGACACTGAACCAAAATGTTTTCTTTCGTGATTCAGATAGAATATGACATTTTAAGCAACTTTATAATTTACTCCTATTATCACATTTTCTTTATTCTCTTGGTATCTTTATTGGAAATGCAAGAATGTAAGTTTAGATGCCGGCCCGTTTTTGGTGAACAGCCTGGGTTATCCTTGCAGATTGGTGGATAACTATTCATCCACCAATAAAAAGTGGTGTCCAGAAATCTGGACCAAAAAAAAAGCTCATATGCCTTCTTTTTCAAATAAAGATAGCAAGAGAATGAAGAAAATTTGATAATAGGAGGAAATTAGAAAGTTGCTTAAAATTGCATGCTCTATCTGAATCACGAAAGAAAACATTTGGGTTCAGTGTCCCTTTAAGGACTCTCCAGGTATTGTCAGGTCCTTCTCTTCCGAACGTGAACCCTACCTGATCAGGGTGAATGATTTTCGGAAGCAGTAGTTTAATGCGATTTGCCCACAGTTTTGTGTATAATTTGGTGTCAGCATTAATTAATGAAATTTGCCTGTAGCTACTGCATTGGGACAAATCCTTGTCAGGCTTGGGGATAGGTAAAATAGTTGCCTGAAGGAATTCTTTTCTCCATACACCCGTTACGCGTGCCTCAGCAAATAATTTCAGAAGAATGTTACTTACATCTGTCCTAAAAAGCTTATAAAAGTCAGATGGAAAGCCATCTGGACCTGGAGCTTTATTATTTTGGGGGTGTTTTATGGCTAATAGGAGTTCAGCTAATATGAACGGGGCATTGAGTGTATCTTTGTCTGCGTCAGAGAGTGAAGGTAGGTTTAGTTTATTCAGAAAAACGGTTATGGATTGGTCCGAGGCTTCTGTATGTGTCATAGAGGATTTAAGGTTATATAATTTGGCATAGTATTCTGCAAAAATTTCTCCTATTTCTTTAGGGGAGTTAGCTACCTTTTGGCCTTTCCTCAATAGTAAGATTCTGGCCGCATGCGTTCTGCCACAAAGGTTTTGGGCTAATAGAGCAGATGCTTTATTTCCCTGGTAATACATCATTTGCTTGAAGCGAGAATATGTTTCCCTGACTCTTCCCATCTCTCTATTTGCCAATTGGATTCTAACGGCTAGATTTAGAGTTTGGCGGTAGCCGTGAAAACCAGCGTTAGAGGCTCCTAACGCTGGTTTTAGGCTACCTCCGGTATTTGGAGTCACTCAAAAAAGGGTCTAACGCTCACTTTTCAGCCGCGACTTTTCCATACCGCAGATCCCCTTACGTCAATTGCGTATCCTATCTTTTCAATGGGATTTTTCTAACTCCGGTATTTAGAGTCGTGTCTGAAGTGAGCGTTAGAATTCTAACGACAAAACTCCAGCCGCAGAAAAAAGTCAGTAGTTAAGAGCTTTCTGGGCTAACGCCGGTTCATAAAGCTCTTAACTACTGTACTCTAAAGTACACTAAAACCCATAAACTACCTATGTACCCCTAAACCGAGGCCCCTCCACATCGCCGCCACTCGATTACATTTTTTAACCCCTAATCTGCTGACCCCCACCTACGTTATCCTTATGTACCCCTATTCTGCTGCCCCTAACACCGCTGACCCCTATATTATATTTATTAACCCCTAACCTGCCCCCCACAACGTCGCAGCCAGCTACCTACAATAATTAACCCCTAATCTGCCGACCGCAAAGCGCCGCTACTTAAGTTATCCTTATCTACCCCTAATCTGCTGCCCCTAACACCGCCGACCCCTATATTATATTTATTAACCCCTAACCTGCCCCCCACAACGTTGCTGCCAGCTACCTACAATAATTAACCCCTAATCTGCCGACCGCAAAGCGCCGCTACTTAAGTTATCCTTATGTACCCCTAATCTGCTGCCCCTAACACCGCCGACCCCTATATTATATTTATTAACCCCTAATCTGCCCCCCTCAACGTCGCCTCCACCTGCCTACACTTATTAACCCCTAATCTGCCAAGCTGACTGCACCGCTACTATAATAAAGTTATTAACCCCTAATCCGCCTCACTAACCCTATAATAAATAGTATTAATCCCTAATCTGCCCTCCCTAACATCGCCGACACCTAACTTCAATTATTAACCGCTAATCTGCTGACTGGAGCTCACCGCTATTCTAATAAATGTATTAACCCCTAAAGCTAAGTCTAACCCTAACACTAACACCCCCCTAACTTAAATATAATTTAAATCTAACGAAATTAATTAACTCTTATTAAATAAATTATTCCTATTTAAAGCTAAATACTTACCTGTAAAATAAATCCTAATATAGCTACAATATAAATTATAATTATATTATAGCTATTTTAGGATTAATATTTATTTTACAGGTAACTTTGAATTTATTTTAACCAGGTACAATAGCTATTAATTAGTTAAGAACTATTTAATAGCTAAAATAGTTAAAATAATTACAAAATTACCTGTAAAATAAATCCTAACCTAAGTTACAATTAAACCTAACACTATACTATCATTAAATTAATTAAATAAAATACCTACAATTACCTACAATTCAATACATTAATTAAATACAATACCTACAAATAACTACAATGAAATAAACTAACTAAAGTACAAAAAATAAAAAAGAACTAAGTTACAAAAAATAAAAAAATATTTACAAACATAAGAAAAATATTACAACAATTTTAAACTAATTACACCTACTCTAAGCCCCCTAATAAAATAACAAACACCCCCAAAATAATAAATGCCCTACCCTATTCTAAATTACTAAAGTTCAAAGCTCTTTTACCTTACCAGCCCTGAACAGGGCCCTTTGCGGGGCATGCCCCAAGAAGTTCAGCTCTTTTGCCTGTAAAAAAAAACATACAATACCCCCCCCCAACATTACAACCCACCACCCACATACCCCTAATCAAACCCAAACCCCCCTTAAATAAACCTAACACTAAGCCCCTGAAGATCATCCTACCTTGTCTTCACCTCACCGGGTATCACCGATCGGTCCTGGCTCCAAAATCTTCATCCAACCCAAGCGGGGGCTGGCGATCCATCATCCGGTGGCAGAAGAGGTCCAGAAGAGGCTCCAAAGTCTTCATCCTATCCGGGAAGAAGAGTAGATCCGGACCGTCAACCATTATCTTCCAAGCGGCATCTTCTATCTTCATCCGATGAGGACCGGCTCCATCCTGAAGACCTCCACCGCGGACCCATCTTCATCCGGCGACGTCCAACTGAAGAATGACGGTTCCTTTAAGGGACGTCATCCAAGATGGCGTCCCTCGAATTCCAATTGGCTGATAGGATTCTATCAGCCAATCGGAATTAAGGTAGGAATATTCTGATTGGCTGATGGAATCAGCCAATCAGAATCAAGTTCAATCTGATTGGCTGATCCAATCAGCCAATCAGATTGAGCTCGCATTCTATTGGCTGTTCCGATCAGCCAATAGAATGCGAGTTCAATCTGATTGGCTGATTGGATCAGCCAATCGGATTGATCTTGATTCTGATTGGCTGATTCCATCAGCCAATCAGAATATTCCTACCTTAATTCCGATTGGCTGATAGAATCCTATCAGCCAATCGGAATTCGAGGGACGCCATCTTGGATGACGTCCCTTAAAGGAACCGTCATTCTTCAGTTGGACGTCGCCGAATGAAGATGGGTCCGCGGTGGAGGTCTTCAGGATGGAGCCGGTCCTCATCGGATGAAGATAGAAGATGCCGCTTGGAAGATGATGGTTGCCGGTCCGGATCTACTCTTCTTCCCGGATAGGATGAAGACTTTGGAGCCTCTTCTGCACCTCTTCAGCCACCGGATGATGGATCGCCAGCCCCCGCTTGGGTTGGATGAGGATTTTGGAGCCAGGACTGATCGGTGATACCCGGTGAGGTGAAGACAAGGTAGGATGATCTTCAGGGGCTTAGTGTTAGGTTTATTTAAGGGGGGTTTGGGTTAGATTAGGGGTATGTGGGTGGTGGGTTGTAATGTTGGGGGGGGATTGTATGTTTTTTTTTACAGGCAAAAGAGCTGAACTTCTTGGGGCATGCCCCACAAAAGGTCCTTTTAAGGGCTGGTAAGGTAAAAGAGCTTTGAACTTTAGTAATTTAGAATAGGGTAGGGCATTTTTTATTTTGGGGGTCTTTGTTATTTTATTAGGGGGCTTAGAGTAGGTGTAATTAGTTTAAAATTGTTGTAATATTTTTCTTATGTTTGTAAATATTTTTTTATTTTTTGTAACAGTTCTTTTTTATTTTTTGTACTTTAGTTAGTTTATTTCATTGTAGTTATTTGTAGGTATTGTATTTAATTAATGTATTGATAGTGTAGTGTTAGGTTTAATTGTAGTTAATTGTAGGTATTTTATTTAATTAATTTAATGATAGTATAGTGTTAGGTTTAATTGTAACTTAGGTTAGGATTTATTTTACAGGTAATTTTGTAATTATTTTAACTATTTTAGCTATTAAATAGTTCTTAACTAATTAATAGCTATTGTACCTGGTTAAAATAAATACAAAGTTACCTGTAAAATAAATATTAATCCTAAAATAGCTATAATATAATTATAATTTATATTGTAGCTATATTAGGATTTATTTTACAGGTAAGTATTTAGCTTTAAATAGGAATAATTTATTTAATAAGAGTTAATTAATTTCGTTAGATTTAAATTATATTTAAGTTAGGGGGGTGTTAGTGTTAGGGTTAGACTTAGCTTTAGGGGTAATACATTTATTAGAATAGCGGTGAGCTCTGGTCGGCAGATTAGGGGTTAATAATTGAAGTTAGGTGTCGGCGATGTTAGGGAGAGCAGATTAGGGGTTAATACTATTTATTTTAGGGTTAGTGAGGCGGATTAGGGGTTAATAACTTTATTATGATAGCGGTGCGGTCCGCTCGGCAGATTAGGGGTTAATAAGTGTAGGCAGGTGGAGGCGACGTTGTGGGGGGCAGATTAGGGGTTAATAAATATAATATAGGGGTCGGCGGTGTTAGGGGCAGCAGATTAGGGGTACATAAGGATAATGTAAGTAGCGGCGGTTTACGGAGCGGCAGATTAGGGGTTCAAAATAATATGCAGGGGTCAGCGATAGCGGGGGAGGCAGATTAGGGGTTAATAAGTGTAAGGTTAGGGGTGTTTAGACTTGGGGTACATGTTAACGTGTTAGGTGCAGACGTAGGAAGTGTTTCCCCATAGCAAACAATGGGGCTGCGTTAGGAGCTGAACGCGGCTTTTTTGCAGGTGTTAGGTTTTTTTTCAGCTCAAACAGCCCCATTGTTTCCTATGGGGGAATCGTGCACGAGCACGTTTTTGAGGCTGGCCGCGTCCGTAAGCAACTCTGGTATCGAGAGTTGAAGCTGCGTTAAATATGCTCTACGCTCCTTTTTTGGAGCCTAACGCAGCCTTTATGTGGACTCTCAATACCAGAGTTATTTTTATGGTGCGGCCAGAAAAAAGCCGGCGTTAGCTACGCGGGTCCTTACCGACAAAACTCTAAATCTAGCCGTAAGTGTTTTGATCTCATCAGCTAACTGTGGGGAAGGTGAGGATTTATTAAGGATTTCTTTAGCTCTCAAAGAGGCTACCAGTAACCCCAACGAAGAACCCTTCTGGGTCCGATTTGAGACCTGTTTCCTAATACATATGCCTCGAATGAATGCTTTTAGCAAAGCCCAAATTATCTGTTGTGACATGTGGGGGGGTCTCATTTATAGCTATAAACTCCGTGATGGAAGTTTGAAGGAATGTCCTAAATTCTTGACTGTGTAACAGTTGTTTAGGGAATTTCCAGGCCGGTCTAGATGTTTTAAATAAGTCTGTGGAAAGAGTGAAGAGTAGGATGTCATGATCCGACCAGGAGCATATTCGTATGCTTGAAGCTACAACTTTGTTGTCTCCAGGAGTCAGTGAATAAATAGTCCAGTCTAGAATATGTGTTATGTGGTCTATAGAAGTATGTATAATCTTTGTCAGGGCCCGCCAAATGTCATACAAATTATATTGAGTTATAAGGTGTCTAAACTTGGATGCCGTGTTTATGGTATAGGCGTCCATTTCTTTACCTGTCTGAATCTTTTTGTCAATCAATGGGTCCCATATCATGTTGCAATCTCCTCCCAAGACTATAGTTCCTGTTTTGATTTGCTCTACTCTAGTCAATATTTCCCTCAAAAATTTAGGCTGAGACTGGTTAGGGACATATATGTTAACCAGGGTGAATAGCATGCTGTTTAGTTTACAGATAAGTATTAGATTTCTCCCCTGGTGATCTGTCTCCTTATGAATAAGTTCAAGGCTTACAGTCATATGGACTACTATAGCCACTCCTCTGGACTTCTCCGTATAGGACAAAAAAAATATGGTAGGATATTCAGAAGACCTGTATGTATCGCGTTGTGAGGCTAGCCAATGAGTTTCTTGTAGGAAAAGGACTTGAGCTTTTAGAAATTTCATGGAGTTAGTTAATAGGCTTCTCTTAGTGGGTGAATTGAGGCCTTTGGCATTTAGGGAGGCAAAAGTAATACTGTCAGGGAATTCTGCCATGATTGATAGGTATTGAGGGAGAGGTGGGAGGGAAGCTCCTGGACCGCTTTCGAGCACTATTGCATATAAGTGAAATGTAGTGTTATGTTCTACTAGCAGGTTGTACTAGGATAAAAATAAAAAGTTTGTTAGGTACAAATAACAATATGAGCTTGATGTCAGTAAGAATAAAACCTTTGAAACTTGGCTGAACACAATGTAAATTTAACTATAAAACATAAATATGAGTTAGTTGTAACAGTAGGAGTCTGCTATTTACCCACAATAGGTATGGTGGTCTAATTAACCACCAGTAGAAGAGGTTTGCCTAAGAAGAAGTCAGCTGACCTCTCCGGTCCCCGTATCAGGGGAGAATACAAACAGTATTTATGTGATAAAGGGGGGGAGTGTTAAAGATACGTAACTTTATAGAAGGATCGACACTTTAAAGGGGGAAATGAACTTTGCAGTAAAAATGTTTGCATCATAAGTGTTGGAAGGATGTGTTGGGTAGTATACTAAGTGCTGATTTCCTCATGTGTAGAACTCAGTTAATGTAAATTCAGGAAATCGTTTGTTTAGAAGATATCAATTGTATCTCTATAGGGTGTGTTGCCGAGAACCATAGCAAATATCAAATCCCATCACTGGGGTAAGGCACAAAGATATTTGATCAGATTCCTGTGGTTTTGTATATATTTCCCAAAAATAGGAAATATGAGCCTGTAAGAGTGGTCATACATTTTATTATTATAACTACCTTAGTCCTCTATAAGTAGAGCCCAGCAATGAGATACTTTGAGGGTCCTCCCAACCCCAGACCCCAAGGGAGCATGGATAATAGAAAGGTTGTCTTTCAAACTAGTCAAAGAGCTACCCTCCGAGCCAGGAGCCGAGAGCACCCTCTATACCAGCATAGAGCGTACATCAAGAACAGTCCAACACTTTACTTGCAATATTACTATATTTTACAACAGGATACTAGGTATTTGGTTAGGGTATCAAGTAGATGATCTCTGAGGCAGGGGTTCCCATTCAGGGGCTCCAGGTTGGAGTTTAGAAGCTGAAGGATTCTTTGCTGAGAGTTCTACCTGGGGAGCAATCTCCCATTCTTTAAACAGTCGGAAGCCCTCTTGTGGGGTAATAATAGTGTGAGTATCTCCGTTTCTTGTGACTATTAGCTTGGTGGGATAACGCCAATGATACCTAATATTTTTCTGCTCTTAGGGCCTGAGTAAGATCTAAATGACCGTCTTTTTTGAAGAGAATAACTGGAGATGTCTGGATAGATGGCTACTTGTTAAAACTTGGTTGGAAGTTGTTGTTTATTAGCCATCTCTCTCAGTATGCGTTCTTTGAGAGTAAAGAAGTGGATCCTAGCCAATACATCTCTAGGTTTATCTTGAGATATATTTATTGGTCTTGCCACTCGATGCACTCTATCTAGAACAAGTCCAGGGGGATCCAAGGAGGGTAGAAGATGCTTGCAAAGTTCCATAACATAAGCTTCCAACTCCAGAAGGCCAATATCTTCTGATATTCCACAAAATCGTAGATTATTTCGTCTAGATCTGTCCTCCATATTTGCCAGTTTCAGTTCCAGATCTGAGATTTGTGTAAAAAGATTCTGAGAATAGGATAGGAGGTTTGCGTGGTCTACAGCTAAGTCCTCATGTTTGCGTTCGAGGGTGTCAGTACGCTCCCCCAGAGCAGCTATATCCATGCGTAATTCTGCAGTAGATCCCTTAATCTCTTTGGTCAGAGTGTCCTGTAATATATTCATTCGTCTGGTTAAAACCTCAGCGATGTTGTTGGATAAACTGTCTCCCGTTGGCGATTGGGAGTCCATGCTGCTTTCCGAGTAACTAAGGTTCAGTGAATGACTGGATTCTCTGAGCGATTGACCCTTTGAAGAGGGATGATCTTTGAAATAATCTGCTACTGTTTTTTTAGGTGGCTGTGTTGGTTAAGGTTTACGTCTAGCAGATTGAGACATAGTATAGAAACAAGATCGTTGAGGCTAATGGCAGAGCATGAAGTAAAACAAAGTGTTGTAAAAACCTTTCAATATGATACAAAAATATTGTTAGAGTAGAATATAGTCCCCCTGGTGTCAATCTTAAATTAGCCACTCATGGTCAGCTGTAACAACCTTAGTGAAATTTTGGTTTATGAACCTCTCCCTCCAGGGAGAGTGTCATCTAATGACAATGTGGGACAAGGGATGTTTGATATGACCCACTAGGATATTCCCAGTGGGACATGGGAAGGCAGAGGCTCCAGTTGTGAAAAACCAAGGTTTGAGAGGTCAGACTATTGACTCACAAGATGATAGGATGTAAGTAAATGCTTAATAAATGGATCAGAGTTGTAGTGATGAAGAGGCTGCACTTCTCCTATATAAATGTAATCCCAGTTGTTCTAAGTCACTTTGAGGCTCCCTATAAGATAGGTTCTTTGTTGAGTTAATTTTAGTATGAATGCCTTATTGATATTATGAACACTGTTCAAACTTATTCTTGCCCCTGTGGTTTATAAGACCTGTATCGTGGTGACAGGCTGAAGTTAAATATCCCTCTATGTCGAATTCAATATTTTGGGGAGCTTTAGGTGGGTACCGGGACTAAGAGGAGGAAAGTTACATATGTTGAGGAGGATATACAATCAGTTAGAGTCTGTGTGAACCAAAATGTGAGTGTGATGGATCCGGCCCTTACTGCAATATGTTCCTGGATGAACCAAAATGGCCGCCGTTCGTGCCTCTGCCCTTTCACCTCGGAACCCTCGAGGTCTGGTCAGAGAGTCCCAGGTACTGCCTAGGCTGACGACCCACTACCGTATTCGGTGAGAATAGATGCGGTCAGGTATGTGGGAACCGAAGGCTGCAGTGGGAGGTTCTATGTACTCCAGAGTCCCGGCCTCTCACCCCGGTCTCTGAAGTGTGAAAAGTTTCCAGCACAGTCCTTCTGCTTCCGAAGGTGAAACACCACTCTATACAAAAGCAGCCAGACCCGGATCGGATCCCCGGAGTGTCTAGCCGATGTCGATGGTGACTGTTCACAAGGCTGTTAGCTATGGGTGTAAGCAGGCTACGCCGGGTCCGTCAGGCAGTGGGCCCAGTCCTATGAAATACTTGATCGTCTCGTCAGTATTCAGCAAGTATCTTCTTTAATCCGGCTATGTATGATGAAGCCGATGCAGTCTCCTAGTCTCTCATATATAGTAGTTGTTTATAAGTGGTATATAACCTATTTTTTATTCTCTAGTTTAAATTGCAGGAGCTCAACAAACATATGACCATTCAGTTCAGATGATGGCTCTTCCCCCCCAGTTGTATTTCTTTTTTATTTTCGATAATTTCGTTTGTTATTTTTCGTAATTTAGTGTTTGTATTTTTTGTAATTTACTATTTTGTATTTTTTAGTAATTAGATAGTTTGTAATTTTTATAGTAGTGTTAGGATTTTTTTAATGTGTAGTTTAGTTTTATTTAATTGGTAGTTAGTTTAATTTTAGTTTAATAATTATATTAGTTTAATTGTTAGTTTAAACTTAGTTCTTTTAATTTGATGGATACATTTTAATTTAATTTAAGCTAGGGAAATTGTAATTTTAATATAAAGTTAGGGGGTTTTAGGGTTAGGGTTACGTTAGGGTTAGGGTTATGGTTAGGTTTAGGCGTTACTAGTTTAATTTAGTTTATTGCGATGTAGGGGGCTTTCGGTTTAGGGGTTAATAGGTTTATTTAGTATATTCCATTGTGGGGGGCTTGCAGTTTAGGGGTTAATAGATTTATTATAGTGGCAGCGGTGTAGGGCTTAATAACTTAAGTACAGTTGGGGCGATGTGGGCGGACGGCAGATTATCGGTTAATAATATTTAAATAGTGTTTGCAATTCGGGAGGGCGGTGGTTTAGGGGTTAATAACTTTTTTATAGTGCTGACGATGTCGGGGAGCAGCGGAATAGGGGTTAATAATTCTTTTTAATGGCGGTGATGTCAGGAGCGGCAGCCAATTGGAACAGCCAATAGAATGCAAGTTCAATCTGATTGGCTGATTGGATCAGCCAATCGGATTGAACGTGAATCTGATTAGCTGATGGAATCAGCCAATCAGAATTTTCCTACCTTAATTCCGATTGGCTGATAGAATCCTATCAGCCAATCGGAATTCGAGGGACGCCATCTTGGATGACGTCCCTTAAAGGAACCGTCATTCGTCGGGAAGTCGTCAGTGAAGATGGATGTTCCGCGTCGGCGGGATGAACTACATGGATCCGGAAGAAAGAAGATTGAAGATGCCGCTTGATAGACTTCAGTCGGATCATGGACCTCTTCAGCTCCCGCTTGGATGAAGAATTCAGCCGTATCATGGACATCTTCAGCCCCCCGCTTGGGCTTGGATCAAGACATCGGAGGCTCTTCTGGATCGATCGGTGAACCCGGCATGGTGAAGACAAGGTAGGGAGATCGTCAGGGGCTTAGTGTTAGGTTTATTTAAAGGGACATGAAACCCAATTTTTTTCTTTCGTGATTTAGAAAGCGCATGTCATTTTAAACAATTTTCTAAGTTACTTCTATTATCTAATTTACTTCATTCTCTTGATATCACTTGCTGAAAAGCATATCTAGATATGCTCAGTAGTTGCTTATTGGTTACTGCACTTAAAGGCCTTGTGTGATTGGCTCACATATGTGCATTGCTATTTTTTCAACAAAGGATATCTAAAGAATTGAGCAAATTAGATAATAGAAGTAAATTAGAAAGTTGTTTAAAATTGCATGCCCTATCTGAATCATGAAAGTTTAATTTTGGCTAGACTGTCCCTTTAAGGGGGGTTTGGGTTAGATTAGAGGTATGTGGGTGATGGGTTGTAATGTTGGGGGGGGGTATTGTATGTTTTGTTTTACAGGCAAAAGAGCTGAATTCTTTGGGGCATGCCCCGCAAAGGGCCCTTTTCAGGGCTGGTAAGGTAAAAGAGCTTTTCTATTTTAATTTTAGAATAGGGTAGGGCATTTTTTTATTTTGGGGGTCTTTGTTATTTTATTAGGGGGCTTAGAGTAGGTGTAATTAGTTTAAAATTGTTGTAATATTTTTCTAATGTTTGTAAATATTTTTTTATTTTTTGTAACTTAGTTCTTTTTTATTTTTTGTACTTTAGTTAGTTTATTTCATTGTATTTATTTGTAGGTATTGTATTTAATTAATTTATTGATAGTGTAGTGTTAGGTTTAATTGTAGATAATTGTAGGTAGTTTATTTAATGTATTTATTGAAAGTGTAGTGTAAGGTTTAATTGTAACTTAGGTTAGGATTTATTTTACAGGTAATTTTGTAATTATTTTAACTAGGTAGCTATTAAATAGTTAAAATAATTACAAAGTTGCCTGTAAAATAAATATTAATCCTAAAATAGCTACAATATAATTATAATTTATATTGTAGCTATATTAGGATTTATTTTACAGGTAAGTATTTAGCTTTAAATAGGAATAATTTATTTAATAAGAATTAATTTATTTCGTTAGATTTAAATTATATTTAACTTAGGGGGGTGTTAGTGTTAGGGTTAGACTTAGCTTTAGGGGTTAATACATTTATTATAGTGGCGGTGAGGTACGGTCGGCAGATTAGGGGTTAATAATTGTAGGTAGGTGGAGGCGACGTTGGGGGCGGCAGATTAGGGGTTAATAAATATAATATGGGGTCGGCGGTGTTAGGGGCAGCAGATTAGGGGTACATAGGGATAACGTAGGTGGCGGCGGTGTGCGGTCGGCAGATTAGGGATTAAAAAATTTTAATAGAGTGGCGGCGATGTGGGGGGACCTCGGTTTAGGGGTACATAGGTAGTTTATGGGTGTTAGTGTACTTTAGAGCACAGTAGTTAAGAGCTTTATGAACCGGTGTTAGCCCAGAAAGCTCTTAACTCCTGGTTTTTTTCTGCGGCTGGAGTTTTGTCTATTTCTAACGCTCACTTCAGCCACGACTCTAAATACTGGCGTTAGAAAGATCCCATTGAAAAGATAGGATACGCAATTGACGTAAGGGGATCTGCGGTATGGAAAAGTCGCGGCTGGAAAGTGAGCGTTAGACCCTTTCCTGACTGACTCCAAATACCAGCGGGCAGTAAAAACCAGCGTTAGGAGCCTCTAACGCTGGTTTTGACGGCTACCGCCAAACTCTAAATCTAGCCGCCAGGTAGGTATCTGGAGCCCTATATGGCAGACATAGTGCTGTCATCCAGTTTGTGCTTGCACAAAACTGCTGCCATATAGTGCTCCAGGCACGTGCACCACCCCCCTTTTTAAAAAGAGAACAAGAGAACAAAGAAAATTACGATCAACCACTGCTTTCAGTTTTGAATTTCTATTAAGTGATCTCTAAGACCAGGGATTTTCCCTTTTTCATATCTTTAAAGTGAAAATAAACATTAGTGATTATAATCATAAATCACGTGTAATCATAAATCACATTCCTGGTGATACATCTTACTGACATATAATGATGTCTCTTGTTTCCGTTATATATTGCTTGGGTTTTGTACATTTAAATGATATGATCAGTGATGCCTGGCAAGTGTATAGAAATAAATACATCCTGATACTTTTCTGCTGAAAGCTTGGTGATTAATCACAAGCAATTTGAACAACATCTTGTAACCAGCTGTGTAGTTTCATTATATTCTCCTAATATGTAGTTTTACTGCTAATTTCCCTTTTTCTCAAGAGAGAATTAGCCTAGTTTAATAGCTTACTTCATGTTACCGGATTCATTCAAGTGGGAAGTTTCTCTTTGCTCACTTTTGCCTTTGATAAACAAACTCTTTAAACATTTTAATCTGATCAAAGAGGAATTTCAAGCCAATAAGTAGTTTTCATGTCTACACTCTTCACTATAAATGGCAAAATATGGCTAAAAGAGACTATACTCAACCTATCTTGTAAAACTTGCTACAAACCCATATTCATTCATATTAGAGTATCTATCACTTTATGCAAACATTTGTGGATTTGTCTCCTTATAACCACACATTGATCCCTTGTTCACAGTGCCACTAACTACCAGGACTGAAGCATCTCTGTGTGGCACAAGAAGGCCAAAAGAGATTGCACCATGAGTCTTTAAAATTGTTATTCTATATTTATTCTTGCTTGAGGTAGTTTTCCAATAAGCTTTGCTATATAATGCAGCCTCACAGACTACTACCTGCCCTGACATTGTGGTTTACCAGCTTTGTTTGTGCCTCTTTCCTGAACCTCAATTCTTGTTGTTTGGCATTTCTTCCTGGTTCCTGAATGTGGCTTGTCTCCTGACCTTCCTTTTGGATCACCCCAGTGTATGACACAGGATTGGACTATGTATCTGGTACTCTGAACTTTGCTTGATTTCTGACTACTCTTTCAGAGTTTCACAGTGTTTGATGACTGATCAGACTGCTTCCTGGTAAATGACCCTCGGCTGAATTCTGACTACTCTCTCTAGTTACCTGCCTGTTTCTGCTCCTGTTACTCTGTGTCACCATCCTGTAGCTCTGGTATCCTACTCCTTTACCCAAGTCCTGTAGAGGGCACCTGCCAATCACTGGTATCCTGAATTCAGCACCAAATCCCTCAGAGGGCTCCTGCAAGCACCAGCTTCAGTACCCAAGCTCTGCAGAGGGTATCTTTCCAGTAGGAGTATGCAGCTACTCCTCCCAAGCTCTGCAAAGGCTATCTACCAAGTGCCAGTATCCAGCTACTATACCCAAGCTCTGCAAATAGTATTTGCCTAGTACCAGTCTCCAGCTACAGCAGCCATGATCTACGCATGGTGAATGCCAAGTACCAGTATCCAGCTACTGTAGCCAATCTCTGCCGAGGGCATCTTCCCAGTTTCTGAATCCTGCTTCGGTCTTGGCTTCAAGTGGGCACTCAAGTCTTTGGCCTCAAGTGGGCACTCCTGTCTTCAGCCTCAAGTGGACACTCCTGACTTTGGCTTCAAGTGGTCAGTCCTGTCTTCGGCCTCAAGTGGACACTCCAGTCTCGGTCTAAGAGTGGGCATGCCTGTCTTTGACCCAAATTGGCACTTCAGTCCTTGGCTCCCTAAAGTGGGCTCTCCATTTCCTGGAAGTAAAGTAGGTACTCCTGTTTCTGGTCCTAGAGGGGACACTTTTTATTCCAGTTCCTGTGTGGACGTTACTGCTGTACAATTTTAGTTCCAGTATCCGAGACTCCACTTCCTGTACAATAAAACTTGCCTTGTCTGCCTGTTATCTCAATAATGCCAAAAACAGATTGTTCCACTAAGAAGTCTATTCCTCTGGCCCCTTTTAGAGCAGAGGACAGAAGTCTGAAACCACCTCACATGAGCTCCAAATCCCTGAACCCACTCCTATGAGCATGACAGAATGTGAGGACCAAACAACGGAGTTTAATGAGGTGGTACAAGTTCTTAGATGCTAACTGGTAGAGGTGGAAAACATGGCACAGCTCATACAACAGTTTTTTTGAGGTTTTCATGATCTTCCTGACAAGCTACAGGTACTTACACAGCATTTGTATCCAAGTATCCTGACTATTATGGATAATCACAAGAAATTTTTTTGAACAAATATTCTGTGCATTTAAAGCTGGAACTATGTCTCAACCCACTTCCTTTGTACCTAAAAACAGACCAAGGACTGCTTTAAAAACAGTAGTTGAACAAACAGCAAATAAATAGGATACTATGGCCACTAAGCCATCCTATTTACCATATGATCCACTCCCAGCTTCAGAAATAGTCTCCAGTTTCTGTACAATAAAACTTCCCTTGTCTGCCTGTTTACTCAATCATGCCTAAAAGGGGTAGTTCCGCCATGAAGGCTATTCCTCTGGCCTCTTTTAGAGCACAGGATGGCCTTAAGTCTTAAATCACTTCACATGAGCTCCAACTAACTCATGGAGGACAGTGGCTATCTTCTGTACACAAAGCTTTTGAAATTTCTATCATCAGTCATGTTCTCAGATATATCATGTCACATCATCTATCAGTTTTTGACATATTATTATTATTGTTTATTTGTAAAGCGGCAACATGTTTTGCAGCATTATACAAAGGTATATTTTAAATATAAGGGTACAATACAATAAAAAAGTGGAAATTATCATCTGGGGTTGCCATTTCCCTTCTTCAGAGCAGAATTTCCTGGTATTTCAGGGCTGACCTGATCTTACTAGGTGGAATCAGAATGATATGCTTCAGGAAAGCTCTTCTTTGTGAAAAGCACAATTTGGATAAAAAGAGATTGCTCCTTGGTGCCATAAAACAAGCTACTGAGCTTTAGTTTGTTCCTGGTAGAGCGCTTTTCTTTATCTATGCATTTGTATTATGACTCTGGGGAAATATCCATAAGGGTGATGGGAGAAAACAGTTGTGGACTACTTGCCCAATGTGTTTAGAGGGTTATGGCTGCACCTCACTGACGAGGCCAAAAGAGGGCCAACATAATCGTCTGGGGTTGGCATTTTACTTTTTCAGAGGAGAATTTCCTGGTATTTTGGGGCTGGACTGACCACACTGGTATGCTTCAGGAAAGTTCTTCTCTGTGAAAAGCACAGTTAGACTAAATGAGGCTGCTCCTAGGTGGTAACTCGCCATTAATGATGTCGCGAACATAAAATTTTCCATTCGCGAATGGCGAACGCGAACTTCCGCAAATGTTAGCGAACTGGCGAACCGGGCGAACCGCCATAGACTTCAATAGGCAGGCGAATTTTAAAACCCACAGGGACTGGCCACAATAGTGATGGAAAAGTTGTTTCAAGGGGACTAACACCTGGACTGTGGCATGCCGGAGGGGGATCCATGGCAAAACTCTCATGGAAAATTACATAGTTGATGCAGAGTCTGGTTTTAATCCATAAAGGGCATAAATCATCTAACATTCCTAAATTGTTTGGAATAACGTGCTTTAAAACATGGACCCTTGCCCCAACACTGTGTGCCAGACATGCCATTACTTCCTTTTGCACAATCGAGTACAGGTTGGGGATTGCCTTTTGTGCAAACAAATTTCGGCTGGGTACCTTCCACTGCGGTGTCCCAATAGCTACAAATTTTTGGAACGCCTCAGACTCCACCAGCTTGTATGGTAAAAGCTGGCGGGCTAAGAGTTCAGACAAGCCAGCTGTCAGATGCCGGGCAAGGGGGTGACTTTGTGACATTGGCTTCTTACGCTCAAACATGTCCTTGACAGACATCTGACTGTGGGCAGATGAGCAGGAACTGCTCAAGGCAAGAGACGGAGTGGCGGATGGTTGAGAGGGGGCAAGGAGGACAGCAGTGGTTGACGTGGCTGAAGATGCTTGACCAGGAGGAGGATGGCGGCTTTGAGTTTGTGTGCTGCTTGTACTCATGTGTTGATCCCATAGGCATTTGTGATGTGCCATCATGTGCCTTCGCAAAGCAGTTGTACCTAGGTGGGTGTTGGACTTCCTACAACTCAGTTTCTTTTGGCACAAGTTGCAAATGGCATCGCTGTTGTCAGAGGCAGACACACAAAAAAAAATGCCACACTGCTGAGCTCTGCAATGACGGCATTCTGGTGGTGGCAACAGCATGCGTTGATTGGCGTGCTGTCTGGCTGACCCCGGGTGTCTGACTGTGCCACTAGCTCCTTGCGACGACCTCCCCCTGCTTCCAACTCGTCTCCTCCTCCTCTCTGTCTCCCCATCTGAACTTTCCCCCTGTTCTTCTTCTCTTCTAGCGGGCACCCACGTGACATCCACGGACGCATCGTCATCATCAACCGCTTCACTTGTATCTGACAACTCAGCAAAGGAAGCAGCAGAGGGTACAACATCATCATCATCACACCGTACGTCCATGTGTGTAATGCTGTTTAACTGAGACATATCCCTGTTATCTACATCCTCTGGCAATAATGGTTGCGCATCACTCATTTCTTCCAACTGATGTGTAAATAACTCCTCTGACAGATCAAGTGAAGCAGCTGTGGTGCTAGTGTTGGTGGTGGCAGCAGGCGGGCGAGTGGTAACTTGAGAGGTGCCCGAAGCTAAGCTGGAGGAGGATGGTGCGTCAAGGTTCCGAGCGGAAGCTGTAGAAGATTGGGTGTCCTGTGTTAGCCAGTCAACTATGTCCACAGAACTTTTCGAGTTCAGGGTATGTGGCCTCTGAACACTGGGCATTATTCTAGGGCCAAAGGGAATCACAGCACCACGACCACGACGGCCCCTGCGGGGTGGCCTGCCTCTGCCTGTCATTTATTTTTCGATTAGTGGTACTATGCGTGCAAGCTACTGTGAAAACAGATATGAGTGGCACTGTGCACTGGCAGAAGTTGGCAGAGTAGACGCTGTAGGCCTGACACACACGCTTGCAGACAACTAACTGCTATTCAATCTATTACAGTCAAAATTGTATTTTTTTTTTTTTAAATGTACACTATGAGTTGCACTGGTGTGACACTGTGCCCTGGCAGGCCCTGAAACGCACACGTGTGAAGGAAACTAACTGCTATTATTTCACAGTCAAATTTCAAGTTTTTTTTTTTAATGTACACTACTGTTACACCAGATATAAGTTGCACTGGTGTGACACTGTGCCATGGCAGGCCCTGAAACGCAGACGTGTGAAGGAAACTGACTGCTATTATTTCACAGTCAAAAAAGTGTTGTTTTTTTTAAATGTACACTACTGTTACACCAGATATGAGTTGCACTGTTATGACACTGTGCCCTGGCAGGCCCTGAAATGCACACGTGTGAAGGAAACTGACTGCTATTATTTCACAGTCAAATTTCTAGTTTTTTTTTAATGTACACTACTGTTACACCAGATATGAGTTGCACTGGTGTGACACTGTGCCCTGGCAGGCCCTGAAATGCACATGTGTGAAGGAAACTGACTGCTATTATTTCACAGTCAAATTTCTAGTTTTTTTTTAACCCCTTAATGACCAAGGACGTACGCCATACATCCTCAGAAAAAATACAGTTAACGCCTGAGGACGTATGGCGTACGTCCTCGGTTTGGAAAGCAGCTGGAAGCGATCCTGATCGCTTCCAGCTGCTTTCCGGTTATATATATTGAGGCATCCTGCAATAACAAATTTTACCCCTCCGGTGCAGAGAGAGCCACTCTGTGGCCCTCTCTGCACCGGGCATCGATGGCCGCATTCGTTGGTGGGAGCAGAAGTGGGAGGCGGGTGGGCGGCCATCGATGCAGTCTTTGTCAGAGAGGGGGGCGAGATCGGGGGTGGGATTGCCGGGGGCGCGCACGTGCACGGGAGGAGGCTGGCGGGCGCGTGCATGGGGAGGGAGCGGGTGGGAACCCCTACACTACAGAAAAAAATGTTTTTATAAGTGGGAGAAAGGGGTGCAAAATATTTATTACTAGGAAATCTAAGTGATCTGGAAGCGGGTGAGGGATTAGTCTTGGAGGGGGGGAAGCTACACTACAGAAAAATGAAATAAAAATAAAAAAAAAACATTTTATTTGCAAACTGGGTACTGGCAGACAGCTGCCAGTACCCAATATGGCCCCCAATAAGGCAGAGGGGGAGGGTTAGGAAGCTGCTTTGGGGGGATCAAGGAGGTTGGGGGCTAAGGGGGGGGTCCTACACAACAGCATATGTAAATATGCTAAAAAATATATATTAAAAAAAATACCTTTTATTTTAGTACTGGCAGACTTTCTGCCAGTACTTAAGATGGCGGGGACAATTGTGGGGTGGGGAGGGAAGAGAGCTCTTTGGGAGGGATCAGGGGGTCTGATGTGTCTGGTGGGAAGCTGATCTCTACACTAAAGCTAAAATTAACCCTGCAAGCTCCCTACAAGCTACCTAATTAACCCCTTCACTGCTGGGCATAATTCATGTGTTGTGCGCAGTTGCATTTAGTGGCCTTCTAACTTCCAAAAAGCAACGCCAAAGCCATATATGTCTGCTATTTCTGAACAAAGGGGATCCCAGAGAATTATTTACAACCATTTGTGCCATAATTGCACAAGCTGTTTGTAAATAATTTCAGTGAGAAACCTAAAGTTTGTAAAAAGTTGACTATTTTTTTTAATTTGATCGCATTTGGCGGTGAAATGGTGGCATGAAATATACCAAAATGGGCCTAGATCAATACTTGGGGTTGTCTACTACACTACACTAAAGCTAAAATTAACCCTACAAGGTCCCTACAAGCTCCATAATCAACCCCTGCACCAGTGGCGTCACTAGGGTTGGTGTCACCCGGTGCGGTAAGTTATGGTGTCACCCCCCCCCAGAAAGCAGACACACACAAAAACACAGGCAAACACACATACAAACACTCAGACACACTTAAAACATACTCAGATGCACACACAAACACTCGGAAACACACTCAGACACACACACACAAAAACACACACACAAAAACACTGAGACACACAAACAAAAACTCAGACACACACATACAAAATATGTAAACTGCACTGCATTAATTATAAAGCTCATGCCTAGAGCTGCTCCCTGGCTCAGCAGAGCATCAAATGAAAGATAAACAGAGCACTCTAAAAATAAATCACTAAAGAAAAGGTTTAGGTGCAAACTATGAAAATTCTGCTCTCTGACTCTGTTCCAAGTCTGTCAGTGCACAGCCCCGGGCTGCGTGCCTACCTCTTCTTATGGCCAATCACCTCTGCACTCTGCCCACCCCAGACCCCCGCCCGCCCTCCTACCTGTTCAGTGTGCACTTAGTGTACCGTAACCGTAATGGTCTGGTGGGCATCATACGTGGCTCCTTCACTTTAAAGACAGTGTCAAACAGTCATGCGGTCAGGTGCCAGGCATCCCCTCATGATTTGCCAGTTCCCGTTTAGAGAGACAGCACAGCAGTGAGTGACATGTCACTGAGCAGTGAGCACAGATAGGCAGGCAGGTTTAGGCTAGCAGCGCAACTTTGCAAGCCCCACGGCATGCCCACAACATTCATAGCGAAATTGGGCAGGGGAGAAGCAAAGTACAAACAAGCAAAAGCAGCCGGGAAAACTATTTGTTAAAATTGCAGCACTGGCTCAAGGGGCAAAAAAATTGTGTGTCTACATCTTCCCCAGTCCCACCAATGTTCACAAATGCCAGCCCCTCTAATAAAAAAAATCTATGCATCTCAACATTGTATTTCTTTGAATTTCAATAAAATTTAAAAAAAAAAATAAAAAAATTTTTTTTTGGTGTCACCCCCTGGTGGGTGTCACCCGCCCCCCCCTAGTGACGCCACTGCCCTGCACTGCTGAGCATAATACACGTGTGGTGCGCAGCGGCATTTAGCGGCCTTCTAATTACCAAAAAGCAATGCCAAAGCCATATATGTCTGCTATTTCTGAAAAAAGGGGATCCCAGAGAAGCATTTACAACCATTTGTGCCATAATTGCACAAAATGTTTGTAAATGATTTCAGTGAGAAACCTAAAATTTGGAAAAATGTAACGTTTTTGTTTATTTGATCGCATTTGGCGGTGAAATGGTGGCATGAAATATACTAAGATGGGCCTAGATCAATACTTTGGGTTGTCTACTACACTACACTAAAGCTAAAATTACCCCAAAAAGCTCCCTACATGCTCCCTAATTAACCCCTTCACTGCTGGACATAATACACGTGTGGTGCGCAGTGGCATTTAGCGGCCTTCTAATTATCAAAAAGCAACATCAAAGCCATATATGTCTTCTATTTCTGAACAAAGGGGATCCCAGAGAAAAATGTACAACCATTTATGCCATAATTGCACAAGCTATTTGTAAATAATTTCAGTGAGAAACCTAAAGTTTGTGAAAAAAAATTGTGAAAAAGTGAACAATTTTTTTTATTTGATCACATTTGGTGGTGAAATGGTGGCATGAAATATACCAAAATGGGCCTAGATCAATACTTTGGGATGTCTTCTAAAAAAAATATATACATGTCAATGGCTATTCAGGGATTCCTGACAGATATCAGTGTTCCAATGTAACTAGCCCTAATTTTGAAAAAAAATGGTTTGGAAATAGCAAAGTGCTACTTGTATTTATGGCCCTATAACTTGCAAAAAAAGCAAAGAACATGTAAACATTGGGTATTTCTCAGGACAAAATTTAGAAACTATTTAGCATGGGTGTTTTTTGGTGGTTGTAGATGAGTAACAGATTTTGGGGGTCAAAGTTAGAAAAAGTGTGTTTTTTTCCATTTTTTCCTCATATTTTATAAATTTTTTTATAGTAAATTATAGGATATGATGAAAATAATGGTATCTTTAGAAATTCCATTTAATGGCGAGAAAAACGGTATATAATATGTGTGGGTACAGTAAACGAGTAAGAGGAAAATTACAGCTAAACACAAACACCGCAGAAATGTAAAAATAGCCCTGGTCCCAAATGGACAGAAAATGGAAAAGTGCTGTGGTCATTAAGGGGTTAATGTACACTACTGTTACACCAGATATGAGTTGCACTGGTGTGACACTGTGCCCTGGCAGGCACTGAAATGCACATGTGTGAAGGAAACTGACTGCTATTATTTCACAGTCAAAAAAGTGTTGTTTTTTTAAATGTACACTACTGTTACACCAGATATAAGTTGCACTGGTGTGACACTGTGTCCTGGCAGGCCCTGAAACACACACGTGTGAAGGAAACTGACTGCTATTATTTCACAGTCAAAAAAGTGTTTTTTTTTTTTAAATGTACACTACTGTTACACAGTATACGCTGTGAGCCTGACACACACGCTGGCAGGCAGGCAACTGCAATTGGATTACACAGGAAAAAAAAAAAAAGCAGACTGATGTTCTAGCCCTAAAAAGGGCTTTTTGTGGTGCTGTCCTTACAGCAGAGATCAGATGAGTGCTTCAGGAACACTGAATACCCTAGCCTAGCTATCGATTTCCCTATTAAATCAGCAGCAGCTACACTGTCCCTCCTCTCACTAAGAATGCAGCTTCCGAATGAATCTAAAATGGATGCTGTCCAGGAGGTGGGAGGGTCTGGGAGGGAGGGTCTGCTGCTGATTGGCTGGAATGTGTCTGCTGACTGTGAGGTACAGGATCAAAGTTTACTCAATGATGACGAATAGGGGCGGACTGAACATCGCATATGTTCGCCCGCCGCAGCGAACGCGAACAAGCTACGTTCGCCGGGAACTATTCGCCCGCGAACTATTCGCAACATCACTACTCGCTATAGAACAAGAGAGTGCTTCTCTTTCTGTATGCAGTACAATATAAAAACTTACAATGAGACATTATGTAAGACTATACACTGTACATACACTTACAGTGACAAACATAAGTAAAAGGAGAGGATCGCCCTGCACTTAAGCACAATCAGTTGCAGATGCACTTTTATACAAAGTCAGCTACAATTAGAGAGACTATCAAGTTTACAATCTAAAGGAAATATATAAGAAGTTGAGGGAGCGGGAAAATAAATAGTAGGTCTTGAACAGAGCAGAGGGGAGGGTTGAGGTGTATTTACAGACAAAAGCAGAGATATAGGAGGGCATTCAGCACTTTTTCAAAGGCCCATTAAATCCGTATCTAAAAAAATAAAATAAAAAAAATAAAATAAAAAAAAAAAGCCTAAGTCTAAACCCCAGATAGGTACTCACGGTTTCTGAAGTACGGCACTTTTGTATAATCCAGATCCCCTACTCAATAACCTTAAAATAAAACAAAATAAAAATGTCTTTAAATATACTATTATTTCTACATTATCCCAGTTATCTGAATATTTACCCTTAGGCCTGTGAACCTGCAAATGTACATGGTAGATGAGATTGAAGAAAGACAGAAGTCCATTGAGTTTAACCTAACACAAAAAATCTGCTGCAAAATGTTTTGCTCTTCAACAGACTGTATAGATAATCTGCACATCTCTGTACACATGCAGATAATTATTGGCTTCATTCATTGGTTGAGGTATTCATTTGGTTCCCATTAAAGAAGGAAGTAAATATGTGATCCCAGATTTAGAATAGCAATCTTTCATTTAAATGAGTTCTATTACAGATATATAATAATTATTCTGCTATTATTGCACAATAAATCTTACTAATTTTACCCTGAGGAATTATCTATGTAGTATTATGGTACTACACATTTTTTTATTGTGGGAAAGTTATATTACATCAAATCATCATAATTAAATGGATACTTCCCAAAATAAGGCGGCATAACATTTAGTTTAGTTAATTGGCCTTTTTTTTTATTGATTTTTATTATGATTTAATTGAATTACAGCAGTGAACTATGACAATTTCTTATAATTTCACAATTTGGAAAGACCATAAAATTGAAAAAATATATTTCAGTATTATTTGTTGAAACACAGTTTCTTTTCATAAAAGTATTCATGAGGTAGGCTAAAGAGTGTGCACATGCAGATAAGACTATCACTTACAATACAATTTTTTAAATTATGAATGCAAAAATAGAAACACTAATATTTTTTCTGCTCCACTTGTTGTCTTGGCAACTATTGGATAGCTATACATCATATTCATAATAAAGAGAACATTGCTTCTCTTTAAATAAGGAATAGAAAAACAGCCGGCTAGATTACGAGTTTTGTCGGTAAGGCTGTGCGGTGTTAACGCTTAGTTTATGCTCACCACTCACCTACAAACAACGCTGGTATTACAGGTTTTAAACCCGGCGTTAGTGAGCGGAGAGCAAAATTTAGCTCCACATCTCACCTCAATACCAGCGCTGCTTACGATAGCGGTGAGCTGGCTAAACGTGCTGGTGCACGATTTCCCCATAGGCTGAAAAAAAACCTAACACCTGCAAAAAAGCAGCGTTCAGCTCCTAACGCAGAAATACTTTTTATGTCTACACCTAACACCATAACATGAACCCCGAGTCTAAACACCCCTAATCTTACACTTATTAACCCCTATTCTGCCGCCCCCGACATCACTGACACCTGCATTATATTATTAACCCCTAATCTGCCGCTCCGGACACCGCCGCCACCTACATTATACTTATGAACCCCTAATCTAGTGCCCCCAACATCCCCGACACCTACATTATAGTTATTAATCCCTACTCTGTCGCCCCCCAATGTCGTCGCAACCTACCTACAATTATTAATCCCTAATCTGCCGCCCCCAACGTCGCCAACACTATAATAAAGTTAATAACCCCTAAATCTAAGTCTAACCCTAAACCTAACCCCCCCTAACTTAAATATAATTTAAATAAATCGAAATAAAATACAATTAACTAAATTAATCCTATTTAAAACTAAATACTTACCTATAAAATAAACCCTAAGAAAGCTACAATATAATTAATAATTACATTGTAGCTATTTTAGGATTTATTTTTATTTTACAGGCAACGTTGTATTAATTTTAACGTAGTAAAATAGTTATTAAATAGTTATTAACTATTTAATAACTACCTAGCTAAAATAAGTACACATTTACATGTAAAATAAACCCTAACCTAAGTTACAATTACACCTAACACTACACTATAAATAAATTAATTACCTAAATTAAATTAAACTAATTACAATTAAATAAAATAAACTAAAGTACAAAAAAAAACAAACACTAAATTACAAAAAATAATAAAATAATTACAAGAATTTTAAACTAATTACACCTACTCTAATCCCCTAATAAAATAAAAAAGCCACCCAAAATAAGAAAACCCTACCCTATACTAAATTATAAATAGCCCTTAAAATGGCCTTTTGCAGGGCATTGCCCCAAAGTAATCAGCTCTTTTACCTGTAAAAAAAATTACAATACCCCACCAACATTAAAACCCACCACACACCCAACCCTACTCTAAAACCCACCCAATCCCCCCTTAATAAAACCTAACACTAACCCCTTGAAGATCACCCTACCTTGAGACGTCTTCACCCAACCGGGCAGAAGTGGTCCTCCAGACAGCCAGAAGTCTTCATCCGATCCGGGCAGAAGAGGACCTCCAAAAGGGCAGAAGTCTTCATCCAGGGGGCATCTTCTATCTTCATCTATCAGGAGTGGAGCGGGTTCATCTTCAAGCCAGCCGACACGGAGCATCCTCTTCCAATGACATCCAACTAAAGAATGAAGATTTCTTTAAATGATGTCATCCAAGATGGCGTCCCTTGAATTCCGATTTGCTGATAGGATTCTATCAGCCAATCTGAATCAAGGTAGGAAAAATCCTATTGGCTGATGCAATCAGCTAATAGGATTGAGCTTGCATTCTATTGGCTGATTGGAACAGCCAATAGAATGCGATCTCAATCCTATTGGCTGATTGGATCAGACAATAGGATTGAACTTCAATCCTATTGGCTGATTGCATCAGCCAATAGGATTTTTCCTACCTTAATTCCGATTGGCTGATAGAATCCTATCAGCCAATCAGAGTTCAAGGGACGCCATCTTGGATGACGTCATTTAAAGGAACCTTCATCCTTCAGTTGGATGTCGTTGGAAGAGAATTCTCCGCGTTGGCTGGCTTTAAGATGGACCCGCTCCACTCCGGTACACCTGTACCTGCCAGACACGTAATACCAGTGGGCGTTAAAAAGCAGCGTTGGGACCTCTCAACGCTGCTTTTTAAGGCTAACGCAATACTCGTAATCTAGGCGATTGTAAGTAAATTAAAAATGCTAAAAATGCAAACTCAGGAAAACCTCAAATATAGCTCTATGACTAAAATGTGAATAGTACAACAATACCTATGTTTGATCAGCTATTATTATAATTAATATATATGATCTGTTTATTAGATATTTCATCAAACTAAAGCAAGATATTATAATATAAAAAGACATTTGGCTCCATTTATCAAGCAGCATTCGCTGCCTCGGAGGCCCATCGTTTCAGGCTAGCATGAAACGAAAGTTAAGAATCAGCAGTCATAATACTGCTGCTCCTTAAAATGTCCGCCACCTAAAAGGTGGCGGACTGAAATCATGCCAATACGATTGGCCGCCAATGAACAGAGGGTGGTATTGCGCAAGCATTTCACCACAATATAAAATAAATGTGGACAGCCACAGTGAATAATGTCCGCTCAATAAATGATGCCCATTGTATCAAAAATATATTGCATAAAATTCCAACAAGTTAACATTTAAAGAATTATGAATAATTAAAGCTATTTAAATTAAATAGTAAGACATGAATACTCTCTACTACAATATCCATTTAAGTAAGGAAATGATAAAGGTGACCCTTGACGGATGAGACTGAAAGGTGTGAGG
This sequence comes from Bombina bombina, assembly GCF_027579735.1. Taxonomy (NCBI): domain Eukaryota; kingdom Metazoa; phylum Chordata; class Amphibia; order Anura; family Bombinatoridae; genus Bombina; species Bombina bombina. The sequence continues at coordinate 115,482,649 of NC_069500.1, forward strand.
ATCATTGCGAAAGTGCAGCCTGCACTGGTTAAAAAAAAACCCTACAATCATTAGTACCTTCATATTTATCAGGTAATGGTATCTGGGGTATATTTCCAGAAGCAGGGAAATAAGTTGCAATACTAGGAGCAAAGACTGGCGGTACAACAACAAGAGCGGTATTCTTCGCTGCAACTAGTTGAGCGGTTATAGCTTCTAGCTTGGAATCCATACTCTGCAACTGTACGGTATGGGTTCCCAACATCTGTCCTTGAAGATAAACTGCTCTTCCTACCTCATTTGGGTCCATGGCCCAAGTATAATGCAATGCTCGTGGGATATTCCACTATCAGACCAAACTTGGCCAGTAGTCTTGTTATCCCGGCATCAAGCTGGAATGATTGGGAATATCCCAGAGCAGAGAAAGTTCGCAAAATGAGGTAAGCGGTACTGACAATAAATCAGGTGTGCTAGCTGGAGGCGCTGGTTCAGCTTGTATCAGTCGTTGGTATCTTCCTTTCCTTCCTCGGTTGTGTAACTCTAGGCGCAAAATAGTGGTGCTGAAATATCAGACAATACACCATACAAAGGTGAATATCTACTCACAGTGTATATTGCAGGTTACCAGCTCCTTCCCAATATGAAAAGACAATATCACAGATTCAGTAAAAAAGTTTGTCTTTATTTGGCTCAACGCAAAAGCGTTTCAACGGTCCCAGCCGTCTTTCTCAAGAGCAATAAAAGTGCTTTACAAACCAAAGCATACCTTTCCGCTGCACAGGCGGCCTTTAAATACATGTCAGTTACGCTACCTGCTTCCCCATTGGAGGAGAGTAGTTTACACCCGATTCAAAATTTCAATTGTAAATTTAAAATAAACATCTAAAGAAACATAAAAAACAATATTAATTATATTAGAAACTATAAGTTTGTTTTAAAATATAAAATTTCTGTAGATATCATCATTTTTGCCGGTTTTGTAGTTCCCTTTCAGGTAGTTCTCTGTTTCAAGTTCTCTTTCAGGTCCGGTATGTCAGTGAAGATCACATGTTATAGGTTGTCCAATGAAATTCAGTTTCTGGTATAGTGATGTTTTGTAGTTCCCTTTCAGGTAGTTCTCTATTTTAGGTTCCCATTCAGGTCTGATATGTCAGTGGGTATCACATGTTATCGAATGTCCAATGAAAAACAGTTTCTGATATAGTGATATTGATTGCCTTTTCTTTTTTTCTCAAAATAAAAAGACATACGTGTTATTCACAGATACAAAGTTTCTTATATGAATTCTACTTATCCAAATATTTAGAGGAGGTAGAATAAATTGCCACTTAGAAGTTTGTTATAAGTTGGAATAGATACTTTTCATAATTAAACATCCATATTATAAATAGACTTCTATACTTATTGAATGTTAAATATTGACTCAGCGACTTGTGTGTTGCATATAATTTCTTGAAATTAAGTGTGAGAATTATATTCTTTTGTACAATATGTGTATATATAAACATTAAGTGTGATGATATAACATGAACTGTCTGTATAGAAACATGTTTATTTTGCCCCCCTTTTCATGTACTAATGTTTTTCAGTATTCACTTTACACAAATTTTACTGGGCCCCATTGTTTCTTAGGAACACATGATAGATTATTATCTGTTTTGCCCCCTTTCATATGTTGAAGGTTTTTAAGACAAAAACAGCTTTTTTTTTTGTTGTGTGTGTGTGTCTATATCACAACTTTTTTTGGTTCAATGGGAACTACTATTTACAGATTTGTGGGACTGCCATGGGCACCAGGTTTGCACCAAGTTATGCCAATATTTACTTGGACTATTTTGAGACGACTCATATATGGCATAATCAAGAATTTGGTGCAGACCTGGTGTCCTGGCATAGATATATAGATGACATTCTGTGCATATGGAAGGGGGGTGAGTCCAAACTCATAGAATTTGTACAAATACTTAATAACAATAATCAGCAAATTACATTATCAGTAGAATATGACAAAAAAAGAAATACATTTTTTAGATTTAACTCTTTACACTATAGATGAAAAAATCCCCAGCAAAACATACTTTAAGAAGTGTGACACTAACACCTACATTAGACACGATAGCTGCCACCATCCCAACTGGCTAAAGTCAGTACCAAAAAGCCAATTCCTACGAATATGCAGGAACTGCAGCAATATAGATGATTACGAACAACAATCAAGAATACTTAAAGAAAGATTCATACAAAAGGGATATGACCAAAGAGCTTTAGAACAAGAAAGAAAAGAAGTTGGAAATAAAATAAGATCAACCCTGTTAGAAAACAAACACAAAAATGAGACCTCATTTAATAATAATTTCCCTAAATTCGTGACCACATTTAATGTAGAACATCATACAATTAAAAAAATTATACAAAAGCACTGGCACATTATAAAGGAGGATGAATATCTAGGACCTATAATTCCAGCTAAGCCCACAGTTATCTTCAGAAAAGGACAAAATTTTAAACAAAAATTAGCTCCCTCACTCATAAAAGGCATAGCCCCCAAAAAACCTTTACAAATAAGTAACATGACAGGCTTCTTCACTTGCGGCAAATGCAAAGGTTGTAACTACACCAGAAGAACACACAAAATATTTGACTCCACAGTTACGGGAAAAAAATTTGAAATAAAAGAATTCATTACTTGCAAAAGTAAAAATGTGATATATTTGTTGCAATGTGGCTGCAAAATCCAGTATTTAGGACAAACGTCCAGATTTTTAAAAACAAGAATCATGGAACATCAAAATAAAATAGAAAAGAATCATGATGACCACGGAGTGCCGCTACACTGCAACAATTGTGAACATTTCACAAAAGAATCCTTTCTATGGATAGGAATTGAGAAGGTTGAACTTCATTGGAGGGGTGGTAATCTGGCAAAACAACTAGACCAAAGAGAATTAAAATGGATACATACACTTAGAACATATGCCCAATGGGGTCTAAATAAGGACACAAAAATTGCTGCCTTTGTCTAAAAAACTCAACATATGAAAGGGGGGGGCAAAATAAATGATAAATTCAAAAGGTGAAAATATGGGGCCTAAATAAATCAGTAACATTTTTTGTTCTTGTTGAGGTGAATACGAGTATAAGGACACACAAAAAACAAAAAAACAAAAACAAACAAACAAAAAAAAGGCTGTTTCTGTCTTAAAAACCTTCAACATATGAAAGGGGGGCAAAACAGATGATAATCTATAATGTGTTCCTAAGAAACAATGGGGCCCGAATAAACCAGTAAAATTTGTGTAAAGTGAATACTGAAAAACATTAGTACATGAAAAGGGGGGCAAAATAAACATGTATCTATACAGACAGTTCATGTTATATCATCACACTTAATGTTTATATATACACATATTGTACAAAAGAATATAATTCTCACACTTAATTTCAAGAAATTATATGCAACACACAAGTCGCTGAGTCAATATTTAACATTCAATAAGTATAGAAGTCTATTTATAATATGGATGTTTAATTATGAAAAGTATCTATTCCAACTTATAACAAACTTCTAAGTGGCAATTTATTCTACCTCCTCTAAATATTTGGATAAGTAGAATTCATATAAGAAACTTTGTATCTGTGAATAACACTTATGTCTTTTTATTTTGAGAAAAAAAGAAAAGGCAATCAATATCACTATATCAGAAACTGTTTTTCATTGGACATTCGATAACATGTGATACCCACTGACATATCAGACCTGAATGGGAACCTAAAATAGAGAACTACCTGAAAGGGAACTACAAAACATCACTATACCAGAAACTGAATTTCATTGGACAACCTATAACATGTGATCTTCACTGACATACCGGACCTGAAAGAGAACTTGAAACAGAGAACTACCTGAAAGGGAACTACAAAACTGGCAAAAATGATGATATCTACAGAAATTTTATATTTTAAAACAAACTTATAGTTTCTAATGTAATTAATATTGTTTTTTATGTTTCTTTAGATGTTTATTTTAAATTTACAATTTAAATTTTGAATCGGGTGTAAACCTGCTCTCCTCCAATGGGGAAGCAGGTAGCATAACTGACATGTATTTAAAGGCCGCCTGTGCAGCGGAAAGGTATGCTTTGGTTTGTAAAGCACTTTTATTTCTCTAGAGAAAGACGTCTGGGACCGTTGAAACGCTTTTGCGTTGAGCCAAATAAAGACAAACTTTTTTACTGAATCTGTGATATTGTCTTTTCATATTGGGAAGGAGCCGGTAACCTGCAATATACACTGTGAGTCGATATTCACCTTTGTATGGTGTATTGTCTGATATTTCAGCACCACTATTTTGCACCTAGAGTTATACAACCGAGGAAGGAAAGGAATATAACAACGACTGATACAAGCTGAACCAGCGCCTCCAGCTAGCACACCTGATCTATTCACACAGACCTTGGGAGAGACTGTGGGACGGCTGCGGTTCACCAGAAGGAGAAAGTATTAATACATATTATACACCTGTTTGCAGGTACTCACAATAGGCAGGATAGTCTTTGATGGCAACAGGTAGGGAATCAGCGGTAAGGCAGCTCAAGGGTAAACCACTTGAAAGACTGGAGACAAACAGGATAGCCTTTGACGGCAACAGGTAAAGAAACCAGCGGTAAGGCAGTTTAAGGGTAAACCACTAGAATGGTTAGGCAGGCAGAGTTTGGCAACAGTAAGGTAGTCCAAAAGTTCAAGGGATAAACAGGCAGAGTGGTCAGACATGAAATGTTCAGCAACTGTATGGCAATCCAGTATTTAGGGGTTAAGCAAGCAGAGTAGTCAGACAGGCAGAGTCTATTAACAGTGAGGCAATACAGTAGTTTATGGGTTAAGCAAGCAGAGTAGTCAGACAGGCAGAGTTCATTAACAGTGAGGCAATACAGTAGTTTAAGGGTTAAGCAAGCAGAGCAGTCAGACAGACAGAGTTCAATAATGATATGGCAATCCAGTATACAGTAATAACAATCACATCCAGGAGCACACAAAGTAATACCTATACTTGGCAGTGATAGGCAGAAACAGAGCAACTTAAATAGGCACAGGAGTCACACCACAGGAGATCCTGACCTGCTTCAGAGTGAGAGGAGCATGGGGCGATGACACATTCATATTGGGTAACAGAAACAACTTCCACAGTACAATCGATGGGCACAGACACACCTACACAGGTCTGAAAATAAAAAAATAGCTTATATATGAACATTCATTTCCATTATATTCTTTAAGAAACATCTTAAAATTCACCTTCTTGAAATTTAAAGTCTGACTATAGTCTGTAAGTAAAGAGATTTTTATTACATTCTGTAACTTCTTCAAGCAAGGGATAGTTGGTTTCTGCAAATAACTTAATCTTTCATGATATTATTTGGAAGTATTTTAGAACCCAAAATTTCTTAAGCATTCAAGATTCCAGACAGTGAATACAAAATAAAATGACCAAAAGATAATGGAAATAAAATATTTCAACAACATATTTTTTAGCACAAAATCTCCCCCACAAGGTCCTGGGAGAGATAGTTATCTGTAGACTGACACCAATATGTTTTCTATTTTAAGTGAGGAGGAGGCTGTGATAAAATTCAATAAATATTACATTTACTGTTAAAATTTTCCAACTCAAAAAAAATATTTAAAAACAAAATATAAAATTCCACATTGTGTGAACCTCAATTTTTAGGATATTTCAGTAAAATACTGGAAAATTACTTTGTTGGGCTAAAATCCAAAATTAATGTGCTGTTAAAAAAAGTCTCAGGAAACAGTTTAGCAGTATACTTTTCTTTCCTTCAATAACTTTAATTAATAATATTAAATATAGATTAAAAAAATATTGATGATACACTATTTTATTAAAAAAAATGTATTGCTAAAATAACTATTCAAAAAAATTTTTCAGGGATATTTTAAACTCAAGGTAGTCCATTCAAAATCCATTTAAAAACACACATGTGTACTGTTTTGATGATACATTAAAAATATTGCATAGACTACACATTAAGGGGTATACAGTTATGAGCGCAAAGTTGTTTATTGTGTCTGTTTGCTTGTATCGGGTGTTGCGCACGTATTAAAGTTGAAAGTAAATGCAATCTTTTCAGCGCAATTGAAGTTAGCGTTCATCAGGATAGAGCATTCTCAAAGCTTTGGTTAACTGTTTCGCAAAACAAATAAGTGTCACAAGACACATTAAAAATACTTTACAAAATACAGTTACACTCATTATAGCACTATCTGATAACAACTACTTAAAAAAAATTCACAAAAAAGTTACAAGGGCTCAAAGATATGAGGTGTTAGGGAAAAAAGGCTGCAAAGGTCTTCAACATATTCATACATAAATGTCTGAATATGAATAAATAAATAAATATATATATATATATACTGTATATATTATACAAAAGAAGTGAGTATACCCCAGTGCAATATCACTTAAATGTCAAATGATTCAAAATTGTATAACATAACAGTAACTGCATTAGTCTAAGTTTTACAGTAGGGTATTTGCTCTTATGTAAAATTAAAAACTATCAGTTTAGATTTACTATTAAAAATACCGGCCCCAAAGCAGGAAATCAATGCAACAGAAGCCAGTGCACCTTTCATTACTGAGATTCTTTTATTTTTTCCATACTTTGCATGGATGAAGATAGATCTTCTATCTTCATCCATCCGGCGCAGAGTGGCTCCATCTTCAAGACATCCGGCGCGGAGCATCCTCTTCTTCCAGCGTATTCTGGAACAATGAATTTTCCCTTTAAATGACGTCATCCAAGATGGTGTCCCTTACATTCCGATTGGCTGATAGAATTATCAGTTAATCGGAATTAAGGTGGATAAAATCCTATTGGCTGATGCTATCAGCCAATAGGATTGAGCTCGCATTCTATTGGCTGATTGGAATAGCCAATAGAATGCAAGCTCAATCCTATTGGCTGATTAGATCAGCCAATAGGATGAAAGCTCAATCCTATTGGCTGTTTGCAACAGTCAATAGGTTTTTTCCACCTTAATTCCGATTGGCTGATAGAATTCTATTAGCCAATCGGAATGTAAGGGACGCCATCTTGGATGACATCATTTAAAGGAAAACTTAATTATTCCCGAAGACATCGGAGGAAGAGGATGCTCCACGCCGGATGTCTTGAAGATGGAGCCGCTCCGTGCCGGATGGATGAAGATAGAAGATGCCATCTGTATGAAGACTTCTGCTGGCTTGGATGAAGACTTCGGCCCGCTTGGATGAAGGCTTCTGCCGGCTTCACTGAGGACTTCTGCCACTTCGTTGAGAATGGATGTCAGGTCTACAAAAACTGTAAGTGGATCTTTGGGGGTTAGTGTTTTTTAAGGGTTTATTGGGTGGGTTTTATTTTTGCTTAGGGACTTTGAGCGGAAAAAGAGCTAAATGCCCTTTTAAGAGCAATGCCTATACTAACGCCCTTTTCAGGGCAATGGGGAGCTTAGGTTTATTTAGATAGGATTTTATTTGGGGGGTTGGTTGTGTGGGTGGTGGGTTTTACTGTTGGGGGGGTTGTTTGTATTTTTATTTACAGGTTAAAGAGCTGATTTCTTTGGGGCAATGCCCTGCAAAAGGGCCATTGGTAGTTTATTGTAGGCTAGGTTTTTTTTTTTATTTTGGGGGGGCATTTTTATTTTGATAGGGCTATTAGATTAGGTGTAATTAGTTTAAATATTTGATAATTTCTTTTTTATTTTGTGCAACTTAGTGTTTTTTATTTTTTGTAACTTAGTTGTTTTTTATTTTGTGTAACTTAGTTGTTAGTTTTTTGTATTTAGTTGTTTGTTTTTTGTAACTTAGTAATTATTTTTTGTATATTTAAATAATTTGAGTACAGTTAGGTTTTTAAATATGTAATATAGTTAATTTAATTTGTAGTTTAATGTAATTTTCGTATAATAGTCAGGGTAGGTTAATGAATAGTTTAATATAGTTTAATGTAATTTTAGTATAATAGTTAGGGTAGGTTCATTAATAGTTTAATATAGTTTAATGTAATTTTAGTATAATAGTTAGTGTAGGTTCATTAATAGTTTAATATAGTTTAATTTAAATCTAAAGGTAAGTTTAAATTTATTATAAGATAGGGATGAGTTAATATTTAATGTACAGTTAGCAGGTTGTTAGGTTTAGGGGTTAATAGGTTAATTAAGTTTATGGCGATGTGGGGGGCTGGCGGTTTAGGGGTTAATAGGTTTTGTAAGTGGTAGTGATGTGGGAGGCCAAGGGTTTAGGGGTTAATACATTTATTTAGTTGCGGTGGGCTCTGGGAGCGGCGGGATAGAGGTTAATAATTTTATTTAGTGGCGGCGGGGTCCGGGAGCAGCGGGATGGGGTTAATAACTTTATTTAGTTATGGTGAGGTCCGAGAGCAGCGGGATAGGGGTTAATAACTTTATTTAGTGGCAGTGAGGTCCAGGAACGGTGGGATAGGGGTTAAACATTTTAGTATAGTGGTGGTGTTTAGTGACAGGGTATAAATAAAGCTGGGAAAAAGCCGAATAGCAGCGAGATCAATGACTGCTAGTTAACAACAGTCCGCTGCTAATCTCCCCGTACTTGGTGCGCAACTTTTTGACAGCTTTTTTGTTAAATAAGGAGAGCATATTCAGGTCCGAGGCCACCGCGATGTTAGGTGATGTCAGGGGAGCGTATTGGTGTCATCGAATGCAGTACAGTTGACGGCTTAAAAAGTAGGCCTCTATGCATTCACTGTAAGGATCCTAACCAGGCTCACACCAAACATGCTACACCCCATCTGAGCTGAAAAATTGTATCTTGGTCTTGGCCATCTTACCAAATAATGTGCTCCCAGTATTCATCAGGCTTTTCATGTTGTTTAGTAAAGGTTAATCTTGCATTGTTGTGCCGAAGAGCAAGCAAGGGGTCTTTCCTTGGATGCTCTCCATAGACGTTGACATTATGTCCTTAGCACTGTCTGAGCTGTTACAGAAACTCCAATTTCTATCGATAATCCCTTAGCGAAATCTGGAGCACTTGCCTTGATGCAAATCTGAAGCACTTTCCAGTTGCTGTTTTTTTAGAGCTAGATTGTGCAAGTAGCACACTGTCTGTGGTGTCATTTTAGGAGGACAGCCACTGCGGCTCTGATTTTTGGCACTGTATATCGATCTATACCTCTTGATTACTGCTACAAATTTGTTTCACTGATTTTTAGTTGGTCACCAATCTTCCTGTATCCTTTTCCATCTTTGTGAAGTCTCACAATCAGATTTTTCATTTCCTCTGGCAATTCTTTTCCATGTGGAGACATGATGCAAACTTGCAGATAGACACAGCCCATTGGTCAAAAAATTAGACTGTTCTGGTAACTATGCTCATGCAATTAGGCTAATTGGAAATCATAGGTGTACTCAATTTTGTTTCAGTGATCTAACTTGTGTGTCAGTGACCACAGGTGTATTCACTTTTGTTGCATTAAGTTTATACTTTGGGGCCTTTATTTTCAATATAATCTTTCTAAAGTTTTTGTTTTTGATTGTTTATAATAGGAAATACTCTACTTGTCAACTTAGAAATAAAACAATTATTGAGAGGTGATACAATTTTAAATAATTTGATATTTAAGTGATACTGCTAAGGGGTGTACTCACTTCTTTTGTATACTGTATAGATATTTATATGTATTTATATGTGTATATGTACTTACATAAATACATATGTACACATCATATTTTCATGTTGGGTTAGTGCACTTGAGAAAATGTGATTGGGTTTGCACGCGAGTAGGGTGTTTCTTTCCACTTTGATTCGAAGTTCAGATTTTTTGCGCACATCAGGTTTGAGAGCAAGCAAAAACTCTTTAATTTCAACTTGTTATACAAGAACTACCTGATGCATGGAAAAACATTCATTCTTAGAGTTCGGGAATATTTGTGCTAGCCTATGGGGAGTATATACCATCTGCTAAGTATTTTCATATCAGTTTCTTTAAAGCTCACTGAAGAGGCTGATGAAGACATTTGTGTGATAATCTTTAGCCAATCATTTTCTGTAATTCTACTACCCATTTCCTCATCCCATTTTTGTGTATATGATGGGAGATTGCGTGAATGGTATTGTAGAATGAGTTTATAGGATTTGGACAAATTACCTTTAATATTATTTTTTTGATAGCATAAATATTCAAAGGGTGTCAGATTTCTATTTATCCTGCTTCTCTCAGGATTGGAAGTGAAAGTGTGACTTAATTGAAGGTATTTATACCAGTTGTCAAAATGGGGTATACCCATGTCCGACAGTTCTGTTTTGGGGAATAATTTGCCATTAGTTAGGATGGTGTGATAAGGAAGTAAAGAATGTATTGTACTATAGTTATCTTGATCAGTGCTTTGTCGGGTGTTGAAAATTGGGTTAATTAATATTGGGGTTAATGGGGATGGGATCGTGGTTAGAGTTGGTATTTTTTTATCAGCGTTTCCCATATACTAAGAGTTTCAGCAGATTAATTGAATGGATTGTTTATGTGTTTTTGTTGCCTCGTGGAAGACCAGCATAGGCTTCCAAGATTGTAAGATTTAGTTAAGTAACATTCTAGTAAAGTCCATTCCTTGTCTTCTTCATTTTTACACCAATTAATGATCTGAACTAGGTGTGGAGCATATCTATAATATTCAAGGTTAGGTACCCCTAGGCCGCCCCTGTCCTTTGGCATATACATATGATTCATTGAGACTCTCGCCATATGCTTGGACAATATATAGGTATTTATTGTTTTCTGTAGGGTGTGTAAATAATGATCAGGAAATTGAATGGGTATAGCCTGGAAGATATATAAAATGTGGGAAGTATTGTCATCTTGACCGAGTTAATGCGGCCCAGCCATTACAAAGGTTTTTGTTCCCAGCTCTGTAATTCTTTTCTTACAGTTTGTAGTAATAGAATGTAATTTAGTGAGTATAACATGTCTCTTTTCTCGGAGAGTTGTATACCCAAGTATTTTATGGATTTAGATTTATATTGGTATTGGAATTTATTTGTGTATTTTGTATGATGTAGGCAGGGTTATTTAAGATAAGGAATTTGGATTCGTTAATTTTAAAGTTTGACAATTTACTATATTCCAAGAATTCTGTAGATAAGGCAATTAAGGAAGTTCTGGGGGAGGTAAGGGTAAGCATGATATCATCGGCATATAATGCCATTTTGTAGAGTATTTTATCTATCTCGATCCCTTTTACATCTGTGTTGTTTTGTATATTGTTTTGTATGTTCATAGCTACAAATAATAGTGGTGAAAGGGGGCTTCCCTGTCTTGTTCCGTTATTAATATTTATGGGAATTATTCAAATGTATTCTAGCTGTGGGAGACTGATATAAGGCAAATATTTTTTCAATCATAGGTGTTCCAAACCTGAACAAATGCAAGGTGGCCATTAAGAATTGCCAATTGAGTCTATCAAAGGCTTTTTCCGTATCAATTGATAAAAATATCTTCTGTAGTTTTAGCGGATTAACATAGTCTAAAAGGTTAATAATTTTTATGGTGTTGTTCCTGTCTTCATGGTGTGGTGTAAAACCTGCTTAATTAGTATGGATTAATATAAGCCTCTACCATACTCTGAGGGAAGGGATTGTTTTCTCCCACTTTATTAAATAAATTAAGTAGATGGGGACAGTATATCCCTGAAAAGTTGATAATATTTGACTGTGAATCCGTCTGGACCCGTGCTCTGGCCAACGTTGAGGTCTGTAATCGCCTGAGTTAGTTCAATTAATATAATGGGGGAATCTAATTCTTTAGTTTGTTCTGTGGTTAGAGTTGGTAACATGAAATTATATAGATAAGAATGAGTGTGTGTGTCTATTTCTGATTGATCTCCTGCTGTTGTCAGGTTATAAAGGTTTGAAACCAATAATCGTACAATGACAATAAAGCAATAAAATCAAACGTATATATAACAATAACACTTGCAATTCAAAATGAGTCTTGATAAAGGCCTAGCAGGGCCGAAACGCGTAGACCAGCATTGGTAAGCCTGATTTCATTTAAAGGGACAGTATACTGTAAAATATTTTTTCCCTTAATGGGTTTACAATTGCTTTTTTTACCAACTGCAGAGTAAAAAATGTATGAAAATTAGCTTTTTAAGGTTTATTTGTGAATATTAAAGCTCTGATTTTGTGTTTTGAAGCCACAACCTAATAAAATGGGTTGAGCTTGTAGGTATAATCAGATCTCATTACTGTATCACATTGTGTACTTATACCTGCTTCTTTATCTTATATCTGTCCGTAAAACAATCACCAGTACTTGGAGAGAACAATGGAAAATCAACATTTTATTACCTTATCTCTGCTATATACCATTGGGAGTGTATTTTCTTCTACTGGCTGTGTTTACAAAGCTTATCTATAGCTGGTACGCGCGGCCACAAACTTTCAGAATAGGTGGGGATACCACATGCTAAATCAACTATTTCAAATGCCAATATAAGGGTAAAGGAGCTACTTGTAAACAATTTAATACACTCCAGCAGGTAAAGTGGATCATTGGGAACAAATTAAAGGGGAGAACATTTTTGAGTAAACTGTCCCTTTAAGTCCAGTATTGTTTATTTTATCACACATTGGATTTATTTTTCTTTCCACAGGACTATTTTTATTTTGTGTACCTTCGCTTGTGAATGAATTCCTTGTAGACATGTGCACGGCTAAAAAATTCGGTTCGTTTTCGGTTCGGATCGATTCGGACTTTTCGAATTTCGGTTCGGATTGAATCGGATTCGGCAAAATTTGAATAAATTCGTTTTGGATTTATTCGGATCCGAATAAATTCGTTTCGGATTTATTCTGATTCGGCTGAATTCGGTTCTATTCGGTTCCGAAATTCGGTATGTTTTAGTACACTAAGTCACTAACACCCATAAACTACCTATGAACCACTAAACCGAGGCCCCCCGACATCGCAAACCCTATAATAACATTATTTAACCCCTAATCTGCCGATCGGATATCGCCGCAACCTACATTATAACTATTAACCCCTAATCTGTTGTCCCTAACATCGCCGACCCTTACATTATAGTTATTAACCCCAAATCTGCCCCCCCAACGTCGCCGCAATCTAACTACAAGTATTAACCCCTAATCTGCCGACCCGATATCGCCGCCGCCTACATTATAGCTATTAACCCCTATCTGCTGTCCCTAACACCGCCGACCCCTACATTATAGTTATTAACCCCTAATCTGCCCCCCCCAACGTCGCCGCAATCTAACTACAAGTATTAACCCCTAATCTGCCGACCCGATATCGCCGCCTACATTTTAGCTATTAACCCCTAATCTGCTGTCCCTAACACCACCGACCCCTACATTATAGTTATTAACCCCTAATATGCCCCCCCCCACGTCACCGCAATCTAACTACAAGTATTAACCCCTAATCTGCCGACCGATATCGCCGACGCCTATATTATAGCTATTAACCCCTAATCTGCTGTCCCTAACACCGCCGACCCCTACATTATAGTTATTAACCCCTAATCTGCCCCCCCAACGTCGCCGCAATCTAACTACAAGTATTAACCCCTAATCTGCCGACCCGATATCGCCGCCGCCTACATTATAGCTATTAACCCCTAATCTGCTGTCCCTAACACCGCCGACCCCTACATTATAGTTATTAACCCCTAATCTGCCCCCCCCAACGTCGCCACAATCTAACTACAAGTATTAACCCCTAATCTGCCGACCCGATATCGCCGCCGCCTACATTATAGCTATTAACCCCTAATCTGCTGTCCCTAACACAGCTGACCCCTACATTATAGTTATTAACCCCTAATCTGCCCCCCCAACGTCGCCACAATCTAACTACAAGTATTAACCCCTAATCTGCCGACCGCAAATCGCTGCCACTATAATAAACGTATTAACCCCTAAACCGCCGCACTCCCGCCTCGCAAACACTATAATACATTTTATTAACCCCTAATCTGCCCTCCCTAACATCGCCGCCACCTACCTACAATTATTAACCCCTAATCTCCCGCCCCCAACGTCGCCACTATAATAAGGTTATTAACCCCTAAACCTAAGTCTAACCCTAACACTAACACCCCCTAACTTGAATATAATTTAAATAAAACGAAATAAATTTACTATAGTTAAATAAATGAATCCTATTTAAAACTAAATACTTACCTGTAAAATAAACCCTAATATAGCTGCAATATAACTAATAGTTACATTGTAGCTATTTTAGCATTTATATTTATTTTACAGGCAACTTTGTATTTATTTTAACTAGGTACAATAGTTATTAAATAGTTAATAACTATTTAATAACTACCTAGCTAAAATAAATACAAATTTACCTGTAAAATAAATCCTAACCTAAGTTACAATTACACCTAACACTACACTATAATTAAATAAATGAATCCTATTTAAAACTAAATACTTACCTGTAAAATAAACCCTAATATAGCTGCAATATAACTAATAGTTACATTGTAGCTATTTTAGCATTTATATTTATTTTACAGGCAACTTTGTATTTATTTTAACTAGGTACAATAGCTATTAAATAGTTATTGACTAATTAATAGCTACCTAGTTAAAATAATTACAAAATTACCTGTAAAATAAATCCTAACCTAAGTTACAATTAAACCTAACACTACACTATCATGAAATAAATTAAATAAATTAACTACAAGTACCTACAATTAAATACAATGAAATAAACTAAACTAAAGTACAAAAAAACAAACACTAAATTACAAAAAATAAAAAAATATTACAAGAATTTTAAACTAATTACACCTAATCTAAGCCCCCTAATAAAATAACAAAGCCCCCCAAAATAAAAAAAAATGCCCTACCCTATACTAAATTACAAAAGTTAACAGCTCTATTACCTTACCAGACCTTAAAAGTGCCTTTTGCGGGGGCATGCCCCAAAGAAAACAGCTCTTTTGCCTGTAAAAAAAAACACAATACCCCCCCACACATTACAACCCACCACCCACATACCCCTACTCTAACCCAAACCCCCCTTAAATAAACCTAACACTACCCCCCTGAAGATCTCCCTACCGTGTCTTCACCCAGCGGGCCGAAGTCTTCATCCGATGGGGCAGAAGAGGACATCCAGACCGGCAGAAGTCTTCATCCAAGCGGGGCAAGAAGAGGTCTTCCATCCATCAGAAGTCTTGATCCAGGCGGCATCTTCTCTGTTCATCCATCCGGAGCGGAGCGGCAGCATCCTGAAGAGACATCCGACGCAGAGCATCCTCTTCTTTCTTGATCCGACGACTCAATGACTGTACCTTTAAGTGACGTCATCCAAGATGGCGTCCCTTGAATTCCGATTGGCTGATAGGATTCTATCAGCCAATCGGAATTAAGGTAGGAAAAATCTGATTGGCTGATTCAATCAGCCAATCAGATTCAAGTTCAATCCGATTGGCTGATCCAATCAGCCAATCAGATTGACCTCGCATTCTATTGGCTGATCGGAACAGCCAATAGAATGTGAGGTCAATCTGATTGGCTGATTGGATCAGCCAATCGGATTGAACTTGAATCTGATTGGCTGATTGAATCAGCCAATCAGAATATTCCTACCTTAATTCCGATTGGCTGATAGAATCCTATCAGCCAATCGGAATTCAAGGGACGCCATCTTGGATGACGTCACTTAAAGGTACAGTCATTGAGTCGTCGGATCAAGAAAGAAGAGGATGCTCTGCGTCGGATGTCTCTTCAGGATGCTGCCGCTCCGCTCCGGATGGATGAACAGAGAAGATGCCGCATGGATCAAGACTTCTGATGGATGGAAGACCTCTTCTTGCCCCGCTTGGATGAAGACTTCTGCCGGTCTGGATGTCCTCTTCTGCCCCATCGGATGAAGACTTCGGCCCGCTGGGTGAAGACACGGTAGGGAGATCTTCAGGGGGGTAGTGTTAGGTTTATTTAAGGGGTGTTTGGGTTAGAGTAGGGGTATGTGGGTGGTGGGTTGTAATGTGGGGGGGGGTATTGTGTTTTTTTTTACAGGCAAAAGAGCTGTTTTCTTTGGGGGCATGCCCCCGCAAAAGGCCCTTTTAAGGGCTGGTAAGGTAATAGAGCTGTTAACTTTTGTAATTTAGTATAGGGTAGGGCATTTTTTTTTTATTTTGGGGGGCTTTGTTATTTTATTAGGGGGCTTAGATTAGGTGTAATTAGTTTAAAATTCTTGTAATTTTTTTTATTTTTTGTAATTTAATGGGGTTTTTTTTGTACTTTAGTTTAGTTTATTTAATTGTATTTAATTGTAGGTACTTGTAGTTAATTTATTTAATGATAGTGTAGTGTTAGGTTTAATTGTAACTTAGGTTAGGATTTATTTTACAGGTAATTTTGTAATTATTTTAACTAGGTAGCTATTAATTAGTCAATAACTATTTAATAGCTATTGTACCTAGTTAAAATAAATACAAAGTTGCCTGTAAAATAAATATAAATGCTAAAATAGCTACAATGTAACTATTAGTTATATTGCAGCTATATTAGGGTTTATTTTACAGGTAAGTATTTAGTTTTAAATAGGATTCATTTATTTAATTATAGTGTAGTGTTAAGTGTAATTGTAACTTAGGTTAGGATTTATTTTACAGCTAAATTTGTATTTATTTTAGCTAGGTAGTTATTAAATAGTTATTAACTATTTAATAACTATTGTACCTAGTTAAAATAAATACAAAGTTGCCTGTAAAATAAATATAAATCCTAAAATAGCTAAAATGTAACTATTAGTTATATTGTAGCTATATTAATAGCTAGTAGGGGGCTTAGATTAGGTGTAATTAGTTTAAAATTATTGTAATATTTTATTATTTTTGGTAATTTAGTGTTTGTTTGTATTTTGGTACTTGTATGATGGATGGAAGACCTCTTCTTGCCCCGCTTGGATGAAGACTTCTGCCGGTCTGGATGTCCTCTTCTGCCCCATCGGATGAAGACTTCGGCCCGGCTGGGTGAACACGACTCAAGGTAGGGAGATCTTCAGGGGGGTAGTGTTAGGTTTATTTAAGGGGGGTTTGGGTTAGAGTAGGGGTATGTGGGTGGTGGGTTGTAATGTGGGGGGGGTATTGTGTTTTTTTTTACAGGCAAAAGAGCTGTTTTCTTTGGGGCATGCCCTGCAAAAGGCCCTTTTAAGGGCTGGTAAGGTAATAGAGCTGTTAACTTTTGTAATTTAGTATAGGGTAGGGCATTTTTTTGGGGGGGGGCTTTGTTATTTTATTAGGGGGCTTAGATTAGGTGTAATTAGTTTAAAATTCTTGTAATATTTTTTTATTTTTTGTAATTTAGTGGGGGTTTTTTTGTAATTTAGTGGGTTTTTTTGTACTTTAGTTTATTTAATTGTAGATAATTGTAGGTACTTGTAGTTAATTTATTTAATGATAGTCTAGTGTTAGGTTTAATTGTAACTTAGGTTAGGATTTATTTTACAGTTAATTTTGTAATTATTTTAACTAGGTAGCTATTAATTAGTCAATAACTATTTAATAGCTATTGTACCTAGTTAAAATAAATACAAAGTTGCCTGTAAAATAAATATAAATGCTAAAATAGCTACAATGTAACTATTAGTTATATTGCAGCTATATTAGGGTTTATTTTACAGGTAAGTATTTAGTTTTAAATAGGATTCATTTATTTAACTATAGTAAATTTATTTCGTTTTATTTAAATTATATTTAAGTTATGGGGTGTTAGTGTTAGGGTTAGACTTAGGTTTAGGGGTTAATAACCTTATTATAGTAGCGGCGACGTTGTGGGCAGGAGATTAGGGGTTAATAATTGTAGGTAGGTGGCGGCGATGTTAGGGAGGGCAGATTAGGGGTTAATAAAATGTATTATAGTGTTTGCGAGGCGGGAGTGCGGCGGTTTAGGGGTTAATACGTTTATTATAGTGGTGGCGATTTGCGGACGGCAGATTAGGGGTTAATACTTGTAGTTAGATTGCGGCGACGTTGGGGGGGCAGATTAGGGGTTAATAACTATAATGTAGGGGTCGGCGGTGTTAGGGACAGCAGATTAGGGGTTAATAGCTATAATGTAGGCGGCGGCGATATCGGGTCGGCAGATTAGGGGTTAATACTTGTAGTTAGATTGCGGCGACATTGGGGGGGCAGATTAGGGGTTAATAACTATAATGTAGGGTTCTGCGGTGTTAGGGACAGCAGATTAGGGGTTAATAGCTATAATGTAGGGGGGCAGCGATATCGGGTCGGCAGATTAGGGGTTAATACTTGTAGTTAGATTGCGGCAACGTTGGGGGGGCACATTAGGGGTTAATAACTATAATGTAGGGGTCGGCGGTGTTAGGGACAGCAGATTAGGGTTTAATAGCTATAATGTAGGCGGCGGCGATATTGGGTCGGCAGATTAGGGGTTAATACTTGTAGTTAGATTGCGGCGACGTTGGGGGGGGCAGATTAGGGGTTAATAACTATAATGTAGGGGGTCGGCGGTGTTAGGGACAGCAGATTAGGGGTTAATAGCTATAATGTAGGCGGCGATATCGGGTCGGCAGATTAGGGGTTAATACTTGTAGTTAGATTGCGGCGACGTTGGGGGGGCAGATTAGGGGTTAATAACTATAATGTAGGGGTCGGCGGTGTTAGGGACAGCAGATTAGGGGTTAATAGCTATAATGTAGGCGTCGGCGATATTCGGTCGGCAGATTAGGGGTTAATAAAATAATGCAGGTGTCAGCGATAGCGGGGGCGGCAGATTAGGGGTTAATAAGTGTTAGATTAGGGGTGTTTAGAGACTCGGGGTACATGTTAGGGTGTTAGGTGCAGACTTAGTGTTTCGCCATAGGAAACAATGGGGCTGCGGTGTTAGGTTTTTTTTTTCAGCCGAAACTCCCATTGTTTCCTATGGGGAAATGCCGAATTTTACCGAGCTAATTCGGATTTATTCGGAGATACGGCAGCTATTTCGGATTCATTCGGTAGATTCGGAAGTATTTTAATTCGGAAATCCGAATCGATCCGAATCTCCGAATTTACCGAATTTTCCGAATTTCCGAATAAATCCGAAACGAACCGCACATGTCTAATTCCTTGTATCAAGGAGACTACTAGTCTCAACACTTTCCCACATTGGATAAGATCTATAGGATTTATTGAACTTCATTTTTGCTTTATTTTTTGGATTTGTGTTTTTGTTTTGTTTTTCAAACACCGTTGTTAAAAAGATTGTGTTTTGACTTTTTCACCTTTAAACCTTCACCAAGTGCACATTGGATTGAATTGAATTTTTTCATAATTCTTTTACAAATTTTTTATATACTTTGCACGTAATTTTTGGACATATACTTCACACTTTTTTTTTTGGGGACACAATTATTTGGACACACTATTTGGATTTAACTCTACCAGTATTGATTTAAGCCCACCAGCCTTTACTGGGCATTTTTCCAGACCTCTGCAAATTGGAGAGTTTTCTAGCCTACATTTCAAGTAGCTGCTGCTATTGAATTGCAAGTGTTATTGTTATTGTTTTATATATGTTTTATTTTATTGCTTTATTGTCATTGTACGATTATTGGTTTTATATTTTCATGGATCCATGATTTTACTGTTCATTTTTTATATATTGTGTAATAAATTATTTTACTTTTGACTTTACCACACCTAGCCTCCGTTAGTTGGCGCCTGGTTTACTCCCATTCTATAATATTGTATAACATTGGTGACAGCTAGGGATCACCATTCCATATGCAATTATTGGTTCTAGTGTTGGGCCATTTTAGTTTCAGCAGCATTGCTGAGTGGTCTGACCATGTTGTAGGTTTGATGGTAGTCGGATATGTATGTGAGCCCTGCCTGATTTGTGAAGAATTAGTCTAATCGGCTATAGGATTTAGTGGGTGGTAAAAAAAATGTGTAGTCCCTTTTATCTTCATGGAAGTAACGCTATGTATTGTATAAATATAAATATAAATAATGAGCTGTTCTCTGAAAAACTCTAGATTTATGATTAGAACAATCTTTTTGTGCTTGAAGTGGAAAATTAAAATCTCCTCCTATTATAATGATACCTTTATCAAAGTCTAAAAACTTCTAGAATACCTTACGAAAAAATGGAACATGTTTAACATTTGGGGCATATAAGTTAAAGAAAGTTACTGGGGGGTCATATAATCGACCAAAAAGGCCTAAGAATCTCCCCTCTTTGTCCTTAGGGGTTTGTATATTTTGGAATGCAATGTTTTTATTGATCAAAATGCTAACTCTTCTTTTGTTTTTATTTAAATGAGCTGTGGAAATGGTATATGAATTGGGGCACAAAATATCTGTGTTCCCTATTTTTCTGGAAGCGTGTTTCTTGTAGAAGTCATCTTGACGTATATGCATATCCAGCATGGCTATTGAACGTTTCTGAGGAGAGTTAAAACCTTTAACATTTTGTGAGATAATTTGAAGGTTATGTATCATATTCACCTGGATTACGAGTTTTGAGCGCTATAGGAAAAGTAAAAAGCGCAACAAAAGTTGCGTTATTTAACCCCCTATAGTTCTGCCATTACAAGTTGTTGTTTTTTTTAAATCCGGCTTGAGCGTGAGATATGGCTGCGTTGAGCTTAATACCACACACAAAACAAGCGCTGTGTTTGACGTGCTCATGCACGCTTTCCACATAGATATCAATGGGGAGAAGGTGTAAAAAAAACTAACACCTGCGATCGCGGAATGAAAAGCTCCGTAATGCAGCCCCATTGATGTCTATGGGGAAAGAAAAGTAACGTGTAAACCTAACACCCTGACATAAAAACCACGTCTAAACACCCCTAATCTGCCCCCCACCGACATCGCCGCCACCTACATAATGTTATTAACCCCTAATCTGCCGCTCCCGATATTGCCGCCACTATACTAAAGTGATTAACCCCTATTCCACCGCATCCCAACATCACCACCACTATATTAAAGTTATTAACCCCTATTCTGCATCTCCCCAAAATCGCTGCAACTAAATAAAGTTATTAACCCCTAAACCTCTGGCCTCCCACATCACTACCACTATATAAACCTATGAACCCCTAAACCGCCAGCCCCCAACATCGCAAAAATCTAAATTAAACTATTAGCCCCTGAACCTAACCCTAACGTAACCTAACCCAACCAATTGTGCAAGTTTCCCACTTAAGAAGACGAAAGAGGCCTGTAATTTTCATCATAGGTATACCTCAACTATGAGAGACAAAATGTGGAAACAAATCCAGACAATCACATGGTCTGATTTGGAAAGAATTTATTTGCAAATTATGGTGGAAAATAAGTATTTGGTCAATATCAAAAGTTCATCTCAATACTTTGTTATATATCCTTTGTTGGCAATGACAGAGGTCAACGTTTTCTGTAAGTCTTCACAAGGTTGTCACACACTGTTGCTGGTATGTTGGCCCATTCCTGCATGCAGATCTCTAGAGCAGTGATGTTTTGGGGCTGTTGTCTGGCAACACAGACTTTCAACTCCCTCCAAAGGTTTTCTATGAGGTTGAGATTTGGAGACCTGGCTAGGCCACTCCAGGACCTTGAAATGTTTCTTACGAAGCCACTCCTTCGTTGCCCGGGCGGTGTGTTTGGGATCATTGTCATGCTGAAATACCCAGCCACGTTTCATCTTCAATGCCCTTGCTGATGGAAGGAGGTTTGCACTCAAAATCTCACAATACATGGCCCCATTCATTCTTTCATGTACACGGATCAGTCGGTCCTGTTCCCCTTTGCAGAGAAACAGCCCCAAAGCATGATGTTGCCACCCCCATGCTTCACAGTAGGTATGGTGTTCTTTGGTTGCAACTCAGCATTCTCTCTCCTCCAAACACGACGAGTTGTGTTTCTACCAAACAGTTCTACTTTGGTTTCATCTGACCATATGACATTCTCCCAATCTGCTTCTGGATCATCCAAATGCTCTCTAGCATACTTCAGAAGGGCCCGGACATTTACTGGCTTAAGCAGGGGGACACGTCTGGCACTGCAGGATCTGAGTCCCTGGCGGCGTAGTGTGTTACTGTTGGTAGCCTTTGTTACATTGGTCTCAGCTCTCTGCAGGTCATTCACTAGGTCCCCCCGTGTGGTTCTGGGATGTTTGCTCACCGTTTTTGTGATCATTTTGACCCCACGGGGTGAGATCTTGCGTGGAGCCCCAGATCGAGGGAGATTACCAGTGGTTTTGTATGTCTTCCATTTTCTAACTATTGCTCCCACAGTTGATTTCTTCACACCAAGCTGCTTGCCTATTGCAGATTCAGTCTTCCCAGCCTGGTGCAGGTCTACAATTTTGTTTCTGGTATCCTTCGACAGCTCTTTGGTCTTCACCATAGTGGAGTTTGGAGTGTGACTGTTTGAGGTTGTGGACAGGTGTCTTTTATAATGATAAGTTCAAACAGTTGCCATTAATACGGGTAGTGAGTGGAGGACAGAGGAGCCTCTTAAAGAAGAAGATACAGGTCTGTGAGAGCCAGAAATCTTGCTTGTTTGTAGGTGACCAAATACTTATTTTCCACCATAATATGCAAATAAATTCTTTCCAAATCAGACAATGTGATTGTCTGGATTTGTTTCCACATTTTGTCTCTCATAGTTGAGGTATACCTATGATGACAATCACAGGCCTCTCTCATCTTCTTAAGTGGGAGAACTTGCACAATTGGTGGCTGACTAAATACTTTTTTGCCCCACTGTAACTAATAGTTATATTGTAACTAGCTTAGGTTTTATTTTTATTTCATAGATACGTTTGTATTCATTTTAACTAGGTAGACTAGTTAGTAAATAGTTATTAACTATTTACTAACTACCTAGTTAAAATAAATACAAACTAGGGGGCATGGCTACACAGCAGCATTGATCAGTCGCATGAAGTTCTCTGAATCTGACTCAACAATTAGCTGAATAATTAAGAAGATTAGTCCCATTATATCCCAATTGGGTTATTAACCTACAGCATAACACAAATGGCTGGGACTCTTTTTCCCAGACATTCAGAGACCTGATTCAGCCCCTTGGGAGTGTTGGCGGAAAACCTCAAACAAACTCCTAAACCCCCAGCAGCTTAAACTCTAGTGCACACTTAGGGGGGTAGTTATCAAGCCGTCTACTTTTCTGGCTTCGCCGGCCTAATACGCCCGCCTAAGCTCACCTACCTTCGCTGCCGCGGACCTGAAAAAATACGCCTAAGTTATCAAAGCTGTCAAAAAGCCGCGGGGCGATGAGCAGCGGACTGTGACAGTTATCACTCATCCGATCTCGCTGCCCTTCGGCTTTTTCCCAGCTTTATTGCTAGCCTGTCACTAAGCACTCACACTAAACTGCACTGTTCTACCCCCTATACCGGCGCCCCCGGAGCCCCCCGCAACTAAATAAAGTTACTAACCCCTAAACCGCCGCTCCTAGACCCCGCCGCAACTCTTATAAATGTATTAACCCCTAAACCGCCGCTCCTAGACCCTGCCGCAACTCTTATAAATGTATTAACCCCTAAACCGCAGCTCCCGGACACCGCTGCCACCTACAGTATACCTAGTAACCCCTATCCTGCCCCCCTACACCGTCGCCCTCTATTATAAAATTATTAACCCCTATCCTGCTGATCCCGCACCTCTCCGCAACTAAATAAATAGTTAACCCCTAAACCGCCCGCTCCATGAACCCGCCCACAACCTATATTAAACCTATTAACCCCTATCCTGCCCCCCCTACACCGTCGCCACTTATAATAAATTTATTAACCCCTAATCTGCCCCCCTACACCGTCGCCACCTATAATAAATTTATTAACCCTATCCTGCCCCCCACTACGCCGCCGCTACTGTAATAAAATTATTAACCCCTAAACCTAAGTCTAACCCTAACGCCCCCCTAACTTAAATATTAATTAAATAATTCTAAATAAATTAACTCTTATTAACTAAATGAATCCTATTTAAAACTAAATACTTACCTTTAAAATAAACCCTAATATAGCTACAATATAAATAATAATTATATTCTAGCTATCTTAGGATTTATATTTATTTTACAGGTAACTTTCAATTTATTTTAACCATGTACAATAACTATTAAATAGTTATTAACTATTTAATAGCTTACCTAGCTAAAATAAAGAGAAATGTACCTGTGAAATAAATCCTAACCTAAGTTACAATTACACCTAACACTACACTATACTTTAATTAAATTATTCCTATTTAAAAATAAATACTTACCTGTAAAATAAACCCTAAGATAGCTACAATATAATTAATAATTATATTATAGCTATCTTAGGATTTATATTTATTTTACAGGTAACTTTGTATTTATTTTAGCTAGTTAGAATAGTTATTAAATAGTTATTAACTATTTAATAACTACCTAGATAAAAGAAATACAAAATTACCTGTAAAATAAATCCTAACTTAAGTTACAATTAAACCTAATACTACACTATCATTAAATGAATTAAATAAACTACCTACAAATAACTACAATTAAATACAATTACATAAACTAACTAAAGTACAAAAAATAAAAAAATAAGTTACAAACATGTTAAAAATATTACAACAATTTTAAGCTACTTACACCTAATCTAAGCCCCCTAATAAAATAACAACCCCCCCAAAATAAAAAAATGCCTACCCCTATTCTAAATTAAATAAATTTCAAAGCTCTTTTACCTTACCAGCCCTTAAAAGGGCCATTTGTGGGGGCATGCCCCAAAGAAAAACAGCTCTTTTGCCTGTAAAAGAAAAATACAACCCCCCCCCAACATTAAAACCCACCACCCACATACCCCTAATCTAACCCAAACCCCCTTACAAAAACCTAACACTAATCCCCTGAAGATCATCCTACCTTGAGTCGTCTTCACTCAGCCGAGCAGCGATGGAACTGAAGAGGACATCCGGAGCGGAAGAAGTTAATCCTCCAAGCGGCGCTGAAGAAATCTTCCATCCGATGAAGTCATCATCCAGCGGCGCTGAAGAAAAGTCTTCGATCCGGCCGATGTCATCTTCAAAGAGGCGCTGAAGAGGTCTTCTATCCGGGCGAAGTCATCTTCCAAGCGGGTCTTGAATCTTCCTTCCGCCGACGCGGAACCACCTTCTTCACCGACGGACTACGACGAATGACCGGCTCCTTTAAGGGACGTCATCCAAGATGGCGTCCCCTCAATTCCGATTGGCTGATAGGATTCCATCAGCCAATCAGCCAATCGGAATTGAGGGGACGCCATCTTGGATGACGTCCCTTAAAGGAGCCGTCATTCGTCGTAGTCCGTCGGTGAAGAAGGTGGTTCCGCGTCGGCAGAAGGAAGATTCAAGACCCAGCTTGGAAGATGACTTCGCCCGGATAGAAGACCTCTTCAGCGCCTCTTTGAAGATGACATCGGCCGGATCGAAGACTTCTTCAGCGCCGCCTGGACGATGACTTCATCGGATGGAAGATTTCTTCAGCGCGCTTGGAGGATTAACTTCTTCCGCTCCGGATGTCCTCTTCAGTTCCATCGGGTGGCTCGGCTGAGTGAAGACGACTCAAGGTAGGATGATCTTCAGGGGATTAGTGTTAGGTTTTTGTAAGGGGGGGTTTGGGTTAGATTAGGGGTATGTGGGTGGTGGGTTTTAATGTTGGGGGGGTTGTATTTTTCTTTTACAGGCAAAAGAGCTGAACTTTTTGGGGCATGCCCCCACAAATGGCCCTTTTAAGGGCTGGTAAGGTAAAAGAGCTTTGAAATTTATTTAATTTAGAATAGGGTAGGGATTTTTTTTATTTTGGGGGGTTTGTTATTTTATTAGGGGGCTTAGATTAGGTGTAAGTAGCTTAAAATTGTTGTAATATTTTTAACATGTTTGTAACTTATTTTTTTTTTTTTTTTGTAACAGCTTTTTTTATTTTTTGTACTTTAGTTAGTTTATGTAATTGTATTTAATTGTAGTTATTTGTAGGTAGTTTATTTAGTTAATTAATGATAGTGTAGTATTAGGTTTAATTGTAACTTAGGTTAGGATTTATTTTACAGGTAATTTTGTATTTCTTTTAGCTAGGTAGTTATTAAATAGTTAATAACTATTTAATAACTATTCTAACTAGCTAAAATAAATACAAAGTTACCTGTAAAATAAATATAAATCCTAAGATAGCTATAATATAATTATTAATTATATTGTAGCTATCTTAGGGTTTATTTTACAGGTAAGTATTTATTTTTAAATAGGAATAATTTATTAAAGTATAGTGTAGTGTTAGGTGTAATTGTAACTTAGGTTAGGATTTATTTCACAGGTAACATTTCTCTTTATTTTAGCTAGGTAAGCTATTAAATAGTTAATAACTATTTAATAGTTATTGTACATGGTTAAAATAAATTGAAAGTTACCTGTAAAATAAATATAAATCCTAAGATAGCTAGAATATAATTATTATTTATATTGTAGCTATATTAGGGTTTATTTTAAAGGTAAGTATTTAGTTTTAAATAGGATTCATTTAGTTAATAAGAGTTAATTTATTTAGATTTATTTAATTAATATTTAAGTTTGGGGGGCGTTAGGGTTAGACTTAGGTTTAGGGGTTAATAATTTTATTACAGTGGTGGCGGCGTAGTGGGGGGCAGGATAGGGGTTAATAATTTATTATAGGTGGCGACGGTGTAGGGGGGGCAGATTAGGGGTTAATAAATTTATTATAGGTGGCGACGGTGTAGGGGGGGCAGGATAGGGGTTAATACATTTAATATAGGTTGCGGTGGGCTCCGGGAGCGGCGGTTAGGGGTTAATATGTATAGAGTAGCTTGCGGTGGGCTCCGGGAGCAGCGGTTTTAGGGGTTAATATGTATAGAGTAGCTTGCGGTGGGCTCCGGGGAGCGGCGGTTTAGGGGTTAATATGTATAGAGTAGCTTGCGGTGGGCTCCGGGAGCGGCGGTTTAGGGGGTAATATGTATAGAGTAGCTTGCGGTTGGCTCCGGGAGCGGCGGTTTAGGGGGTAATAACTTTATTTAGTTGCGGCGGTGTAGGGGGGGTCAGATTAGCGGTGTTTAGACTCGGGGTACATGTTAGGGTGTTAGGTGTAGACAGCTCCCATAGGAATCAATGGGATGTCTGTCAGCAGCGAACTTGTACTTTCGCTATGGTCAGACTCCCATTGATTCCTATGGGATCCGCCGCCTCCAGGGGTGGCGGATTGAAAACCAGGTACGCTGGGCCGTAAAAGTGCCGAGCGTACCTGCTAGTTTTTTTGATAACTAGCAAAAGTAGTGAGAATGTGCCGGAACATCTGGAGTGACGTAAGAATCGATCTGTGTCGGACGGAGTCCGGCGGATCGATGCTTACGTCACAAAATTCTACTTTTGCCGGTCTCGAGCCTTTGATAACTAAGGCGTATCAGCCTCGCCACAAATACGCTGCGGAATTCCAGCATATTTGAGGTTGACGGCTTGATAACTAGGCCCCTTAGGCCTCTATTTATCAAGGTCTGGTGGACCTGATCCGACAGTGTGGATCAGGTCCGCCAGACCTCGCTGAATATGGAGAGCAATACGCTGCTCAGAGCAGGCGGACAGGTTATGGAGCAGTGGTCTTTAGACCGCTGCTTCATAACTTGTGTTTCTGGCGAGCCTGAAGACTCGCCAGAAACACGGTCCCACAAGCTCCATACGGAGCTTGATAAATGGGCCCCATAAGCTCAAGCTACTTATAGCCTACCCTAAAATGGAAGAAGACCAGTACTCCATGATACAAATGCTGCTTGTACAGCTGTATCTGCACATGTAAAACTGCTTCCACGATCTTTTACATGTTATCCAAGACAGATGTGGGAAGAGAGGTACAGATGCCACCGAAACGGAGGAGGAGGGAGAACCGGCTGCACGACATGCAGAAGATTTGAATACGCCTGTTACTCACATTTACAGCACTTTCTACCCCACAGCATTTGAGAGGCACTCAGATGTGCTTGAGATAGCTCCGTTTTCTGCCGCGAGGCGGACGATCGTGAAGGAGCCGGAGATTGCAATGGTGATGTACGGTGCTACAGACCTTCCCCCCATACATCAGCTACACGCTGAGCATAACCCAATTGCCATACTCAACCTACTTGCGGATACTGTGAGTATCATTGCCACCATATATAAAGGGACCCTCTTTCTGGACATACACTCTCAGTGACTCAGTGAAGTCCCAGAACTTTATCACCACAGCACTGTACCAACGGACTGGAGTGTCGCAGCAAGAGCAGACAAGATTTTGGGACACTTGCTACCGTTCCGTGCCAGTTTCATCAACTGATGGGGTGGGTTGAAAAGCTAAATTTATTGATGTGGTTTGTCTCCCTTTTTCTCCCTTCAATGCTATTCCCTCATTGTTTTAGCTTTATCTTGTACATGCTCTTCTGTTAACATGTTGACATGGATTTAGATAACATCTTCGGCTAGGTACTTAGTCTATCGCATGCCAGCTTTGTGTTAGAATATACAGGTTTGTCTGCAACCATATATTTCATCTCTTTCATGCGTACATCTTATAACTCATTGAGATAGCTTATGCATAATTTGTGTGAACAATACGGTTACTGTTTTAGCAATAGTATACTACTCTCCTTAGCTTATATCCTAATGTTTAAGGCTCTATATTACTAAATTTAAGGGACACATTAGCTATGTACAATTGGCACATAACTAACCATTCACTACTGCTTCACATAGGGGAAGGGTAGAGCTTACCCCACTGCACATGAGGCCTAAACTGTACACTTCAAAACTGAACATCTATATCTAAATCTATTTATTTTATCTTACTGTGCTCCTCCAATCCTACAGATACCTCCCCTTTCTTGATTTGTGAGAAACAGGATCTCCTATATACCTTGCTACACAGTTTGCTGTTTAATTATATCTGGCATTATATTGTTTAAACTAACAGATAAGTGGTTGTAAAATACATTACCAGACAGTTAAAGTCACAAGCGAAATGTATAGGCTCATAGAGTATTATAGCTACATTAAGTAACTCAGGACTAGCTACACAATTTTATTGTCTTTTTAGCAGATCTCCCCTAGCTATTAGATGCATCTAGGTCTAACACAAAATAAAACAAAATAGAGAACATGAGTGGACCTCACTAGTCCTATAACTTTTCCCTCACGAACAAAGATCTTTTCATAACCGAGTATGACTGGTTGGGTAGAATTAAAAAGGTCTTATAACTACCCTTCTCATACTTGTCATATGGTGAGCTACCTTTCAATAATTCAATATAACCTTCGCTAGATGCCTAAAACACCAGGAGGTTCTTTATTTTTCTATAGTTAACTTCTTTCTATTTGTGGTTATAAATGCTTAGTTGAAAATGTATTATATGGTCCTGTAGCTATCCTTGCTATATTTGTTTCACAAGGAGCTAGTTTATTCTTGTTACCTATAACCTCCTCCAGATGTCCAATTATGTGGAGAGCTTCCTCATACTGTATTGTTACTCCCATATTTATTAGACACTATACCCATTACTATAACCCACACACTTCAAGTTAAATAAATGACCCAAGAGTGGTCTGCCTATTCCTCACCAACTGCATCTTATATTATGTTCATATTGATATTTTACCTATTATATTCCTATGTACCCAGTCTACAGTTTCTATGTTCATATAATTGTGAGCTCAATATTGGCCCCCTAATTGACCATATCAATAACCAGAATGCCCGCCCTCCCCCACCCTAACTTAAAACAGCTCTTGCCTGCTGATCTCCCCCACCTTTCACTCACCATTACATTATACTTAATATCATAAGGAAAGGACAAAAAAAAACAAAAGAGGTGTCACTTATTAGTGTCTGTTTTTTCTAAATATGTCTCAATTTAAATTCTTAGCTTACAAGTTATTATTCTCAACTGACTAGATTTAAGGTTAGGCATCGTTTCACTGTCTAATAACTATAATGTCTTAGCCTGACAATACCTAGTATTCTTATTGTTTATAGTTTTTTTCATTTTGTCAATGTACAAAAACCTCAATAAAAAAAAATTCTTGCAAAAAATAAAATAAATAAAAATAAATACAAACTTCCCTGTGAAATAAATCCATACTACCTTACACTAAAACCTAAAATTACAACAACCCCCCCACTAAATTACAAAAAATAAAAAAATAAATTTTCCAAAATAAAAAAGAATTACACCTAATCTAATAGTCCTATCAAAATAAAAAAGCCCCCCCAAAATAAAAAAACCTAGCCTACAATAAACTACCAATGGCCCTTAAAAAGGCCTTTTGTGGGGCATTGCCCCAAATATATCAGCGCTTTTACCTGTAAAAAAAACACAAAAACCCACCACCCAACCAACCCCCCAAAATAAAAACCTAATTCTAAAAAAACCTAAGCTACCCATTGCTCTGAAAAGGGCATTTGTATGGGCATTACCGTTAAAAGGGCATTTAGCTCTTTTACTGCCCAAACCCTAAACTAAAAAAAAACACTAACCCCGAGGATCCACTTACAGTTTTTGAAGTACCACTTGAACAATCTTCAGCCTGGAGTTAAAGTCCTGATCCAAGCGGCGAGAAGTCTTCATCCAGGTGGCCTCTTCAATCTTCATCCAGGCGGCATCTTCTATCTTGATCCCGGAGGCGCGGAGCGGGTCCATCCTGAAGACATGCGGCGCGGAGCATCCTCTTCATATGGTCGCCGCTGTACACTGAATCTTCAACGCAAGGGACGCAATTCAAGATGGCGTCCCTTGCATTCCTATTGGCTGAAAAAATTTAATCAACCAAAAGGGATTAGGGCTACTAAAATCCTATTGGCTATTCAAATCAGCCAATAGGATTTAAGCAGCTCTCATTCTATTGACTGATTCGAATTAGCCAATAGAATGAGAGCTGCTTAAATTTGCCCATACAAATGCCCTTTTCAATGGGTAACTTAGGTTTTTTTTAGAATTAGGTTTTTTATTTTGGGGGGTTGGTTGGGTGGTGGGTTTTACTGTTGTGAGGGTCTTTGTGCTTTTTTTACAGGTAAAAGAGCTATCTTTGGGGCAATGCCCCACAAAAGGACCTTTTAAGGACCATTGGCAGTTTAGTGTAGGCTGGCTAGGGTTTTTTTTTATTTTGGGTGGGCTTTTTTATTTTTATAGGGCTACTAGATTAGGTGTAATTCTTTTTTATTTTGGATAATTTTGTTTGTTATTTTCTGTAATTTAGTGTTTGTTATTTTTTTGTAATTTAGTCTTTTTCTTTTTTTTGTATTTAAATACTTTATAATTTTTATAGTAGTTAGGATTTTGTTAATGTGAAGTTTAGTTTATTTAGTTGGTAGTTAGTTTAAATTTAGTTTAATAATTATATTAGTTTAATTGTTAGTTTAAACTTAGTTTTTTTTTTATTTGACAGGTAAATTTTAATTTAATTTAAACTAGGGAAATTGTAAATTTAATATAAAGTTAGGGGGGTGTTAGGTTTAGGGGTCACTAGTTTAATTTAGTTTATTGCGATGTGGGGGACTTTTGGTTTTGGGGTTAATAGTTTAGTTTAGTATATTTCATTATGGGGGGCTTGCAGTTTAGGGGTTAATAGGTTTATTATTGTGGCGGCGGTGTAGGGCTTAATAACTTTAGTATAGTGTGGGGCGATGTGGGCGGACGGCAGATTAGGGGTTAATAATATTTAAATAGTTTTTTTATGCAGGAGGGCGGTGGTTTAGGGGTCATTAACTTTAGCATAGTGGTGACGATGTCGGGAGTGGCGGAATAGGGGTTAATACATTTTATTAGTGGTGGCGATATAGAGAGAGGCAGATTAGGGGCTAATAAATGTATTATAGTGTTTGCGATGCGGGAGGGCCTCGGTTTAGGGGTTAATAGGTAGTTTATGGGTGTTAGTGTACTTTTTAACACTTTAGTTATGAGTTTTATGTTACAGGTTTGTAGCGTAAAACTCATAACTACTGACTTTAGATGGCATTTCGGATCTTGTTGTTTTAGGCTGCAAATTGTTTTTTTTAGCGTCACAGCAAAACTTGTAATACCAGCGCTATGGGAATCCTATTAAAAAACGCCATTTTTACGAGAGTGGTACTGACTTTGCGTTACAGGCTAAAAGGCTTGCAGTACAGCTATACCGACAAGACTTATAATGGCTGCGTTAGGGAAAATGAT
Organism: Bombina bombina; assembly: GCF_027579735.1. NCBI lineage: Eukaryota > Metazoa > Chordata > Amphibia > Anura > Bombinatoridae > Bombina > Bombina bombina. The sequence goes on from NC_069500.1 coordinate 115,514,852, forward strand.
GCGTTATGGGCCACAACGCTGCTAATTGACTCATAACGCTTAACTTGTAATCTAGCTGATTGTGATTTAGTTAAGTGTGGGGATGATACAACCATGCATCTCCTAAGTGTATAAAACAGCACCGCAGTTATTACAAGTGTTGTCGGTATAGCTGTACCGCACAACTTTTAGCCTGCACCGCAACGTCAGTCCCGCACACGTGAAAATGTTTTTCATGGGATTCCCATAGCACCTGTATTACGAGTTTTGCGGTACGGCTAAAAAGTGAGCGTTAGAGCCTAAAACGACAAGATCTGTAACGTCATCTAAAAAGCTCTAGCATAAAACTCATAACTAAACTGTTACAAAGTACACCAAACACCTATAAACTACTTATTAACCCTTAAACTGAGACCCTCCCACAACGCAAACACTATATTAAAGTTTGGTAGATTGAGAAGGTTACCAATGGCACTACTTGTGTACAAGAGACCTGTATTTCCTTTATTTAGCCAACTAATACGGCTGGGTTTGGGTGCTGTGTGTATATACCTAGATACTTAAATTGAGAGAAAAAGAATACACTTGGGAGCACTCCCAGGTCAGTTTGAGAAACTTAGTATAATTATCACTAGTTTATTACAAGGGTAAGATAGGAGAGACAAGTAGATTTAGCTATAGTTAAAATGTAACTTTTAATGGGGTCAAAAATAAAATAGGATAATACATTAAAATCACACTAAAGCACCGACTGTAGTATACTAAAATTTGAGTGGAATGCTACTAATCAACAGTATCTCACCCAATCCACAACACTATGTGGGGATATCTGAAGTACCCACTGTATAAATAGAGATCCAATATCCAATAGGTCAGTAACGTCACTAGTACTAGTATGTGAATTGGATTGGCACACTATATACCTATAATAGCTCAAAGAGTGAAAAAATAAAATGACTATGATACCACTGTTGTAATTAAACAGTTGAGTTGTTCGGCTGTTGACTGTGAACCAGATCTTGAGATTTGGTTAAGATACAAACCAAGTCTAATAAGTGAATGCTGTACTAGGTGTGTGACCTTGTATACTACTGTTTATTTGCTCACAGTGAATTAAGATGATAAGCAACACGCAAGTGTGTTACTCAAGAAAATATTAATACCAAAGTAATTAGGATGTAGTCATTGCTGAAGGCGCTCAAGTTACAATATAAGTGTTGATCAGATATTGTAATCAATATCTAATTTGATCAATAATTTGTTAACCCCGGGGGAACCGTAGCACTTAAGGTAACAGAAGTGGCTATTAGGATTGCAGAAGGTTAGATACACTATATTGCTGAACTGTGCTAATTATACACAAAGTATCCGAGGCAACTGGCATGCTATATTAATATTCCCTATCATTCAGACTTATGTTTGCCAATTAATTGGCTATGGTCTTAATGCACTATACTGAGTATACAATATATCTTATTGTTCGTGGTACTCGTAAATGATAGTCAGTCTGTGCTAACATATGTGACCCTAGGAGCATTGGTTTGTGCTCAAATAGTACCCTGTGCCGTTAGGTCTATCAGGCAAACCGGCCTGAAGATATGAGTAATAGTATGTAGTATTGCGATGAATAAAGCGTTGCACTATCACCTATATAGCATAGTTCATGTTATATAAACAATAATATCCCAGTGAGCCACTGGATTATCTCAACTAACATAACAACTCTAGTCACGTTTATGTCTGCCAGTGTTAGCTAAATATTAGGTTAAATGTACCATCCACCTGGCTTGTATTAATTACTTATGTTACCCTGTTGATACAGGTTATCCCTTACACCCACTGGTGCATGTGTTGTTTGACTTAGTTACTAAATCACATCCTCGGGTTTCACCTTTGTAGAAGCGTGCAGCTCAAACGATCTGTATGCTGTCTTGTATCAGGTGCCCCCGTATTAACAACAATTAGAGCAGGTTAATTATTTCTTATCTTAACAATATCATCACGCTCAATTGTTAATGTATTTGATCGTGCAGGTTCATATTATGTAAATTATACCGTCTCAGTTAGCCGTTTAGGTATGTCAACTTTGATACAGCTTAAATCACGTTTGCATCTGCCAAATTAGAATGTGTATTAGGCTGAATGTACCGTCAGTCTGATTTCTATTGGTCTCTGGTTATGCACCGTCGGTACAAGATATCTCAAACACGCTCTCATGCGTATACTAATTGGCTTCAGTATTGACTCACAACGTTCGGTTCACTTTTATACAGGCGTATCATTATAATGATCCATGCACTGTCATATATCAAATATGCCCACTCTAACCAAGTATAGTTCTGGTTTATAATTTATCTGGATTTCATCACGCTCAGTTAAAAAAGTGTTCATTCATTCACTCTCATAGCTACCACTCATAACGTTAGTAGGTATATAATGAGTATATATATATAAAAGAGTAAATATATTATAATAGTAGACTACAGTAATTTGTCGGAAGCTTAAGGCTTGCTAAAAACACAGGAGCTCCTAGGACTCCTCACCATTGCCCTAACGTCCCTAACATGTTTCGCCACATCAAATGGCTTTTGAAAAAGCCATTTGATGTGGCGAAACATTGTTTTCTTGAGTAACAACACAGTCGCGTGTTGCTTATCATCTTAATTCACTGTGAGCAAATAAACAGTAGTATACAAGGTCACACACCTAGTACAGCATTCACTTATTAGACTTGGTTTGTATCTTAACCAAATCTCAAGATCTGGTTCACAGTCAACAGCCGAACAACCCAAATGTTTAATTACAACAGTGGTATCATAATCATTTTATTTTTTCACTCTTTGAGCTATTATACGTATATAGTGTGCCAATCCAATTCACATACTAGTACTAGTGACGTTACTGACCTATTGGATATTGGATCTCTATTTATACAGTGCATACTTCAGATATCCCCACATAGTGTTGTGGATTGGGTGAGATACTGTTGATTAGCAGCATTCCACTCAAATTTTAGTATACTACAGTCGGTGCTTTAGTGTGATTTTAATGTATTATCCTATTTGATTTTTGACCCCATTAAAAGTTACATTTTAACTATAGCTAAATCTACTTGTCTCTCCTATCTTACCCTTGGAATAAACTAGTGATAATTATACTAATTTTCTCAAACTGACCTGGGAGTGCTCCCAAGTGTATTCTTTTTCTCTCAATTTAAGTAACTATATTAAAGTTATTAACCCCTAATCTGCCGCTTCTGACATCGCCGCCACTAAAAAAACTCCTATTCCGTGGCTCCCCGACATCGTCACCACTATACTAAAGTCATTAACCCCTAAACCGCCGCCCTTCCACGTCAAAAACACTATTTGAATATTATTAACCCCTAATCTGCCGTCCGCCCACACTGCCGCTATAATAAACCTATTAACCCCTAAACCACAAGCCCCCTACATTCCAATAAACTAAATTAAATTAGTAACCACTAAACCTAACAACCCCCTAACTTTATATTAAAATAACAATTTCCCTATCTTAAATTAAATTAAAATTTACCTGTCAAATTAAAAAAATTAATTTTAAACTAACAATTAAACTGTTATAATTATTAAACTAAAATTAAACTAACTACCAATTAAATAAAAGTAAACTACCAATAAAAATCCTAACACTACTCTAGAAATTACAAAAAGTATTTATTCCAAAAAATAAAAACTAACTAAATCACAAAAACCCCCCACTAAATTACGAAAAATAACAAACAAATTATCAAAAATAAAAAAGAATTACACCTAATCTAATAGCCCTATCAAAATAAAAAATCCCAGCCAAAATAAAAAAAATCCCCTAGCCTACAATAAAAAACAAATGGCCCATAAAATGGCCTTTTGTGGGGCATTGTCCCAAAGATATCAGCTCTTTTACCTGTAAAAAGAATACAAACACCCCCCCAACAGTAAAACCCACCACCTAACCAACCTCCCCAAATAAAAAGCATAACTCTATAACCTAAGCTAACCATTGCCCTGAAAAGGGCATTTCTATGGATTCTTATTAAAGTAAAAGAGCTGTTTATCTTAGGGCAATGCCCTACAAAAGGCCCTTTTAAGGGCCCCCCCAAAAGGCCCTTTTTAGGGCCCTTGATAGTGTTAGGGGGGTATTTGTATTCTTTTTAAAGTAAAATAGCTGTTTATCTCAGGACAATGCCCTCCAAAAGGCCCTTTTAAGGGCCCTCCAAAAGGCCCTTGGTAGTTTATTCTAGAGTAGGGTTTTTTATTTTGGGGTGTTTTTTTTAAGGGTATTAGAATAGGACTAATCTTTATTTTTTTTTGATAATTTTTTTTTTTTTTTTTTGTAATGATAGTTTTTTATTTTTTGTAATGGTAGTTTTTTTATTTTTGGTAATGTTAGGTTTTAGTATAAGGCAGGTTAGGTTTAATTTCACAGGTAAGTTTGTATTTATTTTAACTAGGTATTTTGTAAATAGTTAATAACTATTTACTGACTAGTCTATCTAGTTAAAATAAATACAAACTTACCTGTGAAATAAAAATAAAACCTAAGCTAGCTACAATGTAACTATTAGTTATATTGTAGCTAGCTTAGGTTTTATTTCACAGGTAAGTATGTATTTAGTTTTAAATTGGAATTATTTAGTTAATAATTGTAAGTTTAATTTAGATCTAATTTAATTATGTTAAAGTTAGGGGGAGTTAGGTTTAGTGGTTAATGTAGTTTAATTTAGCTTGTTGCAATGTGGGGGGCTTGTAGTTTAGGGGTTAATAACTTTAGTATAGTGGTGACGATATTGGGAGTGGCAGATTAGGGTTTAATAATTTTATTTATGTGGCGGCGATGTCGGGGATGGCAGATTAGGGGTTAATAACTGTAGGCAGGCGTTGCCAATGTTGGGGGCAGCAGATTAGGGGTGTTTAGACGTAGGGTTTATGTTAGGATGTTAGGTTTAAACAGTATTTTAATTTCCTCATAGACATCAATGGGGCTGCGTTACGGAACTTTTGTTTCCACGATCGCAGTTGTTAGTTTTTTTTTTTTGCCGGCTCTCCCCATTGATGTCTATAGGGAAATCGTGCACGAGCAATCATATCCCACGCAAAAGATGTATGTTTGCTAACTTTTAATAGCAGCGTTATAGAAAATTAAATAACGTAACTTTTGTTGCGTTTGTTAATTTCTTGATAGCGCTCAAAACTCGTAATCTAGCTGTACGAGAATATTACAGAAGAAAAAACAAACGTGACATGAAACAATTTATCTAACAAGCAATTCAAAGTGATTACAGAACTAGAGCAAAATGCAGATGTAATCATCATACAAGGGAGGTGGGATTGTTATCTTGGACAAAGATAAATACAATAAAATGTGTGATCACATACTGAATGATGTCATCACCTATAAAAAATGACATAACAATCCCACAAACTGTTTTTCAGCTGATTTAAAAACTATTCTAAAATCAGCAAAAGAAAAAGGAATATTAACAGAGAAAGATCTTATTTACTACCCAAATTTCCTAAAATAGCTTTATTATACTGTCTCCCCAAGATACATAAGTCCCTCACCGAACCCCCTGGCAGACCCATCATATCAAGGATAGGGTCCCTTACTTCCAATCTCTCAGAATACATGGATATTTTTTTGCAAAAACATGTTAAAACGTTACCAGCTTATTTAAAAGACTCTAATGATGTTCTAAGATTGATAGAAAAAAACAACATGGGAAGACAATTTCATTCTAGCCACTTGCGATGTTACATCGCTCTTTAAATGTATTGACCATAATGATGGGATAAGAGCAGTAACATATTTTTTAGAACAAGACCCTCTAATAAAGGCAGAACAAAAAGAATTCATTACAATTCCATAAACTTTAACTCACAATTTTTTTGTATACAATGGACAATTTTATAATCAGGAACGGGGGGCAGCAATGGGTACCAGGTTTGCTCCAAGTTACGCTAACTCATTTATGGGTTTTGGGGAAAGAATTTTATTTATTCCCACCCACTTGGAGCAAACCTGGTAACCTACAAACGTTATAAAGATGATATAATTATCTGGTGAGGAACAGATGAATCCCTCAAATAATGTATTATTTCAATAGATAATAATGAATAGAACTAATATTAATTTTTTAGACTAATACAATTTTCGTTCAAAATAATAAATTAAATACCGAAGCACATTTCAAACAGGTTGATGCTAACAGTTACATCCACAAAATGAGCTGTCACCATCAAAAATCTAAGGAGAATATCCCTAAAGGGCAATTTCTGAGACTTTAAAAATGTTGCTCCAATAATGATGATTTCGAGAACCAATCAGATTTAATAAAGTGCAAATTTTTAGAACGTGGATATAGTGAAGAAAACATAAAATAAGCAAGAATTCTAGTGAGAAATGTAGATAAAAAAAACACTACTACAAGAAAAACTTATCAAATTAAAAAGAGAATATTCAAATGATATTTCCTTTATTCGTTGTATTACCCAATATAGTAATACTAAACATCTGATAGAAATAATTCTGAGAAGGGGGGCGGAGCTTGGCAGCAGCCACGATGGTCACATAAGTCCGGAGCTCCGTATAATAGAGTCTCAAGATCACTACCTGGGGCTACTATCACTTCATATTTTACATGGAATTGGCAACGGATGAAGAGGAGAGCACAATCTGAGTCTGGAGACACTTCTTATCGGAGATCAGACTGCGGAGCTGATTTTGGAGGAAAAAGTTACAGGCCCATGCTGCACGGAGTGCGGGCGCCATTTTGCCGACTTCAGCACATAGAGTAATATTACTCACGGAGATGCCCGCTTACTCTCAATAACGGCTCCCGCAGCAAACTACCTGGCTGGTTGACAAGAGTTACAGTGAGACGGTAGAGATCACCGCAAGGACCTAAGTGGCGCACAACAATTATAAAAGCGGTAAGACTTTGCATATAGATCCGCTATAGCGAAGGTAACAGACCACGCCGCAGCCATAACAAACATCCATCCCCAATAATAGCAGAAAGGGAATTAGAGCAGAGGGCAAGATCTGTCATTAGAGATCAGCTAAGAGAGATTGAGTACTCGCAGTGAGGGTCACAGCGCTGGGTGAGGACAGCTGCCAAAATACTGAAAATAATAAAGTGAAACCAAGCATATTTAAGCAGCGGCAGTACTGAAATATATTTATATAACTTTCACTATTTGCTGACAAACTTAGACAATAACACACAGTGTCCCAGTAACGGTGACATTGAGGCACATTATACACTTGAAATGGCGTCCAGAAGACCAGCTAAAGCAGAAAAAACGGTTAAGTTACCTGTACCTAAAGCACACACGATGCCTTCATATTTTGCAGCAGATCATTCACCCACAACCACTTCTCAAGGTAAAACTAAACCCTCCGTCAGCCCACAATTTCAGGGTCCAACATCGGATCCTACACTGGAGGATCCACCCTCGATCCCTGCTTCGCTTCTATCACATTTTGCCTCTTAACAGGAGATATCAGATATTCTCAGAACCTGCCTTAGAGAGGTGTTTACAGAACTCAAACAAGAAATACAATCTATGAGTTCTAGGGTAGAGATGATTGAAGCAGAAACTGAAGAAATCAGAGATGATATAGCTCGCATTGAAAATGATTCTTCCACTCAAAGAGAGAATATTGAAGCTTTAATGGACAAAATAGATGACTTGGAGAATAGGAGCAGGAGGAAAAACCTACGGCTAAGGGGTATCCCTGAATCCGTTTTACCAAGAGACTACCCAGAATATCTACAGGACCTCTTCTCGGCCTTAAAAGAAACATCGTATACAGAAAACATCCTGTGGGTACGGGCCCACAGGGCCTTAAGGCCTAGACCTCAGGATAAAGCTCCACCCAGAGACATTATTATTAGATTTAAAAAATTTCTTGAAAAAGAAATGCTTCTCAATCAATCTAGACGACAACAGCCTGTGAAATTTCAGGGTACTGTCATACAAATTTATCAGGATCTTTCCACAAGAACGCTGCAACACCGGAAGGAGTTTGCCCCTCTAACAACTCTCCTCCGTATCAAGAAGATACCATGCAGGTGGGGATTCCCCACTCACCTTATAGTTATACAAGACAATAAAAGACTGATATGCAACAAATCCGAGGATATGAAAGCCTTTAGTAAAGATCTGGGCATAGATCATTCCTTGGAGCTAGAACCACCGTCAATGGAACAACAGAAAACCGGCAAAAGGCCAAGCACTCATCATGGACAATGGCAAACCAAGTTGACCAAGAAAGGCAAAACATCACCGCCAACAAAAGAATCAGAGAAGAGCCAATCCTTGTCAAGGGCCAGTGTAGGAGGTAGTCACTCCTCCAATTCAGAAGAAGAGTAAAAGATATCGACAAAACTGGTTCCATTTTTAGTTCAATTTAAGGACCGATTCTAAGAAACAGTGAACTTGATCCAGTCTGAGACCTTTGGGTAACCATACCAGGATAGGTATCGTATTCATCTCATGTGCACCCAATATTTACTTGTATACTGTTCTCAGATATAACTTGCCCCTACTGTTTTTGCCCATATTTGCCTCAGGATAAATATATACAAGCTCCACCTGTATCTTCAGGCGAGCAAGAACTTTACATCAACCAAAAGTTGAGACTCTATGTTTGTATTTTCCCCCTAGTGATTTTTCTCTTTTTATGTCTGATTACAGACTTAGAGATGTATTTGTTTGTATTTGTTTTTTGTTGCTTACTGCACAGAACGTTATTTTCATTCTCACTCACAGAAATGTTGTTTGTTTGAATTGTTCATATATGAACACTGCATGTCACATCCATAATATTGTTTGGGTAATCTCTCATTTTAAATACATGACCACTGTTTGTTTGACAAGTTTAGACAGTTCTATATTTAGCAACAAGCTTTTTTACAATAATGTCTTGTCATAGTTCTAATAAGACTCATTCTTTAGTTCTTCTGTCTCAAAATGCGAAGGGTCTTAATTCTCCGTGTAAACAATCAAAGGCACGCTCAGATATTTCAAAGAGACAGGTGGATATCCTGTTCTTGCAGGAAACCCACTTCAAAAAGGGGAGCATACCAAAATAGATAGGGCACACATATACACAGCACTTTCACAGCACAGGTCCCTCTAAGAAAGCTGGGGTTAGTATTCTCATGAAACGGAACATACCTTTTCAACTGCTTAAAAAAGACACCGACACAGAAGGCCGCTTCCTAGGATTAATGGGTCTTTTATATGGAAGACCGGTTACCTTCATAAATTTATATGCCCCTAACAGTAATCCAAAACACTTTTTTGCAAAACTATTCAATCGCATATTGGACATTTCCACAGGCCCAATTTACATAGGCGGAGATTTCAACTTACATTTCCAACCATGTCTAGACAGCAATAACCCCCGTCTTGCACATAACACGAAATTTCATACATATTATTGGAAGCAGCTTAAATCTCACAAACTGTATGATATATGGAGATTTCAACACCCCAACACTAGGGACTATACGTTTTACTCCCACCCCAACAAGTCTTACAGTAGGATCGACTATTTTCTTACTAATCAAATTGGCCTGGCATCGGTTAAAAAATGTCTCATATCTCCCACAGTATGGTCAGATCACTCTGCGGTTTTACTGCATATTGACTGGCCTGAGCATTCAGATATACCATTTATTTGGATGCTGGATGACACCTTGCTCAATGAAGTAGGGGTCATCGATAAACTAAATAAAACAATACAAGAGTACTTTCAAATAAACATTCCTTCCACTCCCAACCAGTTTGCAGTTTGGGAGGCACATAAATGTCTACTTAGAGGAGAACTGATAAAACTTAGGGCCCAACGGAGACGCACTCACAGAGCAACATACAACGAGCTTACCACTAAACTTTCAGACTTGGAGTACTCACCCAAACACTCCCCTATGAATGAAAGCATATTACTTGAAATAAAGAAAATCAGACAAACCCTTGATGATTTCTTACAAATAGAGTACCGCGACCTCTCTCATAAAACAAACAGTTTTTTTCATTATGAGAATAACAGGGCGGGTAGATGCCTAGCAAGAGCTTTAAAAAATTGGAAACTTAAATCACATATATACGAGCTAACAAACCCCAGCGCACCACCAATAGCCACTACCCCTAAAATACTTCAAGCATTCCACTCATATTATTCTGATCTATACAACATATCACCAAATGTCAATCTGTCTGGTTTGCAATTAGATGAATATATGAGAAAATGTCCCTTACCCACACTGACGGAAACCCAATTAGAACAACTTAACTCCCCTTTCTCTATACCAGAAATTAAAAAAGCAATTCAGACAATGAAAAATGGGAAAAGCCCGGGCCCTGATGGGTTCTCTGCGAAATATTATAAAAATAAATATTATAAAAATTTTCAAGATAGTATAGCCACGCAACTAGCTACAATCTTCAATGAAATTAGTCAAGGGGCCAAATTCCCACCCTCAATTTTAGAGGCACACGTAGTAGTCTTGCCTAAACCAAGCAAACCAGCCATGACCCCTTCAAATTTTCGGCCCATATCATTATTGAACGTGGATGTTAAGCTGTATGCTAAGATTCTTGCCACCCATTTAAATAGAGTACTCCCAGATCTAATCCACCTTAACCAAGTGGGATTTACCCCAAATAGGGAGGCTAGGGATAATACCACTAAAATTATAAATCTTATAGAATTTGCAAACACGCATCATATCCCTTCAGTGGTCCTTTCTATGGACGCTGAAAAAGCATTCGACCGATTGAACTGGTCCTTCCTAAAGCATACGTTATTAAGATTTGGATTTAATGTCGAGTTCCTTGATAAGGTCTTTGCCCTATATAACACCCCTACAGCAAAAATTAAGCTAAACGATTCTTTATTTGAACCATTCCAAATTGCTAATGGAACTAGGCAGGGCTGCCCCCTATCCCCTACCCTATTCATTCTAGCAATAGAAGTTTTGGCCACATACATTAGACACAACCCAGCGATAAAAGGGATAGTGGTGGGTCAGGATGAATACAAGACGTCTCTGTATGCGGACGATGTCATACTAACCCTAACAAATTTACAAACCTCAGTCCCCGCACTTATGTCAACATTGCATGAGTTTGGAAGGGTGTCATTCTTTCGCATTAACTACTCAAAGTCAGAGTTCATTAACATAGGAACACCGCAATATGAACTACATCCTCTTATGATCCACCAATTCAAGCAACAACCCATAGCACTTAAATATCTGGGCGTTTACATAGCTCCCTGTTTACATAAAATAATCCCTTTAAATTTTGAACCTCTTAAAACACATATTGTATCTACCTTAGCCTCGTGGAGAAGCAAACCTTTATCATGGTTAGGCAGGATCAATTCTATTAAAATGATTATCCTCCCGAAAATCCTCTATCTTTTTCAAACAATTCCTATTAGTATCCCTGACAAAACAATACACCAACTACAAAAAATAATAAACTCATTCATATGGAACAATAAAAGACCGAGAATTGCTACACAGACTTTATACCGAAATAAGTTAAATGGCGGAATAGGGGCACCAAACCTACAGCTGTACAGATATGCGACTTATATGTCTAGAATTGTGGATTGGTGTAAACATGCTACACATAAGGAGTGGGTAAACTTAGAAGCTAAAATATGTAACGATACTCAATTAGGAAGCCAATGTTGGATATCAAATAAACAGGATCATAATAATTATGCTCAATTTAGCGGAACTTCAATAGTTCAAGAAACATTCAAGACATGGCACAAAATCCTAAGATCACACAAGTTTATCTCGACTATCCCTTCTCCTCTGACTCCAATATCCTGGGACATTAAATCTCTTAACCAACCTCACTCGCAGAATCTGCACTCACTAACAATGCATCAGATGGCAACTTGGCACAAAGTTTTACAGAATGGCAAACTTAAACTTTTACAAGAGACCCTAGATACTTTAGGCCTTGAACACACTAATTCGCTGTTATATCACCAGATATCACATGGACATAGACAACATCCGCATAGGAAGGATATCTCTAGATCTATGACACCTTTTGAATCCATATGCTATGCACCACTACCACATAGCGGCACCCTATCCGTGTCTTACCGACTTCTTCTCACACACCAGACTACACGACCACCAACTTACGTTGCCAAATGGGAGTCAAAGCTGAATGACAATTTACCACAAGAGACGTGGGATATAATATTTAGACAGATGAGCTCCTCAGCCTCATCAGTACAGGTAGCTGAAATGAACACCAAGCTGCTATGTAGATGGCACTATACCCCAGATAAACTAGGGAGAATGATCCCCAATTATGACGCGAGGTGTTGGAGAGGATGCGAAGATAGAGGCACTTTCACGCACATATGGTGGTCTTGCCCACTTGCACAACAATATTGGTTAGATATAGGTAGAGAAATTAAGACAGTCTTAGGGTCCCCAATTCCTCACACACCATGGACGTTTCTGTTTAACGTTCGCCCTAAGATAAGGTGTGCGTACAGACTAAAATTGTTGACAATTATGATTAATACAGCTAAAAGATATGTTCCATATAACTGGAAAAAACGCACATTACCTACGGTACAGTTTTGGAGGGACAGGGTCACGGTAGCCTTAAACTTAGAACAATACCATTATGCTAAAATAGACAAATTGGGGGATTTCTATGACATTCGCTTCATCTGGGAAGAATATACTCACTCCTTAACGAACACTATCCAATCCACCTCTACTCCTACCCACTAATCTCACTGTCACCTGTACATTACTTAAGGGCTTGAGTGGTCATACATAAATGAAAATGGTACAAGAAACGTTTAATGATGTTATGTATATATGATGTATCAAGTTAATAAAATGGTAGATGGAAAGGACTAAGTAATACATGGACCCATGATGATACCGATCTAGATAAGCCACTGTTTTTGTTTGTAACAGGTCCATGAAAAATGTCTGTATTTGTGGTTATGTATATGATGATGACATGTGATATGTTTGATATTTTTCTTTTACAAATAAAGTTCATTTAAAAAAAAAAAAAAAAAAAGAAATAATTCTGAGAAACATTGAGGCATCCTTCTGAAAGATGAACAATTAGGCCCCCTACTCTCAAGGAAGCCGCAAGTTGTTTTTAAAAAAGCTAGAAATCTAAAAACTATCTTAGCCCCGACAGAATTAAAGAATAAAACTATAAGAAATAATAGAGACCTCACTGGGGCCAAACTTAAAGGGACACTGAACCCGATTTTTTTTCTTTCATGATTCAGATAGAGCATGACATTTTAAACATCTTTCTAATTTACTCCTATTATCAATTTTTCTTAATTCTCTTGCTATCTTTATTTTAAAAGCAGGAATGTAAATCTTAGCAGCCAGCCCATTTTAGGTTCAACACCATGGATAGCGCTAGCTTATTAGAGGCTTACATTTACTCACCAATAAGCAAGCATAACCCAGGTTCTCAACCAAAGATTGTCCGGCTCCTATGCATCACCTTCCTGCTTTTTAAATAAAGATAGCAAGAGAAAGAAGAAAAAATTATAATAGGAGTAAATTAGAAAGTTGATTAAAAGTGCATGCTCTATCTGAATAATGAAAGAAAAAATGTGGGTTTTGTGTCCCTTTAAGGGTTTCTTTCCATGCACAACAAGCAAATCTTGTAAGCAATAAAAACACAGAAAGAGTTTGTTACAAGTGTAACAGGTCAATCATATAATGTCAAAGATGTAATCAGATGTACTGACAAGAACATTGTATACATGATACAATGCAAATGTGGGAAAAAATATGTGGGGAATCTGAAAGACCCCTAAGAGATAGAATCAGAGAACACATCTGGTCTATCGAAAACCACACTCATGATAGAAATAAAGAATTACCTATCCCCAAACACTTTGCTCTATGCAATGGGCCAATTTAGACCTATTCTTCTATATGGGAATTAATAAATGTAAAGGCAATTGGAGGGGAGGGAATCTACATAAAGAACTTTTAAAAAAAAGAAGGAAAATGGATCTTTCAATTAGGAACTTTGCAGCCTAAAGGTCTCAATATCAATTTTGACTTTAACTGTTTTTTAAATGATTAAATATATATCTTAGCACAATTTTTAATTAAAACATTTGAGATTTATTTAAACAAACACTATTAGTATTAAATTGTATATACTATTTATAACACCAATTTATTTATTTTTAATTCCTATACACTAGTACTATATTCTATAACCCACTCCTGCAGCACAATAAAATTCACCACTATTAGGTCACGAATATGCTTCTGTTTGATACAGAGATTCTACACAAGTTGTTTAGATGATAATACTCTCTTTACTTTTAGAGATTGTATTCCCCCTATTTCTTTCACTATTTCTTCGCTTTATAACTTTCATTCTTGTATTTATTTAGTAAAACATTATATCAATTTTTTGTAATATAATATAATTTCTGTATTTTAGAAATTATATAAATGGTTGATGTTTTTTTTTTTTTTTGTGTTCAAACCGCCCCCTCCTCCGGGATTAGGATTTGTAATAGTGCACTGTTTTTGCTTATACAGTATACTTTAACATTCATAAGACAAATTTAAATACAACCCTGTAAGTTTCGCTACATAGAATTAATGTCATTTTCATATATTGTTCATTGTAGATGCAAATATGTTTTCAAAATGCCCCCTTTTTTTCATTTGCATAAGCAACAGTATATTAAGCAATAAGGGTGCACTGCTCTTTAGAGCTTGAAAAAGGCCAGTTACGTCTGAAACGCGTTGCTCTATTCTTGCTGCTTTTATCCCATTCAGGTATCGGTAGTCCTAGAGGTGTAGTGGAGGCAGGAATCACTAGCCATTCTAATTATCAGAATAACGCCAAGAAGCGATTTTGAATAAGCAAGCACAACGTACATTCTGGACAAGCCTGATTGCCAACAGGACCTTTATTATTAGAACGCCTTGAACCAACTCCCGATGTAAGTAAGACTTATACACCTTAAATTTGGTTCTTGCGTGTCTTTTTGATTTGGGATTTTCTCTTTTCCTGCATCTTGCCGATAACCTGTTTTGGTTTAAACTCGCTGGATTCACAATCCCCTCATTCTGATATTGACTTTTAACTTGTATGATTTTAACTTGTCAATATATGTATGTCATTTGTTTTTATTGTTTTAACTGGATGCTACACTTAACCATTGTCTGTTTTATTGTTGCACATTTATGTCAGATTAAATATAACTTGATTTTCAAATTTATCCTCTGTCATTTGATGTCCTTTAGGCTGTATTTTTACAGCGCTACGGTGTATTTTCCCTCTGTTATATGAGGGATCCTCTGTTTTCACTGTTAGCTTAGTGACATCCTTTCCTGCGTTGATATCTTACTGTCACTTTGCCATTACAAGTTAATCGCAATGTGAAAGTGAGCTCACATGGTTAGGAGCCTCATTCTGATGCTGTCACAGAACCTCATGCAGTGAAGGGGATAAGTAGCGCAGTGATGGGCAGCTTTTTTAAATATATATGTATATGACTATATATATTTATGTGTAAGTATGTGTATAAACACATATTAACACACACATATATATATTTATATAATCATATACATATATGTTTATATTGCGGTCTATGGGAACACACAGTTTGGGGGAGCACAATAATTTAGCTCTCCACTTTTAATCTAGCCCAAAGTGTGTTTCACCAGAATCCTTTAAACAACTGGTCAACATCCAATGATACGTGAGAAAGTGAGGCATTTTGGAGTATTTACTTTGCCCCCTTTAACCTCTCTTCCATTGATATCTCACTACATAACCTTTTTAATTCTGTCATTCATTACTATTTTATTATAAACGAGTATTGTATAAATAAGAATACATTTTTTTTCTGTGCAAAACCAAACTACAAATATTTCTTAATATAGTATATTATTGTTTTAAATTATACAAATGGCAATACTGGAGAAACATCTCAAATAATGGAAGTAAAATAAAATTGCATAGACCTCTTACAACAAAAATTCCTTCTGCAATGACAAAACAAAAACCAATATAAAACATTTCTAAATAAACAAAAAGAAAATTATATCAATATAGTCTCTATCTTAGACCAAAATACATTTATTATTAAATATACTGCACCAGATTATTAAACATATGTGTAACCTTCAATAACTTTCAGAAACTGTGCAAATAAATATATATAAACATGTTACCATACCAACTTCCTTTCCATTTTCAAAAATAATCCCAGATGAACTAGCCGCTGAGTTAAGTGAAGTAAAGCAAGCAACTCATCAAATCCAGATTAATAGCTGGCAAGCATAGCTTAATGTGTAGAATGATCTAATTTTGTATTGTCAGAACGACAATTGTTTAATTTATATTGCAGAGCAGACACTGATAAATGGAGAAGCACCTTATAGACATACAACATTTGCAAATAAAGCATGCAAATGTACATATATTCCCTAGGTGCCAATGTAAAAGCTCTCATAACAAATGAAGCTGTCAGTATGTCTACAATATATAAACATAAAGCACTGACAAAGCTGAGCTAAATTAACATATAAAGTTAACAAGATGATCATAATCTGGCATTCAGGACTATGTACTTCCTGATACATACTAGGAATGCTAAAATACAAACACACACAAACCTAAAATTCCCTCCCACCCATTTAGAAAACATCCCCTCCTAAGTGTAGCTGTGAGTTAAAGATCCCCACCCCCTCATATTATATATTAGATCTCCTGTATTTCAATATTTCTTGTTACATCCAACTTATTCATTCTAATTGCTGCCTGTTCACCTCTAAACTCTGTAGCACTGCAGCCTATCATCCATTCAACCCTGCCCTACCAAACACAAAATCCATACTCCCATACATAATCCACTATCTGACTCCCTTATCTGAATGGGTAGAAATGTGTTTTAAACAAAAAAATGCCTATAGTCCTTTTTGCTTCCTACAAAAATGTGCTCTTGTGAATCTGGGCTCATTAGCTTTAAATTGTCTAAAGGCGTGTTCACAGATAATTTGGTATGAATAAAGCATTTTTTGCAGCACTTCCAATACTTCTGCACTCCCAAATGTCCATGCAAAGTGACAATAGTATGAAAAAATGGAAAATCATTATTAAAATTTTAATATATAAACATATGAATCCTATTAAAAAGGCATGAGAACAGATTTGCAGAAGTGTAGTCTTTTTTGTAGACAGGCATGCCCTTGATGTATTTAAAGTCAAACTTTGTGACTGGTGGAATTTTATAAGTCTTTTTTGTATTTAAAGGGCCACTAAACCCAAAATCTTTCTTTCATGATTCAGATAGAGAATAGAAATTTAAACAATATTACAATTTACTTCCATTATTTATTTTGCTTCATTTTCTAGATATCCTTAGTTGAAGAAAAAGCAATGCACATGGTGAGCCAATCACACAAGGATTCTATGTGCAGCAACCAATCAGCAGCTCGTGATATGCTTTTCATCAAAGAATATCAATAGAATAAAACAAATTAGATAATACAAGTAAATTAGAAAGATGTTTAAAATTGCATTCTCTTTCTAAATCATAAAAGAAAAAATGTGGGTGGAATGTCCCTTTAATGGCAGGAAAGTGCATGGGAAACAAAACTGGGAAAGCCAATTACATTCTTAAGCTATAATAAATGGGTGAAGCTTGCATGTTCAGGTGCTGTGATAAAAAACAAGAGATTGTGCCACAATAATGCATTATATATAGAATACATATAAACTCACAACATGTGAGCACCTGAAAGTGCTGTATCGAATAATTGACAACTATCCATAATGCGATTAAACCTCCTATGTAAAAATATGTTAAAAGAAATATATAGAGAATCAACCATCTAAAGGTAAGGGAAAGAAGGAGGGTCAACATAATAGAATAAACTACTAGCTGTATTTAAAAAAAACACAAAAAAACCCACAATAGAGCCTATTTATAAATGTGTGAGCGGACATGATCCGATATTGCGGATCATGTCCGCTGCACAGCGATAAATGCTGATAACTTCGGTTTCCGGCGAGCCAACACGGGGCATCAAGCTCCATACGGAGTTTGATAAATATGCCCCAATGTGTTGTCTGGCCTTTTGCTCAGGCTTCAAAAAAACAACCCTTCATATTTCTTCATTGAAATAAATCACCAGATGGCAATTTCAAGATTTTCACAGTCCTTTCATATGCGTGACCTTCTATAAACATGCAATCTCCAAATGTATATGAATTAAAACAGGGCGTCACATTTCATAAAAAATTATCTTATAAAACCTTAAAGAGTACCATGTTTACCTTATCTGTCATGCCGCGCTGCTCTAGCCATTGCTAGGGGTGCGGCGTATCGTTCCCTGCTCGTTGCCTAGGGCTGTGTCGGGTCCGGATGCGTGTGACGCTGATGTCATCGCCGCACGCTCCTCTCTCTGATGCCGGTCCGGATTCCTGTGGTGCGAATCCTGCGCCTATATAAGTTGCTCAGTACGATCTATCACTACCCAAGTATAGGTGTTACTTTGTGTGCTCCTGGGTGTGATAGATCGTTTTTATTCTGATTGATATACTGCTGCTGAACTCTGCTTGCCTGACAACTCTGCCTGTTAACCCCTAAATTGCTGGATTGATATACTGCTGCTGAACTCTGCTTGCCTGACTACTCTTCCTGTTAACCCCTAAATTGCTGGATTGATATACTGCTGCTGAACTCTGCTTGTCTGACCAATGGACTAAATGAGAGAGTAAACCAGGATCTTGAAGCCTACCTTAGAGCCTTTGTCAATTCTCTCTATACCGATAGGTCTGACTTGCTGCCCCTAGCCGAGCTGGCAAGAAACTCATTGGCACTCTTCTCTACGATGTTCTCCATTTCAAGCTGCAGCAGGGTATCACCCTTGTATCTCCCTTCTCTCTGCTCAGTCCACTGGGGTTCCTGCTGCAGACCGACACGTTACTGAACTCACCACTCATTGGCGACGTATTCACTCTCAGCTACCTTCAGCTGTCTCTAGATACAAGAAGTTTGCTGATCATCATAGAGCCTCTGTATGCACCATCTCGGTAGGTAAACGTGTTTGGGTCTCTACTCAAAATATTCATCTACATCAACCCTGTCACAAACTAGAGCCTAGGTTTATCGGTCCTTACAAAGTCCTGAAAAGACTGTCTCTTGTTGCCTACAAAGTGGCCTTGCCCACAACTCTACACATACACCCAGTCTTCCACATCTCTCTACTCAAGCCTTACATCAAGAATAGATATACCCAACTTAGAGCTCCTCCTTTTCCGCTCCCGGTCCATGGCGACCCTGAATATGAGGTTGCTAAGATCCTGGACTCCATATACAGGCGCAGACAACTGCAGTATCTTGTACATTGGAAGGGTTATTCAGTGGCGGATCGTTCCTGGGTTCCTGCCCGTGACGTACATGCTCCATCTGTGTTCTCCAGATTCCATGTTGCTCATCCATTGAAGCCAACTCTGGTTCCCGGAAGGAACCATTGAGAGGGGGGCTATGTCATGCCGCGCCGCTCTATCCATTGCTAGGGGCGCAGCGTCTCCTTCCCAGCTCGCTGTCTAGGGCTGTGTTGGGTCTGGATGTGTGTGGCACTGACGCCATCGCTGCACGCTCCTCTCTCTGATGCCGGTCCAGATTCCTGTGGCGCGGATCCTGCGCCTATGTAAGTTGCTCAATACGCTCTATCACTGGCCAAGTATAGGTGTTACTTTGTGTGCTCCTGGGTGTGATAGATCGTTTTTACTCTGATTGATATACTGCTGCTGAACTCTGCTTGCCTGACTACTCTGCCTGTTAACCCCTAAATTGCTGGATTGATATACTGCTGCTGAACTCTGCTTGTCTGACCATTCTGCCTGTTTAACCCCTATTGTTCTGGATTGCCTCTCTGTTGCCAAACCCTGCCTGCCTGACGATTCTAGTGGTTTACCCTTGGACTGCTTTACTGTTGCTAAACCCTGCCTGCCTGACCATTCTAATGGTTTACCTTTGGACTGCTTTGCCATTGCCAGACCCTACCTGCCTGACCCTTCTTGTGGTTTACCCCTGAACTGCCTTTCTCTGATTCCCTGCCTGTTGCCACCGAAGACCATCCTGCCTATGGTGAGTGCCATTTACCTCATCTTGCAAACTTTCTGTGCTCTGGGATATTCCCTATCATTCCGGCTCGACGCCGTGATAAGAAGACTACTGGACGAGTTCTGTCTGATAGTGGAATATCCCACGAGCATTACATTACCTAAGTACAGGTGTTTTACTTGGCCACAACAGACAAATGGCTAAACCCTAGGTTTGACCATTTGATAGTGACAGTGTCACTACATAGAAACAACCCTGTACTTATGAGATGCTGCTTGAATCTGTATTGCAACTGATGTCTAGTAATTGAAAAATATTTTGCTTTTAATGAAAATTGTCTAACAATATTAGCAAAAGTTTTTTTTTTTGTACCATTAGTTAGAAAATGTTGCAATGTGCAGCTAAACTGTTTTTCTTATGGCCTACTTGACTTGGTGTAACCTGACAAATACCACAGGATAGATTAAATTTCAGAGCATATTTAATAAAAAAAAAATCAGTGACTTGCCAATTGTATTTAAAACAAGTACATATATTATAGACTGAGGTACTAGTGCCTAACAATGAGATCCCCTACTCCACAATTAACCTTAACCAACTCAAAACCCAACTGTAATTAAAATACTTATGGTTTGAAGATATAAAGCAATGGCGAGATTATCTATGAAGTCTCTACAGTGCTGCAAGACAAATTTTAGTATGATTTTATCTGGCTATGCAGAGCTATGGATGTGAAGGAGAGACATCTATACCATTCATGGAAAAAAACTTCCACAAGAGGTGGTAATGACAAATGCTGTAGGGGACTTACAAAATGCCCGGGATAAGCATAAGGCTCCGCTGTCCTATGAACTAGATATGTTTATACTTTTAGGAAATATCGGGCAGACATGCTGAGCCTATCTGCTTTCAAAATCTATGTTTCTAATGTTCAAAATAAGCCCCTAATGATTTTGAGTGATATATTTCCATGCCAGCGAGTATAGATCACCATACCCTCACTCAGCTGACCCCCATTAACCTGCCCCAGCACAAATTCCTTCAAATGTAATTACTCCAAGCCACAACCCCACTATATGAATTCACCCCTTACACCTAAAGTATCTTTTAAGATACCCTGCTACAATACCAAGACAAGGTCCCTCCATATAAAACTTTGCCCACTGCAAAACCTTTACGTAAGGATCAGACCTACACCTACTAATCATCCACAATATATTAAAATAATAAAACCCTAAAAACTGCTACTATCGTTTTTCAACATCTTCTAGCCAGCAGTAATTGGATAATTATAGTACTTTATTTATCATTGGTCTGCATCTAGCCTATGGTTTGCTTCAATGTTTTATTTTTACCCTTTTATTAAATTATTCAGAGTTGTTGAAAGATTTGGTGGTGGAGGTTGTGGTTACATGACTCACTATTAAAACGGATCCCTTTAATTCATCTAATTAAATGCTCCACAAAATATGAATAGCAATAGATTTTACAGTTATTAATTCCTTTAACTTTTCCAAAGTGTTTACAGAAAAGAAAAACTAGACATTTCCAAGTAGCTGTAAACTCATCAATATTAAAGTAAAAAATGGATTTATAAATCCTTTCCTGAACAAATGGTGCATTCTGGGAAACAATTATTGTGCTTTGCATTCTGGGAAAAGTTTATTGTGCTTTTATTCTATTGTGATTCTATGGAGTACATTTTGAGCACCATTATGTTACATAAAAGCTTGAATTTAAAGGTGCATTCTATTGTAAAATTTAAATGCACTTCTTTATTATAACATTTTTAAACAAATTTTAAACAAATTCCCTTAATATTTTTTATCCCCTGCTATCAATGCAGAAATTAAACAAATATAAAATATCAGCATGGGAAGGCTTAATTCATTTCGACAGTGTGTAACATTTGCAAGCTCCTAATCAAACCAAAGTCCCTTAATAACACAAAAAAAGGAAAAGCACCAGTTATAATATACTTCTAGTAATAAATCTTCATATTTAAATCATCCATAAAATGCCATCTTCTTTTTTCACTCTCCTTTGAAAACCCTCTTTCCCACAACCAAAGCAAAGAGGAAGTGTCTGTTCCTTTGAGCTGTTCCCCCTTAACAAAACTGTGGAGAAGATAGGTGAAGCAATGCTCAATGGATTTTGAAAATCAGCTTTATGATCATCAATGAATATAGCCCTATGTCATTCTTCATTTAATATATTCAGCTATTCCATGGATATATATCATATATATTTTAAAGATCTATTGGCTAGATTATGAGTTTTGAGCGCTATAGGGAAAGTAGCTAACGCAACAAAAGTTGCGTCATTTAACCCTCTATAGCGCAGCTATTACAAGTTTTAAAATACCTGGCTTGTGCGGGCGATATGGCTGCGTTGAACTCCATACCGTACCAAAATACAATCGCTGTTTTGAAGTTCTTGTGCATGCTTTCCCCATAGACATCAATGGGGAGAAGGTGTCAGAAAAAAACTAGCGTGGCTAGAGCGAGCTAAAAAAAAGTCTAACACCTGCGATCGCGGAAAGAAAATCTCCGTAACGTACCTCATTGATGTCTATGGGGAAACAAAACTAACGTTTAAACCTAACACCCTAACATAAACCCCAAGTCTAAACACCCCTAATCTGCCCCCCACCAACAACGCCGTCACCTACATAATGTTATTAACCGCTAATCTGCCACTCCCGATATTGCTGCAACCTAAATAAATATATTAACCCCTAATCTGCCGCTCCCGATATCGCCGCCACTATACTAAAGTTATTAACCCCTATTCCGCTGCACCCCAACATCGCCACCACTCTATTAAAGTTATTAACCCCTATTCTGCCACTCCTCAACATCGCCGCAACTAAGTAAAGTTATTAACCCCTAAACCTCTGGCACCCCACATCACTACCACTAAATAAATGTATTAACCCCTAAACCGCCAGCCCCCACATCGCAAAAATCTAAATTAAACTATAAACCCCCTAAACCTAACCCTAACGTAACTCTAACACCCCCTAACTTTAACATAATTAAACTAGAGCTAAACTAAAGTTACAATTATTAACTAAATAATTCCTATTTAAAACTAAATACTTACCTGTGAAATAAAACTTAAGCTAGCCACAATATAACTTATAGTTACATTGTAGCTAGCTTAGGTTTCATTTTTATTTCACAGGTAAGTTTGTATTTATTTTAACTAGGTAGACTAGTTAGTAAATAGTTATTAACTATTTATTAACTACCTAGTTAAAATAAATACAAACTTACCTGTGAAATAAAACCTTACCTGCTTTACACTAAAACCTAAAATTGCAAAAAAAACCCCACTAAATTACAAAAATAAAAAACGAAATAATCAAAAATAACCTGTGACAATGGGTAGCTTAGGTTTTTTTAGAATTAGCTTTTTTATTTTGGGGGGTTGGTTGGGTGGTGGGTTTTACTGTTGGGGGGTCTTTGGGTTTTTTTTTTTTTACAGGTCAAAGAGCTGATATAATTGGGGCAATGCCCCACAAAAAGCCCTTTTATGGTGGGCTTTTTTATTTTGATAGGGCTATTAGATTAGGTGTAATTCTTTTTTATTTTTGATCATTTCGTTTTTTTCATTTTTGTAACTTAGTAGTATTTTTTTTTGGAATTAGATACTTTGTAATTTTTATAGTGTTAGGATTTTCTTTCATGTAATTGGCAAGAGTCCATGAGCTAGTGACGTATGGGATATACAATCCTACCAGGAGGAGCAAAGTTTCCCAAACCTCAAAATGCCTATAAATACACCCCTCACCACATCCACAATTCAGTTTTACAAACTTTGCCTCCTATGGAGGAGGTGAAGTAAGTTTGTGCTAAGATTTCTACGTTGATTCTGCTTCTCAGCATTGTTGAAGCTCGATTCCTCTCAGAGTACAGCGAATGTCAGAGGGACGTGAAGGGAGAATCACTTATTGAATACGATGATTTCCCTAATGGGGGTCTATTTCATAGGTTCTCTGTTATCGGTCGTAGAGATTAATCTCCTACCTCCCTTTTCAGATCGGCGATATACTCTCAATTTACCATTACTTCTACTGATAACTGTTTCAGTACTGGTTTGGCTATCTGCTATATGTGGATGGGTGTCTTTTAGTAAGTATGTTTTTTATTACTTAAGACACCTCAGCTATGGTTTGGCACTTTATGCATTCATATAAAGTTCTAAATATATGTATTGTATATGTATTGTACTTATATTTGCCATGAGTCAGGTTCATGTATTTCCTTTTTCAGACTCATTTTCATATTTGGGGAATATAAACATTTTTTTTTTTTTTAAGAAATGTATTTCTTACTTGGGGTTTAGTCTTTTTTTCAATTGACTACTTCTTTCAAATTGCGGGCGGTATTAGGCTGTGTCAAATGCTTAACTTTATTGCGTAATCCTTGTGCGAAAATATTTTTGGCGCGAAAAAATACGTCTATGATGCAATTTTGTCATTTCCGGCATCATAATTGACGCCGAGACCTTTCACACGGTTGCGTCATTAGTGACGAGAGTGTATAATTTCTGGTTATTTTTGGCTCCAAAAATGTTTAAGTTACGTTGTGCATCATACTTGGCGCCAAACTTTTTCATTATTTCAACACCCCATTGATGTTTGCCTCTTGCCTTTTTCTCTATCAGAGGGCTATGCTATTTGCATTTTTCCCATTCCTGAAACTGTCATTTAAGGAAATAGATATTTTTGCTTTATATGTTGTTTTTTCTCTTACATTGAGCAAGATGTCCCAATCTGATCCTGCCTCAGAAGTTTCTGCTGGAACATTGCTGCCTGACATTGGTTCTACCAAAGCTAAGTGCATTTGCTGTAAAATTGTAGAAATTATTTCGCCGAATGTCATTTGTAATAGTTGTCATGATAAACTTTTACATGCAAATAGTGTATCCATCAGTAATAGTACATTGCCAGTTGCAGTTCCTTCATATTCTAATGTGTATGATATACCTGTAAATTTTAAAGAATTTGTTTCTGATTCTATCCTGAAGGCTTTGTCTGCATTTCCACCTTCTAATAAACATAAAAGGTCTTTTAAGACTTCTCAATTAGATGATGAAATTTCAAATGACCAACAACATAATAATTTATCCTCTTCTGATGAGGATCTATCTGATACAGAAGATCTTTCCTCAGACATTGACACTGACAAATCTACTTATTTATTTAAAATAGAGTATATGCGTTCTTTATTAAAAGAAGTGTTAATTACTTTGGATATTGAGGTAACCAGTCCTCTTGATGTTCAGTCTAATAAACATTTAAATGCTGTTTTTAAACCTCCTGTGGTTTCTCCAGGGGTTTTTCCTATTCCTGAGGCTATTTCTGGTATGATTTCTAAGAGATGGAATAAGCCAGGTACTTCTTTTATTACTTCTTCAAGGTTTAAAAAATTGTATCCTTTACCAGCAAAATCTATAGAGTTTTGGGAATAAATCCCCAAAGTTGATGGGGCTATTTCTACTCTTGCTAAACGTAACACTATTCCTATGGAAGATAGTACTTCCTTTAAGGATCCTTTAGATAGGAAGCTTGAATCTTATCTAAGGAAGGCCTATTTATATTCAGGTCATCTTCTCAGACCTGCAATTTCTTTGGCTGATGTTGCCGCTGCATCAACTTTCTGGTTGGAAAATTTAGCGCAACAGGAATTGGATTCTGACTTATCTAGCATTATTCGCTTACTGCAATATGTTAATCATTTTATTTGTAATGCTGTTTTTGATATTATCAAAATTGATGTTAGATCCATGTCTTTAGCTATATTAGCTAGAAGAGCTTTGTGGCTTAAATCTTGGAATGCTGATATGACATCTAAATCTAGATTACTTTCCAAGGTAATAATTTATTTGGATTCTATTATTTCAACTGTCACTGGAGGAAAGGGAGTTTTTCTGCCTCAGGATAAAAAACCTAAGGGTAAATCTAAGGCTTCTAACCGTTTTCGTTCCTTTCATCAGAATAAAGAACAAAAACTCAATCCTCCCCCCAAGGAATCTGCTTCCAATTAGAAGCCTTCCTCAAATTGGAATAAATCCAAGCCATTTAGGAAACCAAAGTCAGCCCCTAAGTCCGCATGAAGGTGCGGCCCTCATTCCAGCTCAGCTGGTAGGGGGCAGATTAAGGTTTTTGAAGGATATTTGGATAAGATCTGTCCAAAATCAATGGATAAGGGTATCGAAAAGGATTCAGAGTAAGACCTCCTGTGAGAAGATTTTTTCTCTCACGTATCCCAGCAAATCCAATAAAAGCTCAGGCTTTTCTGAAGTGTGTTTCAGACCTGGAGTCTTCAGGGGTAATCATGCCAGTTCTTCTTCAGGAACAAGGTTTGGGGTTTTATTCAAATCTATTCATTGTCCCAAAAAAGGAAAATTTATTCAGACCAGTTCTGGATCTGAAAATTTTGAATCGTTATGTAAGAGTACCAACTTTCAAGATGGTGACTATAAGGACTATTCTGCCTTTTGTTCAGCAAGGACATTATATGTCCACAATAGACTTGCAGGATGCATACCTTCATATTCCGATTCATCCAGAACATTATCAGTTTCTGAGGTTCTCTTTTCTAAACAAGCATTACCAATTTGCTGCTCTTCCATTTGGCCTAGCAACAGCTCCAAGAATCTTTTCAAAGGTTCTGGATGCCCTACTCTCTGTAATCAGAGAACAGGGTATTGTGGTTTTTCCTTATTTGGATGATATCTTGGTACTAGCTCAGTCTTTACGTACTGCAGAATCTAACACGAATCAACTAGTGTTGTTCCTTCGGAAACATGGTTGGAGAATCAATTTACCAAAAAGTTTCTTAATTCCTCAGACAAGGGTAACCTTTTTAGGCTTCCAGATAGATTCAGTGTCCATAACTCTGTCTCTAACAGTATATTTAAACAGAGTATTTCAGCACTTACATGCTTATGTTGCACGCCACCCAAGGACCACTGCCTAGGTCCTAAGTTCATAAATCGAAAAAGAAGCAGGCAGGTGACAGCAAATATTGTGACAATTTATTGTGGAGATAAAAAGGAAAAATTGTCACAATATTTGCTGTCACCTGCCTGCTTCTTTTTCTGTCTCTAACAGACAAGAGACGTTTAAAATTGGTTGCAGCCTGTCGGCACCTTCAGTCTCAGTCATTCCCTTCAGTAGCTATGTGCATGGTAGTTTTAGGTCTCATGACTGCAGCATATGATGCGATCCCCTTTGCTCGTTTTCACATGAGACCTCTACAGCTTTGTATGCTGAACCAATGGTGCAGGGATTATACAAAGATATCACAATTAATATCCTTAAATCCCAATATACGACACTCTCTGACGTGGTGGATAGATCACCATCGTTTAGTTCAAGGGGCTTCTTTTGTTCGGCCAACCTGGACTGTGATCACAACAGATGCGAGTCTTTCAGGTTGGGGAGCTGTTTGGGGATCTCTGCAGCACAAGGGGTTTGGAAATCTCAAGAGGCGAGATTACCAATAAATATTTTAGAACTCCGTACAATTCTCAGAGCTCTTCAGTTTTGGCCTCTGTTAAAGAGAGAAACGTTCATTTGTTTTCAGACAGACAATATCACAACAGTGGCATATGTCAATCATCAGGGTGGGACTCACAGTCCCCAAGCTATGAAAGAAGTATCTTGGATACTTGCTTGGGCGGAATCCAGCTCCTGTCTAATTTCTGCGGTACATATCCCAGGTGTAGACAATTGGGAGGCAGATTATCTCACTTTACATCCAGGGGAGTGGTCTCTCCATCCAGATGTATTTTCTCAGATTGTTCAGATGTGGGGTCTTCCAGAGATAGATCTCATGGCCTCTCATCTAAACAAGAAACTTCCCAGATACCTGTCCAGGTCCAGGGATGTACAGGAGGAAGCAGTGGATGCGCTGACACTTCCTTGGTGTTATCATCCTGCTTACATTTTCCCGCCTCTAGTTCTCCTTCCAAGAGTGATCTCGAAAATCATCATGGAACAATCATTTGTGCTGCTGGTGGCTCCAGCATGGCCACACAGGTTTTGGTATGCAGATCTGGTTCGGATGTCCAGTTGCCCACCTTGGCCACTTCCGTTATGGCCAGACCTACTATCTCAAGGTCTGTTTTTCCATCAGGATCTCAAATCATTAAATTTGAAGTTATGGAAATTGAACGCTTAGTACTAAGTCATAGAGGTTTCTCTGACTCAGTGATTAATACTATGTTACAAGCTCGTAAATCTGTCTCTAGAAAGATTTATTATAGAGTTTGGAAGACTTACATTTCATGGTGTTCTTCTCATAAATTCTCCTGGCATTCTTTTAGAATTCTTAGAATTTTACAGTTTCTTCAGGATGGTTTGTATAAAGGTTTGTCTGCAAGTTCCTTGAAAGGACAAGTCTCCGCTCTTTCTGTTTTATTTCACAGAAAGATTGCTATACTTCCTGATATACACTGTTTTGTACAGGCTTTAGTTCATATTAAGCCTGTCATTAAATCAATTTCTCCTCCTTGGAGTCTTAATTTGGTTCTGAAGGCTTTACAGGCTCCTCCATTTGAACCTATGCATTCTTTGGACATTAAACTACTTTCTTGGAAAGTGTTGTTCCTTTTGGCCATCTCTTTTGCTAGAAGAGTTTCTGAGCTATCTGCTCTTTCTTGTGAATCTCCTTTTCTGATTTTTCATCAGGATAAGGCAGTTTGCGGACTTCTTTTCAATTTTTACCTAAGGTTGTGAATTCTAACAACATTAATAGAGAAATTGTTGTCCCTTCCTTATGTCCTAATCCTAAGAATTATTTGGAAAGATCCTTGCATTCTTTGGATGTGGTAAGAGCTTTGAAATATTATGTGGAAGCTACTAAAGATTTCAGGAAGACTTCCAGTCTATTTGTTTTATTTTCTGGTCCTAGGAAAGGTCAGAAGGCTTCTGCTATTTCCTTGGCTTCTTGGTTGAAACTTTTTTTTAAAACACGCAAACTGAACTTTAAAGACATCAAGGTATTCATCTGTTAAATTAACCATTTCCATTAACCACGATTGCTTTGGCACCTAAATCAGAATATTGGCTGTTTTTTGCCTTTTTAACTATCCAACACACCTGAGCCAATTATATGTCCAAGGAAAGTAACTGTGTAACTTTATAACTGTATTTGTTACTGAAGAACTGTAAAGCTGTTAGGACTGATACATTTGTGCCTTTTAAATATTCAATTCACCATTTATCTTAGAAATTTGTTGCTTGCCATATGTTATCTATAGAATTAATTCCTTTATACCTGGAATTCTAGGATTATATGGTTCTAGTCTGTTTTTATAAGTGTTGTATAAGGGAGACGTCCCTTTATTAATTAGGATAAGCATTTGCTGTTGTTTTTATGTGTTATAAGAATTTTTAAATAAAATAGATTGTATAAAACATAAATTAGATTGGTATCATCATTTCCTAGCTTTTTTTAGCGCTGCTAAATAAACCCCATTTTTTCTTCTTATCCACCATTTAGTTCTCTTTGAGGGAAGAACTTTTTTAGCAGCACACTACACATTGAAACTTTTGATTCATCAAGCTTATTTGGAGTCGGGTCGAGCCCCGCCCCAGAGAATTACAGCTCATTCTACTAGATCAGTCTCCACTTCGTGGGCTTTTAAGAATGAAGCTTCAGTTGATCAGATTTGCAAAGCAGCAACTTGGTCTTCTTTGCATACATTTACTAAATTCTACCGTTTTAATATATTTGCTTCTTCGGAAGCAGTTTTTGGTAGAAAAGTTCTTCAGTTGTTTCAGTTTGATTCTTCTGCTTTTGATTTAAGTTTTTTTCTTTCAATTATGAAAATAAACTTATTTTTTTGGGTTGTGGATTAATCTTTTCAGCGGAAAATGGCTGTTTTTATTTTATTCCCTCCCTCTCTAGTGACTCTTGAGTGGAGATCCACATCTTGGGTATTGCTATCCCATACGTCACTAGCTCATGGACTCTTGCCAATTACATGAAAGAAAACATAATTTATGTAAGAACATAGGTCAAGCCCCGCCTCAGAGAATTACAGCTCATTCTACTAGATCAGTCTCTACTTCGTGGGCTTTTAAGAATGAAGCTTCAGTTGATCAGATTTGCAAAGCGGTAACTTGATCTTCTTTGCATACATTTAGTAAATTCTACCGTTTTGATGTATTTGCTTCTTCAGAAGCAGTTTTTGGTAGAAAAGTTCTTCAGGCAGCTGTTTCAGTTTGATTCTTCTGCTTTTGATTTAAGTTCCTTTCATTTATGAGAATAAATTTATTTTTTGGGTTGTGGATTAATTTTTTCAGCGGAAAATGGCTGTTTTTATTTTTATCCCTCACTCTCTAGTGACTCTTGCGTGGAGTTCCACATCTTGGGTATTGCTATCCCATACGTCACTAGCTCATGGACTCTTGCCAATTACATGAAAGAAAACATAATTTATGTAAGAACTTACCTGATAAATTCATTTCTTTCATATATGCAAGAGTCCATGAGGCCCACCCTTTTTATGGTGGTTATGATGTTTTGTATAAAGCACAATTATTTCCAAATTTCTTTTGTTGATGCTTTCTACTCCTATCTTTATCACCCCACTGCTTGGCTATTCATTAAACTGAATTGTGGGTGTGGTGAGGGGTGTATTTATAGGCATTTTGAGGTTTGGGAAACTTTGCCCCTCCTGGTAGGATTGTATATCCCATACGTCACTAGCTCATGGACTCTTGCCAATATGAAAGAAATTAATTTATCAGGTAAGTTCTTACATAAATTATGTTTTTTAATGTGTAGTTTAGTTTATTTAATTGGTAGTTAGTTTAATTTTAGTTTAATAATTAAATTAGTTTAATTTTAGTTTAAACTTAGTTTTTTAATTTGACAGGTAAGTTTTAGTTTAATTTAAGCTAGGGAAATTGTAAATTTAATATAAAGTTAGGGGGGGGGCATTAGGTTTAGGGTTACTGGCTTAATTTAGTATATTTTGTTGTGGGGGGGCTTGCAGTTTAGGTGTTAATAGGTTTATTATAGTGGCAACGGTGTATGGCTTAATAACTTTAGTATAGTGGGGGCGATGTGGGCGGACGGCAGATTAAGGGTTAATAATATTTAAATAGTGTTTGCGATGTGGGAGGGCGGTGGTTTAGGGGTTAATAATTTTAGCATAGTGGTGACAATGTCCGGGAATTGGGGTTAATAAATTTTATTAGTGATGGCGATGTCGGGAGTAGCAGATTATTGGTTAATACGTTTATTATAGTGTTTGCGATGCAGGAGGGCCTGGGTTTAGGGGTTAATAGGTAGTTTATGGGTGTTAGTGTACTTTTTAACACTTTAGTTATGAGTTTTATGTTACAGCTTTGTAGCATAAAACTTAGATGGCGTTACGGATCTTGTCGTTATAGTGTGTAACGCAGTTTTTTTAGCCAGAACGCAAAACTCGTAATACCAGTGCTATGAGAATCCCATGAAAAGACGTCATTTTTAAGAGTGTGGTACTGACGTTGCGTTACAGGCTAAAAGGCATGCGGTACGGCTATACCAACAAGACTCGTAATGGCTGCATTAGGGAAAATTATGCGTTATGGGCCACAACACTGCTATTTGACTTATAACGCTCAACTTGTAATCTAGCTGTATGTGAGGACATGTTTTAAGGTTGTTTGCTGTAGTGTTCTTCTTTTTACTTTCATATTTTAATTGTATTTCCATATTAAAAATGCATGGACTATACGTCCTCTCACTCCTTCATTTAACTGCATTTACTGAGCAGTTATTTACATTTAAACAATAGGGACATTTCAATGGATATGATACTAAAATATTAAATCACTTGGAGATAATAGAGCAAATCTGTAAAAAGCTCATATCACTTGAACATGTCTATGTAAAAAAGATAGTTTACCTAAAAATTTACTCAGTAGCCACATTCCATTGTAAAGGTCCTATAAGCATCCTATCAGGATGCATGCCCCACAACTGGCAAGGGAGCTTGCATTTGGCATATGCAGGCAAATTCACTGTATTGCCCTCCTCAGTTTAAGGAAGCTTACTATGAAAATCTCACAGATGCCAATAAAATCTCATGAGATCACAGTAAAGCACTGGTAAAGCTGATCACAGTTGCTTTTTTCACCATGCAGATGACAGTTAGAAGAGTTGCTCTGAATCACAGAGCACTTGGTGAGCTGAAGACATTTTAAAGGTAAATTATCTTCCTTTTTTGCATACAGATATGTTATATTTTATTGTCAGCTTTTTACAGTTATGCTTCTCAAGTTATTTAGCATATGAGTAAAATGTCCCTTTAAGGCAGTGTTTATTTAGTTTTACATTACATGGCTCCATTTTTCTCTTTGAGCAAATGTTGGGAAAAGTTAAATCTCTCAAGTATGTGTACTTATTTATTAATGAAATGATGAAGGTGGAGTATCCTCAGACTCAACATGTGCTTAGGGAATAAATTGGTTGTTTGTCATCTTACTTCTGTCTGAAATGTGAAAGCTGTAATGTCAGCAACAAATAGGTCAAGCAAATGAAGTCTCTACATGTTTTTCAAAGCACACCCGACTTGAATACATTTAAAGTTTGCAGT
The DNA here is from genome assembly GCF_027579735.1 of Bombina bombina. Lineage (NCBI taxonomy): Eukaryota > Metazoa > Chordata > Amphibia > Anura > Bombinatoridae > Bombina > Bombina bombina. The sequence goes on from NC_069500.1 coordinate 115,547,612, forward strand.
AACATAAATAAGATCCAATCAGGAAATGACTCATACTATGTTAATTTTGAAACAGCTTTGTTGATAACTTTATGCTATAATAGATTCTCATCATTGTAACATTAATATACATTTTCTGTTTTATATATATATATTTAAACATAAAATATGACATTTTATCAAATTACACAACATTTTCATATCAGCATGGGGTGGTTTAATTAATTTTGACAGTGTGTAACATTTGCATGCTCCTACTCAAACCGAAATCATTTAAAGGGACACTGAACCCAACTTTTCAGATTCAGATTCAGATAGAGCATGCAATTTTAAACAACTTTCTAATTGACTCCTATTATTAATTTTTCTTCGTTCTCTTGCTTTTTTTATTTGAAAAAGAAGGATTCTAAGCTTTTTTTTTTTGGTTCTGAACCATGGAAAGCACTTGTTTATTGGTAGGTGAATTTACCCACCAATCAGCAAGAACACAGTGTGTTCACCAAAAATTGGCCGACATCTAAACTTACATTCTTCCATTTCAAATAAAGATACCAAAAGAATGAAAAGAATTTGATAATAGGAGTAAATTTGCTTAAAATTGCATGCTCTATCTGAATCACAATAGAAAAAAATTGGGTTCAGTGTCCCTTTAAGAACAAAAAAAGGAAAAACACCAAATATTATTTTTTTTCACCAATAAATCTTCATATCTAAATCTTCCATAAAATGTTATCTATTTTTTTGCATTCATCATCTCCTTTAAAGACCCTCTTCCCCCCAGCCAAAGCAAAGAGGAAGTGTGTCTTCCTTTGAGATTTTTCCTTGGATTTTAATACACACTTGGGTAATACATATAATTACCAACGATCTTCATTCCTTTCTCAGATATGCTCTGCACAGTGAGGAATGTGATCATAAAGGATTACATGGTGATCGCAACTTGGAAATTGCAAAATGAATCTGTTCCTGTCCCACACATGAGTTTATTTTCATTATAATAAATGGAGCTGCATCTATCTCATAACCATTTACATATCAATCCATTAAACAAATTCCACTGAGAAAAAAAAATGTCAGAACTAAAACATCAAACACCTTCAAAGCGTTACAAAACAATTTAAAACAAGAAAAAAAAATCCTCTAGAAAACAATCCACTTGTGCTGTTCACCTTTTATTGTTCTCAATGATTGTATTTTTTTTTTTTAAACAAAGATAAATAAATAAATTAATTAATTGATAAAAACAATCCAACTGGCTGATGTTTAGGTAGAAAACACTGCGCATCCTCCTCCCCCCCGGAATGTCCCAGAACACCCTCTGTCGGGTTTCAGACACCTTGTGTTCTATCAAGCCAACTATGTTAACTTATTAAAACAAACATGCAAATATTACAATTTTTTAATGACCAGTTTAACAAGCGTATTTTTGAAGTGCTACAGTTGTAACTATTGCTTTCAGGTTTTTTTTTTATTTGATGTGTTAGATATCATGTATTACACTTACTGATGTATATATATAAATGGCAGTAACACATAGGGTTGCTCTCTGTCCTCCACAAAAATACTGGACAACCTGTAGTTGAATGGGCCCCAGATGGTAGGTGGATCACATATATAATTTATTGGTTTAAAATAAACACAGACTACACAGAAGCATTAGTGATGGGTAGAAACAGTATGATAACTAAGCTGCATCAAGATCAACAAAGCCACAGTACAAGCCTTATTCTTGCCTTTAAAGAATATAGCCAGGATCAAGCATCTGATTCCTACACAAGCACTTCCCACGGCCATCCATGTTTTGGTTACATTGCATTTGTACTACTGGAATGCACTTTCTCCCAGAAAACCACCCCAATGCCTTCTGGTGCTACAAAATGATGTTGCAAGGCTGCTAACAGGCCAGTCAAAATTTCTCCATCTGACACCCATTCTCCACTTCCTGTGCTGGCTGCCAATACAATGGCTCATACTATTGAAAATAGGCCTGCTATCTTACAAAACTCTGCATGATCAGGGACTAGGCTATTTAAAATAATTACTTGTGCCCTATATTTCAACTCACACTCTTAGATCAGCATATGGAAACTAAATGTGCCAAGAATTCACCAAAAATGTGGTTTACAAACTTTTAACCATGCCACACCATCTCCATGGGACATTAATCCCCGGCACAGTGAAAGAAGCCTACTCCATGGACATTTTTAAACAAAGAGTCAAGACCCAACTTTTTACTCAAGCCTTTCAGGAATAAAAACCGTAACTCCTAACTCTCTTATGTAAATGTACCTTGTGTAAAGCACTTTGAGTCCAAATCGGAGAAAATCACTATATAAGTTATTATTATTATTATTATTATTATTATCCCCTTTACTGCCAATAACACACAAATACATAATTGACCTCTTTGGCTGCCAGGAACACCCACTGATGTGATCTGCCCATTTGACTACCAGTTGAGCACATGAAGCAGTGGCAACATGTAACACGCAAAAACAATATGCTAACATACTACAGACTGGTTTGTTTTTCCATCCTTAGCTGCCAGTAATACATAGACCAGTATGTTTGCAACATATCTTCTTTCTATGCCCTTTTTGTAATATAGAAATCAGTCCTTTAAAATGTAGCTGCCCGGCATTTAAAAAAAATAAATGGACATTTATGTGTCCAGTGCATTTGTATAGATTATACTGGGCAGCCTGCTGAAATATTGGACTGTCCAGTTGCATACTGGATACCTGGCAACCCTAGTAACACCCCTTAACAACACTTTGTAAAAGATAGGTGAAGCGATGCTCAATTCATTTTGAACCTTCTGCCTTTATAGTGATGCCCCTCTGCTCAGAGCAGGCGGACAGCATTATGGAGAAGCGGTCTTTAAACACGGCCCTCAAGCTTCATCCGGAGCTTGATAAATGGGCCTCTTTATCTTGACTTGGGATTTATGTCATCTTATTCCTTCATTTAACTGTATTTACTGAGCACCAGGGAATGATGCAGCACATCTGTGAAAAACTCATATCACTTGAACATGTCTATGGAAAAAAAGAAAGCTATTTTACCTGAACATTTCCTTAGTGGCCACATCCTATTGTAAATGGGATTTAAGCATCAAATCAGGATGCATACCCCAGGACTTGCAAGTAAGTGTGTATCTGGCTTATCCAGGCATAGTCACTTTATTTTCCCCCTCAATTTAAGGAAGCTTACAATGAAAATCTTACAAGATTTCAGTGAATACTAATTAGATCATAGAAAAGCACTGATGAAGCTTATTGGTAGTTGCTTTTTTTCACCATGCAGATGACAGTTAAAAGAGTAGCTCTGAATCACTGAGAAGTTGGTGATCTGAGGACATTTTGAGGTAAAACATCTTTTTTTTTACATAGTAGTTGTCAGCTTTTTGAAGCTTATGCTGCTCAAGTGATTTAGCATATGACTAAAATGTCTTTTAAGGCAGTGTTTATTTAGTTTTAAATTATCATTGCTCCATTTTTCTGTAATTCAGACCAAGCTTGCAAGAGAACCATAAGTGTATCAGATTAAATACTTTATAAACATTAGTAATTCTCTTTGAGCAGGAAAAGTTTAATTTCTCAAGTATATGTACTTATTTATTAATTAAGTGATGGGGGCCTATCTATCAAGCTCCGAATGGAGCTTGATGCCCCGTGTTTCTGGTGAACCTGCAGGCTCGCCAGAAACAGCAATTATGAAGCAGCGGTCACAAAGACCGCTGCTCCATAACCTGTCCGCCTGCTCTGAGCAGGCGGACAGACATTGCCGGAGGCTGATTGGCCGCGAGTCTGCAGGGGGCAGCGTTGCACCAGCAGCTCTTGTGAGCTGCTGGTGCAATGCTGAATACGGCGAGCGTATTGCTCTCCGTATTCAGCAAAGTCTGGCGGACCTGATCCGCACTGTCGGATCAGGTCCGCCAGACTTTGTTAAATAGAGCCCATGGGGTGGAGTAGATTCAGCCTCAACAAGTGATTAGGGAATACATTGAATGTTCAACATTTTATTTCTGTCTGCAAATGTTAATGTCTGCAACAAATAGGTCAAGAAAATGGAGTCTCTACATGTTTTTCAGTGCACACCCAACATGAATACATTAAAAGTTGGCAGTAACATAAATATTTTTTCCAAAATCCAATCAGGAAATGACTCATAGTATGTTCATTTTTGAAAGAGTTTTGTTGAAATAGTCTAGTCAAAATTAAACTCTCATGATTCACATAGAGCAGGCAATTTTAATTTACTCCTATTATCAATTTTTCTTCATTCTCTTGGCATCTTTATTTGAAAAAACAATAATGTAAGCATAGGTAGGAGCCGGTCCATTTTTGGCTCACCTGGGTAGATTTTCATCACTTTATCATTAATATATCTTATACAATTTCTCTTTTATATATATATATATATATATATATATATATATATATATATATATATATATTTATATATATACTGTATATATAAATATAAAACAGTTTTTATAGATAGGAAAAAGCAAACTAGTCAGGCAACACTTGACATATTCTTGAAGAAGCCAACACCTCCAGGCAGGTCCTTCGGGCATCGCAATGCATGATATCATAGCTCCAGAAGAAAAGCATTAGCAAGGTCCTTTAGTCATTACAGGGCATGATATAAAACCTCCCCAAGATGAGCCTCAGTCAGGCCCTTTAGCCATTACAGGACAGGATATTGTCATTATTTGTCACAGTTCATCAGAGGAAATTATAGATCCTAAAATTATTACAGTGGAACACAATGAGGAAGCTGAGGACAGTGATGTAGATAATCTTGCTCCTCTTAGTTATATTATGTGTTCATAAAAGATTAAAAACTTTATACAGTTTAAAATGTGAAAAGAGTAAAGTTTAAAATTAAAAATAAGTTTACAAAGTATCCTAAGTTATGCTTATGTGCGGTACCTACTGTACCCAACTGTAAAATATAAATGTATTTGTTGCACATACAGTTGTACTGTGTATTATTGTGTACATAAAGTACAATATCTTGTAACAGCAAAAGCCTACAGACACATTATTAGCCCTGCGAGCTCCAATTGTGGTAAGTACAGATTACATATTACACAATGCCCTGTACTTTGCTAACTATCGGCTAGATTTAGAGTTGGGTGGTAGCCGTGAAAACCAGCGTTAGAGGCTCCTAACGCTGGTTTTGGGCTACTGCCGGTATTTAGAGTCAGTCAGGAAAGGGTCTAACGCTCACTTTCCAGCCACGACTTTTCCATACCGCAGATCCCCTTACGTCAATTGGGTATCCTATCTTTTCAATGGGATCTTTCTAACGCCGGTATTTAGAGTCGTGTCTGAAGTGAGCGTTAGAAATCTAACGACAAAACTCCAGCCGCAGAAAAAAGTCAGTAGTTAAGAGCTTTCTGGGCTAACGCCGGTTTATAAAGCTCTTAACTACTGTGCTCTTAAGTACACTAACACCCATAAACTACCTATGTACCCCTAAACTGAGGTCCCCCCACATCGCCGCCACTCTATTAAAATGTTTTAACCCCTAATCTGCCGACCGCACGCCGCTGCCACCTACATTATCCCTATGAACCCCTAATCTGCTGCCCCTAACACCGCCGACCCCTATATTATATTTATTAACCCCTAATCTGCCGCCCCCGCTATCGCTGACCCCTGCATATTATTATTAACCCCTAATCTTCCGCTCCGTACACTGCTGCCACCTACATTAAAGCTTTGTACCCCTAATCTGCTGCGCCTAACACCGCCGACCCCTATATTATATTTATTAACCCCTAATCTGCCCCCCTCAACGTCGCCTCCACCTGCCTACAGTATTAACCCCTAATCTGACGAGCGGACTGCACCGCTACTATAATAAAGTTATTAACCCCTAATCCGCCTCACTTCCGCCACAATAACCCTATAATAAATAGTATTAACCCCTAATCTGCCCTCCCTAACATCGCCGACACCTAACTTTAAGTATTAACCCCTAATCTGCCGATCGGAGCTCACTGCTACTCTAATACTTTTTTAACCCCTAAAGCTAATTCTAACCCTAACCCTAACACCCCCCTAAGTTAAATATAATTTTATTCTAACGAAATAAATTAACTCTTATTAAATAAATTATTCCTATTTAAAGCTAAATACTTACCTGTAAAATAAACCCTAATATAGCTACAATATAAATTATAATTATATTGTAGCTATTTTAGGATTAATATTTATTTTACAAGCAACTTTGAATTTATTTTAACCAGGTACAATAGCTATTAAATAGTTAATAACTATTTAATAGCTAAAATAGTTAAAATAATTACAAAGTTACCTGTAAAATAATTAAACCTAACACTACACTATCAATAAATTAATTAAATACAATACCTACAAATAAATACAATTAAATAAACTAACTAAAGTACAAAAAATAAAAAAGAACTAAGTTACAAAAAATAAAAAAATATTTACAAACATTAGAAAAAGATTACAACAATTTTAAACTAATTACACCTACTCTAAGCCCCCTAATAAAATAACAAAGCCCCCCAAAATAAATAAATGCCCTACCCTATTCTAAATTAAAAAAGTTCAAAGCTCTTTTACCTTACCAGCCCTGAAAAGGGCCCTTTGCGGGCATGCCCCAAAGAATTCAACTCTTTTGCTTGTAAAATAAACACATACAATACCCCCCCAACATTACAACCCACCACCCACATACCCCTAATCTAACCCAAACCCCCCTTAAATAAACCTAACAATAAGCCCCTGAAGATCTCTCTACCTTGTCTTCACCTCACCGGGTTCACCGATCGGTCCAGAAGATGGTCCGAAGTCTTGATCCAAGCGTTAAGAGCTGAACGCTGCCCCATTGTTTTCTATGGGGATATCGTGCACGAGCACGTTTTTGAAGCTGGCCGCGTCCGTAAGCACCGCTGGTATCGAGAGTTGCAGTGGCGTTAAATTATGCTCTACGCTCCCTTTTTGGAGCCTAACGCACTGAAAACCCAGCCATTCTGTGAACTCTAAATACCAGCAGTATTTAAAAGGTGCAGCCAGAAAAAAGCACGCGTATCTAACGCACCCCTTTGGCCGCAAAACTCTAAATCTAGGCGTATGAATGCAGTACTTTATATAGGTTGTTCTCACAATGTCCAAATCACTTAACGGTCATCCACCTAAGTCGCCGATCTACATCAGCTGCTCCACTCTGCCATTCTCTATACTGACTCTCCATACACTCCAGAATACATTTTAAAGTATTAACTCTAACTTACAAAGTACTTAACAACCTCCCTCCCAACTATATATCCTCTCTCATCTCCAAATAGTCCCAGACGTGTCCTCTACCATCAAACTTTGACCTACGACTCTCCCCTGTTATTATCTCTATGTCCAAGGATCTGAGACCAATAGTTATGAGATTTTCGCAACAAAAATGATTCACAAAAATCATAACTAAAGTGTTACAAATTACACTAACACCCATAAACTACCTATTAACCCTTAAGCCGCCGCCCTCCCGCATCGCAAACACTATTTTAAATTTATTAACCGCCTATTCTGCCGCTCCCAACATCGCCGCCACTAATAAAAGTTATTAACCCCTATTCTGCCGCTCCCCGACATCGCCACCACTATAATAGAGTTATTAACCCCTATTCCCCCGCACCCCAACAACAACGACACTATAATAAAGTTATTAACCCCTATTCCCTCGCACCCCAACATCGCCGACACTATAATAAAGCTATTAAGTGCTATTCCACCGCTCCCCGACATCGCCGCCACTAAATAAAGTTATTAACCCCTAAACCTCTGGTCTCCCACATCACCGCCACTAAATAAAGCTATTAACCCCTAAACCGCCAGCCCCCCACATCGCAAAAAACGAAATGAAACTATTAACCCCTAAACCTAACAACCCCCGAACTTTAAATTAAAATTACAATATCCCTATCTTAAAATAAATAAAAACTTACCTGTGAAAGTAAAAAAACAGTTTAAACTAACAATTAACCAACCATAACTATTATACTAAAATTAAAATAACTACCAATTAAATAAACTAAATTACACATTAAAAAAAACTAACACTACTAAAAAAATTAATTCTAAAATTAAAAAAATAAAATAAAATACTAAATTACAAAACATAACAAACCCTAAATTACAAAAAATAACATACACTAAATAATGAAAAATAAGAAACGAAATTATCCAAAATAAAAACAATTACACCTAATCTAATAGCCCTATAAAAATAAAAAAGCCCCCCAAAAATAAAAAAACCCTAGCCCAGTAGCGGCTGGTGACTTTTGAGGATGGGGGAGCACTAGCCCCGCCCCTCAGATGGCTCCGCCCATTTTAATGTGTGTATGTATGTATGTATATATATCTATATATAACTTATATTATCAAATTTGCTTCATTCTCTTTGTATCCTTTAGAGCTAGTTGAACATTTTGTGTGAGCCAATGACATGAGGCATATATGTGCAGGCACTAAACATCAGTTAATTCCCAGTAGTGCATTGCTGCTTTTGAGCCTACCTAGGTATCCTTTTTTACAACAGATATCAAGAGAAAAAAGCATATTAGATAACAGAAGTAAATTGGAAAGTTGTTTCAAATTGTGCTATCTGAATCATGAAAGGAAACATTTGGGTTCCATGTCCAGTTAAATATTTTATATTACAATCTAAAGTTGTTTTATGCCACAATAACTTAAAAGATTTTTCCTGAATAAATGTAGCTTTAATCAGTCATTACACAAAACTGTGTAATGTGACAGTTGTAGTGAGCTGCCCCTTTAAACACTAATAATTCTACACAACACATACACACACATACATACACACATCAATCAAACAGTATTCCTGGAAATCACTATTCATGTTCCTCCCTGCATACCATGCAGCATGCAGGTGGCAAACCTAATTAGCAGCCCTTGTTAAAAGCATACCTAGGTACACTCAGGATTTGCAATGCACTACCGGGAGCTAGCTGGTGATTGGTTTAGCTACAGAGTTATGTACAAGCGATTGTGCAATGATAAATTGCTCTCTATAAGAGCATTTACATTTTGCAGTTTTATGTTCCTTTAAAGAAAATACAGGCAAACTTCATGGGCATTTTGGTTCTTCTGAGCCTCTATACAGGACAATGAATTACAGCAGTATTTGCTAGATGGCGTGTATGGTAAATGTAAAGAAGTATTAATTTGCACAGGATACTCTATATTGCTCTCAGAGCCAAGGTAATATAGGTCTCCTATGCAGCTATTACCTGCACAGCAACTTGAGCTCTTTGGCTGTCTCCTCTGTGCAACCCAGATCCCTGGCCAGATCGGCACCACTTGGTAGCAGCTCCTCTGGGTTAGGAGCCTCAGCCAAACTAATGTCCCAGCTATTCAGGCAGCTATGCCATAAGCCACCGAATGAACCCACGTGGATGGTCTTAGTGTTTACATCTGTGACCTCATAAATAGGAACATTTGGGTCCATTTCTCCGGTGTATAAAGTAATAATTTCTCAATTCCAAATTTCCCTAAATCTTTGTCAAACTCCAGCATTCTGCTCTAAAACTCCTCCCCTTTCAGTCACGGCTTCTTTCACATAAGGTGGACAAACAGTCTGCACATAAGCAACCTAAACAAGCAATTCAATAAACATAGAAGAGTGTTCAACTGTCACCAAGCAAATGCATGAGATGTCAGCTGCACAAATCTGCCTGACTTTAATTCTTTAGGACAGGAAGACTGAATGACAACTACAACAAACACCACCCATTGGATAAAGTGTTTCAAATATTTAGCCCATTAATCCATAAAGTACATAGCAAGATGGCACATTTACATGAATTTCTTTTTTCTGCTAATCAGATAACATTGGCTACTTTCAAAAAAAGTGTAACGAATTGTTTTAATTTACCAAAAGAAACATCAAATAAATCATTTGTTAATTGATTTATCGGTTACATTTCTTATAACCAATAGCTAACGTTCTGCAAATATAACATAAAGTGCGCTATCTAATCTAATTTGTTGCAAGATAATTATTGCACACATCACTTGAATCGTTCAATTTATTTGTGCGAATCCGCCTTTAACAAAAAGGAAGTTTGTGAGATTAGACTACGACAGGAACTATAGTCTCGCCTGTTGGCAGTTGCATTCTGGGAATTGTAGTATTTCATCGCCTTATTCTCCTAACCATTTCAATTTCTAAACAGGTTCTATGCACAAATTTCATGCAATCGAAACACAGTTTAGAACGTTAGTGTGAACTGTTTATTTTTGCAGATGAAGTTAGATAATTTCTTATTTTATCCTCAATGGCAGAATCAAGCGTTTTAAACGTGACTGTGAGTGATGACGCTCTTCTCTGTCACTGGTTGCTGCTGGCCTGCTGCCTGTCTCTCTCGTAACACCTCCCACCCCTCGCACAGGCTGAAGTGTGTGAACAGCAGACTATGGGGATGAGGAGGCTGGGAGCTGCGCAGCAGGCAAATTTAGAATGAGCATAGCACAAATAGCTTAGCTATCGCACGTGCGGTTAGGGGTTAGATAGACTAGTAAATTAGTACAGGGGCCAGGCTACAGGCTGTATTCTGTATATTATACTCTAACTTACTACAGGTAAATAAATAAATGTAATAATAAAAAGAAAATAAGTTTGGATTGTATTTTTTTTCTGGGGGGGAAAAATATAATTTTTTCAATAGGGGGCTATTGGAAAAATTATATATTTTTTTCTGATTTTTTTTTTCTTCTGGGCTGCTGGGGGGGGAACGTGCGAGTGTGCTCAAATGGAGGAGCCTCCACTGCCCTAGCCTACAATAAACTACCAACAGCCCTTAAAAGGGCTTTTTGTGGGGCATAGCCCCAAAGATATCAGCTCTTTTACCCTACCAACAGTAAAACCCACCACCCAACCAAACCTAACTCTAACAAAAACCTAAGCTACCCATTGCCCTGAATAGGGCATTTGTATGGGCATTGCCCTTAAAAGGGCATTTAGCTCTTTTGCATTGCCCTTAAAAGGGCATTTAGCTCTTTTATAAAAGCCCAAACCCTAATCTAAAAAAAAACCCCACCCAAAAATAGTTAATAAAAACACTAACCCCCGACGATCCACTTACAGTTTCTAAAGTCCGGACATCCAGGCAGCGAGAAGTCTTCATCCAGGCTGCGAGGTCTTCATCCATCCAGGCGACGTCTTCTATCTTCATCCAGGCGGCATCTTCTATCTTCATCCCGGCGGCGTCTTCTATCTTCATCCTGGCGGCGCGGAGCGGGTCCATCCTTGAAGACATCCGGCGCGGATCAGCCTCTTCATACCTTTACAAAATGGTGTTCCTTGCATTCCTATTGGCTGATTTGATTTTTGAAATTCAAATCTGCCAATAGGATGAGAGCTACTGAAATTCCAAGAGCTGATTTATTTAGGGCAATGCCCTACAAAAGGCCCTTTTAAGGGCTTTTGGTAGTTTATTGTAGGCTAGGGTTTTTTTATTTTGGGGGGCTTTTTTATTTTTATAGGGCTAGTAGATTAGGTGTAATTGTTTTAATTTTGGATAATTTCGTTTGTTATTTTTTGTAATTTAGTGTTTGTTATTTTTTGTAATTTATTTTTTTTTATTTTTTGTGGTAGTGTTAGGGTTTTTTTTAATGTGTAATTTAGTTTATTTAATTGGTAGTTATTTTAATTTTAGTATAATAGTTATGTTTGGTTAATTGTTAGTTTAAACTTAGGTTTTTTTAATTTCACATGTAAGTTTTTATTTATTTTAAGATAGGGATATTGTAATTTTAATTCAAAGTTAGGAGGTTGTTTAGGGGTTAATAGTTTAATTTATTTTTTGCGATGTAGGGGGCTGGCGGTTTAGGGGTTAATAGCTTTATTTAGTGGCGGTGATGTGGGAGGCCAGAGGTTTAGGGGTTAATAACTTTATTTAGTGGCGGCGATGTCGGGGAGCTGTGGAATAGGAGTTAATATCTTTATTATAGTGTCAGCGATGTTGGGGTGCGGGGGAATAGGGTTAATAACTTTATTATAGTGGCGACGATGTCTGGGAGCGGCGGAATAGGGGTTAATAACTTTTATTAGTGTCATCGATGTCGGGAGCAGCAGATTAGGGATTAATAACTTTATTTAGGTGGCGGCGATGTCGGGGGCAGCAGATTAGGGGTGTTTAGACATGGGGTTTATGTCAGGGTGTTAGGTTTAAACATAACTTTTTTTCCCCCATAGACATCAATGGGGTTGCATTATGGCAATCGCCATTCCGCGCTTCAGGTGTTAGTTTTTTTTCTAACACCTTCTCCCCATTGATGTCTATGGGGAAAGCGTGCACGAGCACGTATTCTCAGCCCTTGGATTTTGTGCGGTATGGAGCTTATCTCCACCATATCGCACGCACAAGGCGGCTTTTTAGAAACTTGTAATGGCAGCGCTATAGAGGGTGAAATAACGTAACTTTTGTTGCTTTTGTTTCGCACCCTCTATAGCGCAAAAATTGTAATCTAGGCGAGCGAGTGTTTGTTGAATAGTGTAACAGAATGTACTTAAAAAATAAAAAACACAAACAATGGTAATTTTACGCAAAAAGTTTTTGTCTAAAAAATTGTGATAAAATGTAATAGCAATCTTACTAAAAGTGTTCCCCCCCAAAAAAACATTAAAGGGACAGTATACTTTAAAATTGTTTTTCCCTTAATGTGTTACCAATTACTTTTTTACTAACTACAGAGTAAAAATGTATGAGAATTAGCTTTTTAAGGTTTATTTGTGAATATGAAATAGCTGATTTTGTGTTTTAAAGCCACAACCTAATAAAATGGGTTGAGCTTGTAGAAATAATCAGATTTCGTTACTTTATCACATTGAGTACATATACCAGCTTCTTTAACATTTAATTGTCCGTAAACCAAAGATCAATACTTGGAGAGAACACTGGAAATTAACATTTGATTACCTTATCTCTTTTATACCCCACTGGGAGTGTAATTTCTTCTGCTGGCTGTGTTTACAAAACTTAACTATAGCTTGGACTTAAGGCCAGAATCTTTCAGAATAGGTGGGGATACCACACGCTAAATCAACTATTTAAAATGCCAATATAAGGGTAAAGGAAATATTTGTAAATAATTTAATACACTCCAGCAGGTAAAGTGGATAATTGGGAACAAATTAAAGGGGAGAAAACATTTGAGTAAACTGTCCCTTTAATGTGACTAAATATCATTAAAACCTTTTAAAGTTCACAAATTGGATATATTGAAAGTCAAGAAACTAGTTAACTCATAATTGGGATTAAAATAGTTCTTTCTTTTAGGATGACTAATGAAGGTGAAAGCAATGTTATTTACTAATCTTTAATGATAGCATGTCATAGGAACTCCTAGCAACTCCACTAATTAATAAGCCCCCAGAAAGATGAGCAAATTACTCAGATACAACTGATGAAACTATAGCAAGTCAAGGGAATACAATTATTATCTTTTTTTTTTTTTAGTAAAATAACATGGCAATTATTCCTCTTTCATTAAAATAATTGATATGAATATACATAGTGAAATGTAGAACTTTTGAAAGTTTTGTGAAATTAAATAGATATTAAAGGGACAATTTATTCAGAGAAGCAGCTAATAAGTTGTTTTTGTATTCCAAGCAGCTTCAGGAACATAATTTCAAATGAGCTGGGCTAACGGCTACATATTGTTTCTATCCCATATGATTTAATATCAAAAGTAATAGTACAGTAGCACTTAAAGAAAAAACAGGAAATGTATTTGCAAATATACTGTAAATACATGGGGCAATAAAAGTGGTATACAGGAAACTTTTAGGCATAGAGTACAAGTGGAACACAAAAATATTTGCGTTATTGATTGATAAAACTGCTCAAGTTAAATCAATAACACTCGTATTCTTGCTCTCATATAACAAGGTGTTTGACTGGGAAGGGCTCAGAGGTGTGTGTGTATGTCACTGTTTTGTGATCGGCCCAGTAGTGAAACAGTTAATTAGTGCAATTTCCAAACACTACACAATGCAGACTGCAAGGTGTGTTTACTGTATTAACTGTTTTACTACTGAGCTGCTCACAAAACTGGCCTTAGAGGGAACACTGGTGTATACCTATACTTTTATATATATATATATGTGTGTGTGTGTGTATGTGTGTGTGTATGTTTTTGTATATGTTTATGTATGTATATAGGGGTTGAAAAAGTTGCCCAAGAGCTAGTGGTCTCATGAAATTTATTAGTGATCCCACTTTTCCAACTCCAAATTTTCACAATGTCATATGTATACTTGTATTATGCCGTTATAAGCTTCTAATGTACATTTGTATTAAGAATAAAACACTCTTTGGGGCATATGTATCAAGCTCCGAATGGAGCTTGATGCCCCGTGTTTCTGGCGAGCCTGCAGGCTCGCCAGAAACAGCAGTTATGAAGCAGCGGTCACAAACACCGCTGCTCCATAACCTGTCCGCCAGCTCTGAGCAGGCGGATAGACATCGCCACAATACAACCCAATCCAGTACGATCGGGTTGATTGACACCCCCAGTTGGCGGCCCATTGGCCGCGAGTCTGCAGGGGGCGGCGTTGCACCAGCAGCTCTTGTGAGCTGCTGGTGCAATGCTGAATATGGCGAGCGTATTGTTCGCCGTATTCAGCGAGGTCTGGCGGACCTGATCCGCACTGTCGTATCAGGTCCGACAGACCTTGATAAATATACCCTTTTGTATACAATTATATACTAATAAATATTTTAAACTTATTCTCATATCTAAAAAGAGAATATTCTTGTTCCCATGGCACCAAGCTGAGGCAGGAATAATTGCACACATACATATATAGCCAGGGATATATTCACACTCAGAAATACAGGCTCAGAAATACATGCACACATACATATATAGCCAGGGATATATACACACTCAGATATACATGCACACATACATATATAGCCAGGGATATAAACACACTCAGATATATATGCACACATACATATATAGCCAGGGATATATACACACTCAGAAATACATGCACACATACATATATAGCCAGGGATATAAACACACTCAGAAATACATGCACACATACATATATAGCCAGGGATATATACACACTCAGGAATACATGCACACATACATATATAGCCAGGGATATATACACACTCAGAAATACATGCACACATACATATATAGCCAGGGATATATACACACTCAGAAATACATGCACACATACATATATAGCCAGGGATATATACACACTCAGAAATACATGCACACATACATATATAGCCAGGGATATATACACACTCAGAAATACATGCACACATACATATATAGCCAGGGATATAAACACACTCAGATATACATGCACACATACATATATAGCCAGGGATATAAACACACTCAGATATATATGCACACATACATATATAGCCAGGGATATATACACACTCAGAAATACATGCACACATACATATATAGCCAGGGATATATACACACTCAGAAATACATGCACACATACATATATAGCCAGGGATATAAACACACTCAGATATATATGCACACACACACAATCACAAACACTCTCCCACACACAAACAATCTCTCACACAAGCTCTCTTACACACTCACACAAACTAACTCTCACACAACCTTACAAATAAGACTCACACACACTTTTAAACACTCTGTCACACAGTTTCTCTCACATATATTCTCACTTTCTCACACACACATCCTATTTCTCACTCTCTCATATACTCACTATCTAACACACACAAACTCTCTTACACACAATTGTTTTGCAGTTACTATGGAGGTGGCACATTTATTATTGTAGTACCCCTACTGCTTAAAGGCGCTAACAGCCATAACTTTACAAGGTAGGTTGTTTTTACTTATTCTATGCTACAGCAGGACAAGGAGAATGATGAATAAGAAAAGTATGAATAAGTAAATATGATACCCTCTGCCATCTCCACTGTGCAGCCATTGATTGGGTACAAGCTAAGGTTGCTAAAAACAAACAAACTATGACATTAAAGTGTAGAACCACCTTTACTATAGACACACTTTTTACCATCATCTTTTTTAGACAAGGTATATTTTATACTGACCATAGGGGATTAATTCTGCATGTAACATTATAGACACAATCGGCTAGATTACGAGTCTTGCCTTAGGGTTAAAAAGCAGCGTTGAGAGGTCCCAACGCTGCTTTTTAACGCCCGCTGGTATTACGAGTCTTGCAAGTACTGCTCACGTTTTTGGCTCGACTCTAAAATACCGCAAATCCACTTATGTCAATTGCGTATCCTATATTTTCAGTGGGATTTTCTTAACGCCGGTATTACAAGTCTTCCTAACAGTGAGCGGTACACCCTCTACCTCCAAGATCCCTAACGCATTTGAAAGTCAGTAGTTAAGAGTTTTATGGGCTAACACCGTAGCATAAAACTCTTAACTAAAGTGCTAAAAAGTACACTAACACACACAAACTACCTATTAACCCCTAAACCAAGCCTCCCCACATCTCAAACAGTTAAATAAAAAATTTAACCCCTAATCTGCCGAACCGGACATTGCCGCCACTTTAATAAATATATTAACCCCTAAACCGCCACACTCCCGCCTCGCAAACACTAGTTAAATAATATTAACCCCTAATCTGCCGGCCCTAACATCGCCGCCACCTACCTACATTTATTAACCCCTAATCTGCCGCCCCCAACGTCGCTGCCACTATATTAAATGTATTAACCCCTAAAACTAAGTCTAACCCTAACCCTAACACCCCCCTAACTTAAATATAATTTAAATAAATCTAAATAAAATTACTATCATTAACTAAATTATTCCTATTTAAAACTAAATACTTACCTATAAAATAAACCCTAATATAGCTACAATATAACTAATAGTTACATTGTAGCTATCTCGGGGTTTATTTTTATTTTACAGGCAACTTTGTATTTATTTTAACTAGGTACAATAGTTATTAAATAGTTATTAACTTTTTAATAGCTACCTAGTTAAAATAAATACAAATTTACCTGTAAAATAAAACCTACCCTAAGTTACAATTATACCTAACACTACACTATAATTAAATTAATTCCTTAAATTAACTACAATTAAATACAATTAAATAAATACAATTAAATAAAATTATCTAAATTACGAAAAAAACAAACACTAAATTACAGAAAATAATAAAATAATTACAAGTTTTTTAAACTAATTACACTTAATCTAACCCCCCTAATAAAATAATAAAGCCCCCCCAAAATAATAAAAAGCCATACCTTATACTAAATTACAAATAGCCCTTAAAAGGGCATTTTGCGGGGCATTGCCCCCCTTAATAAAACCTAACACTAACCCCTTGAAGATCACCCTACCTTGAGAACTCTTCAACCAACTGGACTGAAATCCTCAACGAAGCCGGGCAAAGTGGTCCTCCAGACAGGCAGAAGTCTTCATCCAAGCCGGGAAGAAGAGGTCCTCCAGACGGGCAGAAGTCTTCATCCAGGCGGCATCTTCTATCTTCATCCATCCGGCACGGAGCGGGTCCATCTTCAAGACATCTGACGCGGAGCATCCTCTTCAAATGACATCCAACTGAAGAATGAAGGTTCCTTTAAATGATGTCATCCAAGATGGCGTCCCTTCAATTCCGATTGGCTGATAGAATTCTATCAGCCAATCGGAATTAAGGTAGAAAAAATCCTATTGGCTGATGCAATCAGCCAATAGGATTGAGCTTGCATTCTATTGGCTGATCCAATCAGCCAATAGAATGCCAGCTCAATCCTATTGGCTGATTGCATCAGCCAATAGGATTTTTTATACCTTAATTCCTATTGGCTGATAGAATTCTATCAGCCAATCGGAATTGAAGGGACACCATCTTGGATGATGTCATTTAAAGGAACCTTCATTCTTCAGTTGGACATCGTTTGAAGAGGATGCTCCGCGTCGGCTGTCTTGAAGATGGAGCTGCTCCGCGCCGGATGGATGAAGATAGAAGATGCTGTCTGGATGAAGACTTCTGCCTGTCTGGAGGACCTCTTCTGCCCAGCTTGGATGAAGACTTCTGCCCGTCTGGAGGACCACTTCGCCCGGCTTCATTGAGGACTTCGGCCCGGTTGGGTGAAGACTTCTCAAGGTAGGGTGATCTTCAAGGGGTTACTGTTAGGTTTTATTAAGGGGGGATTGGGTGGGTTTTAGAGTAGGGTTGGGTGTGTGGGTGGTGGGTTTTAATATTGGGGGGGGTATTGTACTTTTTTTTACAGTTAATAGAGCTTATTACTTTGGGGCAATGCCCCGCAAAAGGCCCTTTTAAGAACTATTTGTAATTTAGTATAGGGTAGGACTTTTTATTATTTTCGGGGGCTTTTTTATTTTATTAGGGGGATTAGATTAGGTGTAATTAGTTTAAAAAACTTGTAATTATTTTATTATTTTCTGTAATTTAGTGTTTGTTTTTTTCCGTACTTTAGATAATTGTATTTAATTGTAGTTAATTTAGGGAATTAATTTAATTATAGTGTAGTGTTAGGTGTAATTGTAACTTAGTTTAGGTTTTATTTTACAGGTAAATTTGTCTTTATTTTAACTAGGTAGCTAGTTAAAATAAATACAAAGTTGCCTATAAAATAAAAATAAATCCTAAACTAGCTACAATGTAACTATTAGTTATATTGTAGCTAGCTTAGGGTTTATTTTATAGGTAAGTATTTAGTTATAAATAGGAATCATTTAGTTAATTGTAGTTATTTTATTTAGATTTATTTAAATTATATTTAAGTTAGGGGGGTTAGGGTTAGACTTATTTTTAGCGGTTAATAACTTTAATATAGTGGCGGCGATGTCCGGAGAAGCAGATTAGGGGTTAATAAGTATAATGCAGGTGTCGGCGATGTCGGGGGTGGCATATTAGGAGTTAATAAGTGTAAGATTAGGGGTGTTTAGACTCGGGGTTCATGTTAGGGTTTTAGGTGTAGACATAAAATGTGTTTCCCCATAGGAATCAATGGGGCTGCGTTAGGAGCTGAACACTGCTTTTTTGCAGGTGTTAGACTTTTTTTCAGCCAGCCCTGCCCCATTGATTCCTATGGGGAAATCGTGCACGAGCACGTTCAGCCAGCTCACCGCTATCGTAAGCAGTGCTGGTATTGAGGTGAGATGTGGAGCAAAATTTTGCTCTCCACTCACTTTTCTGTGGCTAACGCCGGGTTTAAAACCTGTAATACCAGCGCTGTCTGCAAGTGAGCGGTGAGGGAAAACTGCTCGTTAGCCACGCACAGCTTTACCGACAAACTTGTAATCTACCCATTTGTTTTATGTTATTTATCACCCTATCATTTGGGAATATTGACCTGAGAAGTGCAGTGTTACTGGGAGTAAACTGCAACAGCCTCTACAATAATTTTATTTATTTGAAAATTGTTGTGTGGGGTAGTATTAGAAAAAGTAGTAGTAACATAATATGAAAAAAATCATAATTTAAAATTGTTCCAGCAGCATCGTTTTAATAAATTGTAGCTTATGCTGTATAAAAATAGATAAACATACTAGTCCCTTAATATATCAAATACAGGTGGTCCTCGTTTTACAACGGTTCAATTTACACCGTTTCAGAATAACAACCTTTTTTTCCAGTCATGTGACTGCTATTGACAAACATTGAGAAGCAGTGCATTTATTAAAATAGCCAGTAGGTGGAGCTGTCCGCTTGTGTTGCAGCAAAGCCAAACAAGCTGAAATTAATCAGTTTAACCAGACCTGAGCTATCGAGCCGATTTCAAAGGAACAAGATCTTCCTGTCTATAAATCAGTCCAGATTGGAATGCATAGAAAGAACTGTTTGCAGAAAAATGCAAGTGAAGTCTGTGTTTTGTTTGATTATTTTATTAGATTTATAATGCTGTTTAGCAAATGTTTTTCTTAATTTAACTTAGTTTAATTATATATTCTGTGTTGTGTGATTATTTTATTAGGTTTATAATGCTGTTTAGCATTTAAAATCTTCATTTCAAAGCTTTAAAAATAATGTATTAGGTGTTACTTATGACAATTTTGAGAGGGGCCTGGAACCTATCTCCCTCACTTCCCATTGACTTACATTATAAACTGGGTTTAAATTTACAACGGTTTCAATTTACAACCATTCCTTCTGGAACCTAACCCCGGCGTAAACTGAGGGCTACCTGTATTTTCAATTGACCACTTAACTTCTTATAAATTGTGCACAAATGCTCAGAGTTTGCTTTACCCTTATACCACCCATCCTGACTGCCTTGCTTATCATTCAGCCAGAGTGGAGTAGTTGTACAATAATTTAAAGATTACTTGAAATATTACAGGGCATTATTTCTTTTTATATAATTAAAAAAACTTAAATGATATATGTTTTGCTGGCACATAATTATTGTTGCCAATATAAAAAAAAAATCAACATTGCTTAGCCTTCAAAAAGTTATTGTGGGAATCCTGTTTTTAAGGCACTTTCTACATGATGTGGATTGTTTTAACATGTTAAGCATTTTTATATTTTAAGAAAACAGAAATCTTTATAAAAATGAAAGTTTATATGGATAGGTACATGGAAATAGCAGACCATTTTTCTAAGTCGTCCCAAGAAATTTCAAGGTTGTCTGGGACCACTGGACAACTGGGTTTTTCATATGGGTTTACATATGTACGTATGCATACAATTAATTTTACATACACATGCTTTTTCACTGTAAGGGCGATAAAATTGTGGAACACATTGCATAAGGAGGTACTGAATGCCAATACATTAGCTATATTTTAAAATGTCTTAGATACATTTCTGGCTCAAAACAGAATTCAGGGATATGATTGTTTTTGTTAAATGGGTCACATTTTTAATGGGATTAAGTTAAGTTTAATAGGAGCTTTTATTGTAAATCTGGTAGGATCCGATAGATTGAACTTGATGGACTTCTGTCTACTATGTTACTATGTTGCAAATAGTGTATATATACACCTTTGAGCCCTTCCCAGTCAAACACCTTGTCGTATACCATATCACTTGAAAACACAAGTGATGCACAACACCGATTTTGTGAACCATTTTTCTTCCGCTGATATTATGAGTCGGGAGAAATTGTCATTGCGCTACCCCAATAGTCCTTTCCACTACCGCAATAGTCCTTTCCGCATCAATCCATACCACGATCTAAGAGCTCTATTAAAGTGTTTTCTGAAACTAAAAAGTTTCACAAAACAAAGCAAAAATACATTACAAAGTACACTTACACCCATAAACTACACTATTAAAACCCCTAAACTGTTATCCCCACACATTACCAACGCTAAATAAAATTATTAACCCCTAAACTACCATCCCCCCACATCACAAAGTAAATAAATGATTAACCCCTAAACCATCAACCCCCCACATCATAAAGTAAATAAATTATTAGCCCCTAAACCACCATCCCCCTACATCACAAAGTACCTAAATAAATTATTAACCCCT
This sequence comes from Bombina bombina, assembly GCF_027579735.1. NCBI lineage: Eukaryota > Metazoa > Chordata > Amphibia > Anura > Bombinatoridae > Bombina > Bombina bombina. Next base: position 115,569,131 of record NC_069500.1, read on the forward strand.
AAACCACCCTCCCCCACATAGCAAAGTACCTAAAAATATTAACCCCTTAACTGCCATACCCCCACATTGCAAAGTACCTAAATAAATTATTAACCCCTAAACCACCATCCCCCCACATCACAAAGTATCTAAATAAATGATAAACACCTAAACCTCCATCCCCCCACATTGCAGTAACTAAATAAACTATTAACCCCTGAACCACCATCCCCACACATCCTTCACCCCCCTAAACCTCTCGAGAAAAAAAACTAACTAAAAAAATCTAAACTACCCACTGTCCTGAAAAGTACATTTGGCTGGGCATTGCCCTTAAATGTATATTCATCTCTTTTTCTGCCCATAAAAAAAAAATCCCTAATCTTAAAAAAAAATCCCACCCCAAAAAAACAAAAAAAAAATAACTTGAACCTGAGAATTGGTACTCATCAATGATGATGGGAAGGGCTTCATCTTCATCCTTGCGGTGCTCCATCTTCATGCATCGCATATGTTTTTGTGTAAATGCTTGGTTTTTTTGTGTGTGTAAATGTTAGGGTTTGTTGTTTTTTTGTAGGTTTTTTTAAATTTTTTTAGGTTAGGGGGTTTAGATTTTAATTACTTTGTGATATGGCGGGATGGCTGTGTAGGGGTTAATAGTTTTTTATGTAGTTTGCAATGTGGAGGATGGCTGTTAGGGGTTAATACTTTATTTATGTAGTTTGCTAGCGCAAAAACTTATTTTTTTCAACTTGTAATACCAGCGGATCCCGAGAATCGCAAGAACCATATCGCTAGCGGTGCTTTTGCTAACGGTAAATTTAGATTTACTGCATGACTTGTAATCTGGCCCTTATACATTTATTTAATTAATAAACACATAACTCTCAACTTGTAATATGAGTACTGAAAGGGACATTCTAGTCAAAATTTAAATGCACATAGGTAGAGAACCAGCAGGGTTTGTAACATGTTACAATTAACAAAATTGAGTCATTACCAGTTGGTACAAGCACCTTAGGCTCTCTGAGCAAGTGCTGTGTTTAAAATGCTGGTGCACGGTGCATACTTAAATACACTTTTGAAACAGCTATAGCTATTATTAAAAGCAGTTTTCCAAATACATGTATATTACAAAATGCTTCTATTCAAAACTGAAATGCTTTCATGTGGATTCCAAATTTGGCTGGAATTTCCCTTTAGCATTCTTTGATTATTCTGTTTGGATTTGTAATACCAAGGGCTCCATTACATATGCAGCATCACCCGCAAAATCCGCCACCGCCGTTTTTTACCCGATTTTGGTATTACATATACGGAGTGGCATACAAGTTAAGCACGTATATTTCACCCGTCGGCCGTATTTTTTTCTCCCATAGACTTACATGGCGCGCAATTTGATATCCTATATACAGCGTAAGGACTTACGTGCGCAGAATTCAGAAAATCTACTCCATTCTCATCTCGCCACATGGCAGGCACAGTAACCCTTGCACTGACTACAAAATCAACGTAACTCCCTGGAAGGCCTAACAAACGCATGCGCAAACACATACATAACAGTCGCAAATCTCAAACAGTTAAACCTCTTCTAAGCATTTATTAATACTGCCTCTGCAAGTGTGTCAAACCAATAACAAACAGCACAACCTCTCACCTGCAGCCTTAAAACACATGTCAATGCACACCCTCATTAGCCACCATGTTTCCCCTGCTTTACCTACAATATCTAGAGAGACAGCATTGTGGGGCACAAGGGGTGCTGGAAGCCGTACAAGCCCCTGTTGTGGAGGATATACCTGCTGGTGCTGCTTTGGATGCTCTCCCTGCTGTTGATATAGTTGCTGCAGCTGATCTACTTGCTGCTGAGGTCCCTGGTCATGGTGCTGCGGCCGTCCCTGCTCCTGGTCATAGGCCAGCAGGGCCTATAAGACTTCGGCATCAGCAAAGGAGAAGAGCAAAGACACCAAGGATCCACAGGGTTAGGGTCACCCTGTTTGGAATGACAGAAGAGGAGGTCAGGGAAAAGTATTGCTTGACTTCTGCAAGCCTCATTGACCTATATTTGCGGTCTTGAAGGATGATATTTACCCTCAAGCGAATAGGAACCAAGCTCTGACTGGTATGCAGAAGCTGTTGTGTGTTGTGCACTTCCTGGCATCCGGCTCATTCCAGTCAACAGAGGGCTTTGTGTCTGGCCAAGCGCAATCCACCTTCTCCAGGCTCCTAGGGGAGGTTTTGACTGCGGTTTTGACTGCTCTTCATAACCAGACACAGCGATACATTCATTTCCCCCGTACCCCCCAGGAATGGAACGGTCTTAGGCAAGGCTTCTATCGACTGCGGGGTATTCCCAATGTCATGGGGGCAATTGATTGCACACATGTGTGTATCGTGGCCCCACATGAGGAGCCATTCCTCTATATCAACAGGAAAGGGTTTTACTCCTTGAATTGCCAGATGGTCTGTGATACCACTCTGAAATTCACACATGTGTATGCAGGCTTTCCAGGGAGTGCCCATGATTCCTACATCCTGCGCCAGACCTCCTTATTCCAGCTTTTTTGATTCTGGAACACTCTCGGGAGGTTGGCTGCTTGGTGAGTATGCACTACCTTCATTCTGTCTGTATTTTTCTTCTAAAGGGACACTAAACACAAAATAATTATGTCATGTTTCAGATAGAGAATACAATGTTAAACAACAATTTACTTATATTATCTAATTTGATTCATTCTTTAGATATCCTTTGTTGAAGAAATAGCAATGCACATAGATGAGCCAATCGCATGAGGCATCTATATGCAGCCACCAATCAGCAGCTACTGAGCATATCTAATATGCTTGTCAGCAAATTATATCAATAGAATGGATAAAATTACATAATAGAAGTAAATTATAAAGTTTAATAAAATTGCAGGTTCTTTCTAACTCATAAAATATGAAGAAATGTGTGTTTCATGTCCTTTTAAAGGGACAGTATACTATAAAATAGTTTTTCACTTAAAGGGACGTTTTATTAAAATGGTATGTTCTATCTGAATCATAAAAATAGAATTTTGTCTAGACTTATCCTGGCATCAACATATATTGCTTACAATGCACCAATTTAATGTTCTTGAAAAATATATCTTTTAAATTAAATCCATGTTATTTAAGCACATGATGAACCTGTAGTAATCAGAATACATATGTTACATGACAGGTGACACAGGGTACGGCTGCAGACCATGGCTGTTAACCCCCTTGGCTCACCCCCTTACAGAGCCACAACTCAGGTACCAGCAGGACCAAATACGTACCCTGAAATGTAATAGAAAGGAGCTTTGGCCTACTCAAAACCAGATTCAGGTGTCTGGATTTGACAGGCAGAGCTTTACAGTATAACCCCAGCAAAGAGTGTTCCATTGTCAATACATGTTGTATTCTACACAACATTGCTGTAGTCACACGTATATATGGGGGGACATTGAACCAGAGCATGATCAGCAGCTGGTTCCTGTACCTGAGGGTGTGGACAGGGGGACACTGAGGGGGAATGAAGTGAGGGACTTTTTCATCCGTGAATACTTCACCTGTAAGTTACGTGTTCATAAGCATAGTAAACCGTAACATTCACATGTATTATGATGTTTGACTGTATGTCTATATATCATGTCTTGCAGAATAACAAACTGTGGATTTCCACTGCATGTAAGTGAAACTACTACATCCCACCCCCATTCCCTTAACCACCCTAATTACTGAAAATGTCTCATTGTTTAATTCATGTTTAGATCACAATAATTTTTGGACTATCATTATTAAGAAGAATGAAAATGGATGTTTCTACCTTATGTTCACACCTTCTGTAAATACATTATTATTTATATATACCCATGTGTCAATTTATATTGGATGTGAGAAACCTTGATTTACATCTTATAAGTGAATATTACTATATGTACCCTTCATACAAAACTATGTGATATCGGTTATAGTACATAAATATGTCATAAACATGATAATCTCACCTGTTTTGTTTGGCTATTTCAACACAGGTCATATTATCATGGTTTAACAATATTGGTATAAAAAACACAAATCACATTGATATGTATGACAATTACATGGTAAATAACAAAGGACAATGTTTATGTTGAGCTAAACCATTATTTATTTTTTCTTTGGCTTCTTGGATGATGGAGCTGAGGTGCTTGTAGTGGATTGTCTTGTTCTATTTGTTCTAGCAGATTATGGTGTTTCTGCTGGTGTGCTGGTGACAGATGATAGGCTGGAGGTAGTGTCCTGCTGATGTGTAAAGTGCTCAACCAACACACCCATATCAGACAGAATTCGCATCATCTGTGACTGGTTTTGAACATTTGCACTTAATGATGCTGCCATGTCCCTCTGCAGCTCTATGTTACGTTTGTGTAAAGTCTCTTGGATCCTGATGAACCTTTATTGGTTCCTGAAGAACCTCTCTTGGCCTCTTTGTATGCTCTTAGTGCTTGTTATAACACTCCTCTGGAGTGCAATGTATCCCTCACCCAGGGGAGAATACCATGCATCCACAGGCTCTTGAGCAGCAGGGCTTCTAATTGCTTGTGGGACAGGGTCACCTGCATCTGCTGGTTCTTGTGGGGCAGGGTCACCTGCATCTGCTGGTGCTTGTGGGGCAGTTTCAGCTGCATCTGCTGGTGCTTGTGGGGCAGGTTCAGCTGTATTTGATGGTGCTTGTGGGGCATGTTCAGCTGCATCTGATGGTGCTTGAGGTGCAGATGTAGTTTCTGCTATATTTCCATCTGCAGATAGTGGAGCTCAACCAATTGATGAGGATGGTGGAACTCGTCCAAGTGATGAGAATGGTGGAGCTTGACCAAGTGATGAGGATGGTGGAGCTCGTCCAAGTGATGAGGATGATGGATCTTGTCCAAGTGATGAGGATGGTGGAGCTCGTCCAAGTGATAAGGATGATGGAGCTCTCATGGTTGATTGATAGTCCCACTGATGACCAGTGTTTGACCACTCAGCCTGTCCAATTGGCACTTCTTGTGACATAGTCTGTGGGTAAAAGCCATGACTTCCATGAGATTGTGTCGTGTGTGTGGGGGGGTAAATACATGGACCCTTTGTGACTGTCTTGGTTCCCCCACAAAGCCAAAAGGAGAATATTCCTCTGGCCAGGAATCTTGCCAGGGGTCATATGGCAATGGTGGTGGCATCACTTCTGGGTCCTCAACTGAAGCCATCCAACCATGCTCATGCCTGGGAGCATACTGTTCATGTGGTTGCCTGAAGACTGGTGGTGGTGGTGGTGGCATGGCTGTTTGTATCCTCGTGACAGGAGGTTCTGTGGAGGAGTCAAAGTGTGAGAGGGATTAGTACAGTCAGATATATGTCCATGTGGGCATACAATGTACATTGATACATGCTAGGGCCTATACTGATTCTCATGTCAAAATCTATAACATGCATGTGCACATTGTGAGTTAGTGTATGAGGGATTTGAAGATAGGCAGTATACAGGGATGTGTTTCATACAATAGTTATGTGTACATGTCAATGATGAAATAATGTGTTCTTAAATTGACACTATGGTCACACAATTTACTTTAGCCTGATCTAGGCACTATTCGACCTCATATCATGAATTGCATTGTGTTATGTAGCAGTAATGCAAATATAATTGTAGATGTTTTTGTTAGAACGCCAAATACCATGCTCCTCATTGTGTACATGAATGTGTGATATTAAAGTATGTTATATCTCAAATACATATAATACTGGTGTGTGGGATGTTACTCACCAGCATGATGTGCTGTGGTTGCAGCCCCTGAGTCACAAGCTCCTAGAAGTCCACGGACTGCTGTGATACTCAGGGACCTGCGTATCATCTTCTGCCAGGTGTTATATTCTATATCCAGGGATGGCTTACTGCCTGTTTCCTTCTGGTGCATAGCTTCCTTCCCCATCTTTTCTTTGACCTGCCTCTCGCAGTAATTTCAGCGTTTTTTCAGGCCCTCAACAGTCCTCCTCTGCAGAGCCACACTGTTGATGGCATCCTCTACCGCCAACCATGCCATTTTTCTCTTTTTGGCAATGCCTTTGCCCTTCTCCTGCCCGAAGAGGTCACTGTAATTGTTCAAGATGGCCTGGACAAGGGCAATGTTTTCATCAAATGAGAAGTTGGGACATCTCAGCCTCTCATCCTCCATGGACACTTGGCTTCTTCCCTGTGATGTCACTGGTGTGGGTTCCTCCCTATCCTCTCCCTCCTCCCCACTTCTGTCCATATGTGCATCCTCTGTCCCTCTCCTAGATGTGCCTGCTCTCTGGGGCTCTTGAGCATCTGCCCTCCCATCATCCCTTCTGGCTCCCCCTCTCCCCACTCCACTAACTCCCTGACGGGGGGGGGGGGCAACTGCTCCTCCTGTCCTCTCCTATACTCCTCTCCCTGCCACTCCTCTCCCCTCCTCCCCTCCTCTCTACCTCTCCCTGCCATCCTCACACTAAATCACACTACACACACTCCCACTCACTCCCAGTTTAATCACACACAATCACAACCAAACACTCAGCCTATCACACACTAAAAATAAAATAAAATGTGTGCGGTTTTAGAAAAAAAAGTGTGGTGTATTTGTATATGTATGTATATTGGCAGATAGAGGCGCTGGTTCTAAGGGATCTCCAAAGAATATTTATCTCTGTTTCATAATGTTCCCAGAAGAATTCTGTCTGTATAGAGTAATATCAGACAAGCGGCTCCACAGGTGATTTCCCAATCTTCCCAAAAAGGGGTTCTGTCTGTATCTGTGTTCAAAGGATATCACATTGACATAGTATGTCTGTGCACCCTAATATATAAGTGCAGTATACTCACAGAAAGATATCAGGCAAACAGCTCCACAGGTGATATCACAAAAAAACAGCAGGTGATTTCACAAAAAGACAACGATCAGGAAAGGAAAAAAGATGTTTATTTTGCTCACCTGTTGGGGTGTATCCAAAATTCTCTGTGTGAATGTGTCCTTTCTTCTCTGTGTCTGGGAAAATGGTTTGTATTGTGCTTGTGCATCCCTGTATGTGTTTCCCTTCTTAGTCCTCTTTATATAGTCCACTTTGTATTTCTGTTTTTTTTTCCACGTTGATAAAAGGGGAATTATTAGAGTAAGTCCGATAATGTGGTTTATATGATGCATAATGTGAGTTGTGGTCTTGTGTATTATTAGCGTTTTTATGGATGTTTTTAGTAGGTGAAGTGTGTCTCATATGATGAGGTCCATATCTTGAAAAATCTTTAGATTCATTCCGATAATGTGAATGTGTAGTGTTATATTCATCCCTAAAATGGGTTTCTTTTTGTGGCTTGTCATAATTAGACTTCAAAGTGTGAGATGTGTTCTTATGATTATTCTTATTATATGTTTCTTTATGAATATATACTTGAGGTCGCCCTCTATTATTATTATAAGATTGTTTTTGACCAGTAGAGGCATTTTTCTGTATATTTCTCTTTTAAGGTGTATCCAGTCAACGGATCATCCATTACTTGTGGGATATTCTCATTCCCAACAGGAAGTTGCAAGAGGACACCCACAGCAGAGCTGTAATATAGCTCCTCCCCTAACTGTCATAGCCAGTCATTCTCTTGCAACTCTCAACAAGCTAGGACGTTGTAGGAGAGAGTGGTTAAATATAGCTAGTTTATTTTCTTCAATCAAAAGTTTGTTATTTTTAAATAGTACCGGAGTTGTGCTATTTTATCTCAGGCAGTAAATAGAAGAAGAATCTGCCTGAGGTTTCTATGATCTTAGCAGGTTGTAACTAAGATCCATTGCTGTTCTCACATATGTTTGAGGGGATTACACAGATGAGTTAAAACTTCAGCGAGAGAATGGCGTGCAGTTTATTCTGCTATCAGGTATGTGCAGTTATAATTTTTTCTAGAGATGGAAAACACTAGAAAATGCTGCTGATTCCGGATTAATGTAAGTTAAGCCTGAATACAGTGATTTAATAACGACTGGTATCATGCTTACTCCCAGGGGTAATACCCTTATGATATTGCAATATAAAACGTTTGCTGGCATGTTTAATCGTTTGTATATATGCTTTGGTGATAAAACTTTATTGGGGCCTAGTTTTTTCCACATGGCTGGCTTAAATTTAAACTAGAAACAGTTTCATGAGGCTTTCCACTGTTGTAGTATAAAAGTTACAGTTGGTGCAGTTAAAATTACAAACTGTGACATCCAGCTTCCCTCAAAGGCCCTCTGAATGCTATAGGACATCTCTAAAGGGCCCAAAGGCTTTCCAAAGTCGTTTATTGGTGAAGGTAGGGCCACAGCTTGCTGTGGCAGTTGGTTGTGACTGTTAAAAAAACCCCGTCTATTTCGTTTTTTTGATCTGTTTTTTGAACTAAGGGGTTAATCATCCATGTGCAATGCTCTGTTAGCCTATTATACACACTGTAAAAATTTCGTTTGATTTACTGCATTTTTTCACTGTCTTTCAAATTCTGACAAAATTTCTTTCTCTTAAAGGCACAGTACCGTTTTTTATATTTGCTTGTTAACTTGATTTAAAGTGTTTTCCAAGCTTGCTAGTCTCATTGCTAGTCTGTATAAACATGTCTGACATAGAAGAAACTCCTTGTTTATTATGTTTAAAAGCCACGGTGGAACCCCCTCTTAGAATGTGTACCAAATGTACTGATTTCATTTTATGCAATAAAGATCATTTTCTGTCTTTAAAATTTTTTATCACCAGAGGAATCTGACGAGGGGGAAGTTATGCCGACTAACTTTCCCCACGTGTCAGACCCTTTGACTCCCGCTTAAGGGACTCACGCTCAAATGGCGCCAAGTACATCTAGGGCGCCCATAGCGTTTACTTTACAAGACATGGTGGCAGTCATGGATAATACACTGTCAGCGGTATTAGCCAGACTACCTGAACTTAGAGGTAAGCGAGATAGCTCTGGGGTGAGACAAAATGCAGAGCATACTGACGCTTTAAGAACCATGTCTGATACTGCCTCACAATATGCAGAAGCTGAGGAAAGAGAGCTTCAGTCAGTGGGTGATGTTAATGACTCAGGAAAGATACCTGATTCTAATATTTCTACATTTAAATTTAAGCTTGAACACCTCCGCGTGTTGCTTAGGGAGGTTTTAGCTGCTCTGAATGACTGTGATACCATTGCAGTGCCAGAGAAATTGTGTAGACTGGATAAATACTTTGCAGTGCCGGTGTTTACTAATGTTTTTCCAAATACCTAAAAGGTTTACAGAAATTATTAAGGAATGGGATAGACCAGGTGTGCCGTTCTCTTCCCCTCCAATTTTTAGAAAAATGTTTCCAATAGATGCCACCACACGGGACTTATGGCAGACAGTCCCTAAGGTGGAGGGAGCAGTTTCTACTCTAGTAAAGCTTACTACTATCCCTGTCGAGGACAGTTGTGCTTTTTTTTTTTTTTTTAAGATCCAATGGATAAAAAATTAGAGGTTACCTTAAGAAAATATTTATTCAACAAGGTTTTATCCTACAGCCCCTTGCATGCATTGCCCCTGTCACTGCTGCTGTGGCGTACTGGTTTGAGTCTCTGGAAGAGGCTTTACAGGTAGCGACTCCATTGGATGACATACTTGGCAAACTTAGAGCACTTAAGCTAGCCAATTCTTTTATTCTGATGCCATTTTTCATTTGACTAAACTATTGGCTAAGAATTCTGGTTTTGCTATACAGGCGCGCAGAGCGCTATGGCTTAGATCATGGTCAGCTGACGTGACTTCAAAATCTAAGCTACTTAACATTCCCTTCAAGGGGCAGACACTATTCGGGCCTGGTTTGAAGGAGATTATTGCTGATATCACTGGAGGAAAAGGTCATGCCCTTCCTCAGGACAGGTCCAAATCTAGGGCCAAACAGTCTAATTTTCGTGCCTTTCGAAACTTCAAGGCAGGTGCGGCATCAACTTCCTCTAATGCTAAACAAGAGAGAACTTTTGCTCAATCCAAGACGGTCTGGAGACCAATCCAGACCTGGAAAAAAAGTAAGCAGGCCAAAAAGCCTGCTGCTGCCTCTAAGACAGCATGAAGGAACGGCCCCCTATCCGGTAACGGATCTAGTAGGGGGCAGACTTTCACTCTTCGCCCAGGCGTGGGCAAGAGATGTTCAGGATCCCTGGGCGTTGGAAATTATATCCCAGGGATATATCCTGGACTTCAAAGCTTCCCCCCCAAAAGGGAGATTTCACCATTCACAATTATCTGCAAACCAGATAGAGAGAGGCATTCTTACACTGTGTACGAGACCTCCTAGTTATGGGAGTGATTCATCCAGTTCCAAAGGAGGAACAGGGACAGGGTTTTTACTCAAATCTGTCTGTGGTTCCCAAAAAAGAGGGAACCTTCAGACCAATTTTGGATCTAAAGATCTTAAACAAATTCCTCAAAGTTCCATCATTCAAGATGGAAACTATTCGTACCATCCTACCAATGATCCAGGAGGGTCAATATATGACTACAGTGGATCTAAAGGATGGTTATCTTCACATTCCGATACACAAAGATCATCATCGGTTTCTCAGGCATTACCAGTTTGTAGCTCTTCCCTTTGAAATTAGCTACAGCCCCAATAATCTTTACAAAGGTTCTAGGGTCGCTTCTGGCGGTCCTAAGGCCGCGGGGTATAGCAGTAGCCCCTTATTTAGACGACATCCTGATACAGGCGTCAAACTTCCAAATTGCCAAGTCTCATACGGACGTAGTACTGGCATTTCTGAGGTTGCATGGGTGGAAAGTGAACGAGGAAAAGAGTTCTCTATCCCCACTCACAAGAGTTTCCTTTCTAGGGACTCTGATAGATTCTGTAGAAATGAAAATTTACCTGATGGAGTCCCGGTTATCAAAGCTTCTAAATTCCTGCCGGATTCTTCATTCCATTCCGTGCCCTTTGGTGGCTCAGTGTGTGGAAGTAATCGGCTTAATGGTAGCGGCAATGGACATAGTGCCGTTTGCACGCTTACATCTCAGACCGCTGCAACTATGCATGCTCAGTCAGTGGAACGGGGATTACACAGATTTGTCCCCTCAACTGAATCTGGACCAAGAGACCAGGGATTCTCTTCTCTGGTAGCTATCTCGCGTCCATCTGTCCAAAGGTATGACCTTTCGCAGGCCAGATTGGACAATTGTAACAACAGATGCCAGCCTTCTAGGTTGGGGTGCAGTCTGGAATTCCCTGAAGGCTCAGGGATCGTGGACTCAGGAGGAGTCTCTCCTTCCAATAAATATTCTGGAACTAAGAGCGATATTCAATGCTCTTCAGGCTTGTCCTCAGTTAGCAACTCTGAGGTACATCAGATTTCAGTCGGACAACATCACGACTGTAGCTTACATCAACCATCAAGGGGGAACAAGAAGTTCCCTAGCGATGTTAGAAGTTTCAAAAATAATTCGCTGGGCAGAGATTCACTCTTGCCACCTATCAGCTATCCATATCCCAGGTGTAGAGAACTGGGAGGCGGATTTTCGAAGTCGTCAGACTTTTAATCCGGGAGAGTGGGAACTCCATCCGGAGGTTTTTGCACAACTGATTCATCGTTGGGGCAAACCAGAAAAGGATCTCATGGCATCTCGCCAGAACGCCAAGCTTCCATGTTACGGATCCAGGTCCAGGGATCCCAAGGCGACACTGATAGATGCTCTAGCAGCGCCCTGGTCTTTCAACCTGGCTTATGTGTTTCCACCGTTTCCTCTGCTCCCTCGACTGATTGCCAAGATCGAGCAGGAGAGAGCATCGGTGATTCTGATAGCACCTGCGTGGCCACGCAGGACCTGGTATGCAGATCTAGTGGAAATGTCATCCTTTCCACCATGGTCTCTGCCTCTGAGACAGGACCTTCTACTTAAGGGTCCTTTCAACCATCCAAATCTAATTTCTCTGAGGCTGACTGCCTGGAGATTGAACGCTTGATTTTATCAAAGCGTGGCTTCTCCGAGTCAGTTATTGATACCTTAATATAGGCACGAAAGCCTGTCACCAGGAAAATTTAACATAGGATATGGCGTAAATATCTTTATTGGTGTGAATCCAAGGGTTACTCATGGAGTAAGGTCAGGATTCCCAGGATATTATCTTTTCTCCAAGAAGGTTTGGAAAAAGGATTGTCAGCTAGTTCCTTAAAGGGACAGATTTCTGCTCTGTCTATTCTTTTGCACAAGCGTCTGGCAGATGTTCCAGACGTTCAGGCATTTTGTCAGGCTTTAGTTAGAATCAAGCCTGTGTTTAAACCTGTTGCTCCACCATGGAGCTTAAATTTGGTTCTTAAGGTTCTTCAAGGAGTTACGTTTGAACCTCTTCATTCCATAGATATCAAACTTTTATCTTGGAAAGTTCTGTTTTTGGTAGCTATTTTCTCGGCTCGTAGAGTCTCTGAGCTATCTGCCTTATAATGTGATTCTCCTTATCTGATTTTTCATATGGATAAGGTAGTCCTGCGTACCAAACCTGGGTTCTTACCTAAGGTGGTATCTAACAAGAATATCAATCAAGAGATTGTTGTTCCATCCTTGTGTCCTAATCCTTCTTCGAAGAAGGAACGTCTATTACACAATCTGGACATGGTCCGTGCTTTAAAGTTTTACTTACAAGCTACTAAAGATTTTCGTCAAACATCTGCTTTGTTTGTTGTCTACTCTGGACAGAGGAGAAGTCAAAAGGCTTTGGCAACCTCTCTTTCTTTTTGGCTAAGAAGCATAATCCGCTTAGCCTATGAGACTGCTGGACAGCAGCCTCCTGAAAGGATTACAGCTCATTCCACTAGAGCTGTGGCTTTCCACTTGGGCCTTTAAAAATGAGTCTTCTGTTGAACAGATTTGCAAGGCGGCGACTTGGTCTTTGCTTCATACTTTTTCAAAATTTTACAAATTTGATACTTTTGCTTCTTCGGAGGCTATATTTGGGAAAAAGATTTTACAGGCAGTGGTTCCTTCCATTTAGGTACCTGCCTTGTCCCTCCCTTCATCCGTGTACTTTAGCTTTGGTATTGGTATCCCACAAGTAATGGATGATCCGTGGACTGGAAACACCTTAAAAGAGAAAACACAATTTATGCTTACCTGATAAATTTATTTCTCTTGTGGTGTATCCAGTCAACGGCCCGCTATGTCATTTTAAGGCAGGTAATTTTTAAATTTAAACTACAGTAACCACTGCACCCTATGGTTCCTCCTTTCTCGGCTTGTTTTCGGTCGAATGACTGACTATGACAGTTAGGGGAGGAGCTATATTACAGCTCTGCTGTGGGTGTCCTCTTGCAACTTCCTGTTGGGAATGAGAATATCCCACAAGTAATGGATGATCCGTTGACTGGATACACCACAAGAGAAATAAATTTATCAGGTAAGCATAAATTGTGTTTTTTCTGTACATACTGAGTACCCAACTGAAAGGAAGTAACTTTCCTAAGCAGATATTTGAATGAAAGCATTGTACCTAGGAGGGTAGTTTTTTAAAATACCAGCTTTTGCATAAGTGCAATTTGGAGTTAGTTAGCCTTCTGTATGAGATGCAAGATAAACAACTAAAAAATATTGAGAAAGAAATAAACTCTTTAGAGAACGATATAAGTAATCACTTACACAATAAAAAAATGTAAAGATAAATTTGATATAATTAAAGAAAAAGCAAAGGAATTTGATGAAGGAGTGGGAGATAATTAATATCAAAAATACCTTATAGATAGTGAGGACTTTCAGTTGGGTACTGAGTATGTACAGAAAAATATACAGAAAAATGCCTCTACTGGTCAAAAACAATCTTATAATAATAATAGAGGGAGACCTCAAGTATATATCCATAAAGAAACATATAATAAGAATAATCATAAGAACACACCTCACACTTTGAAGTCTAATTATGATAAGCAACAAAAAGAAACCCATTTTAGGGATGAATATAACACTACAAATTCACATTATCGAAATGAATCTAAAGATTTTTCAAGATATGGACCTCATCATATGAGACACACTTCACCTACTAAAAACATCCATAAAAGCACTAATAATACACAAGACCACAACTCACATTATGCACCATATAAACCACATTATCGAACTTACTCTAGTAATTCCCCTTTTATCAACGAGGATAAAAAAGAGAAATACAAAGTGGACTATATAAAGAGGAGCCCACTAAGAAGGGAAACATACAGGGATGCACGAGCACAATACAAACCACTTTCTCAGACACAGAGAAGAAAGGACACATTCACACCGGGAATCTTGGATACACCCCAACAGGTGAGCAAAATAAACATTTTATTTAAAAAGCCAGCTTTTTTCCTTTCCTGTTCGTTGTCTTTTTGTGAAATCACCTGCTGTTTTTTTGTGATATCACCTGTGGAGCTGTTTGCTTGATATCATTCTGTGAGTATACTTCACTTATATATTAGGGTTCACAGACATACTATGTCAATGTGATATTCTTTGAACACAGATACAGACAGAGCCCCTGATATTACTCTATACAGACAGAATTCTTCTGGGAAAATTGTGAAACAGAGAGAAAAATCCTTTGGAGATCCCTTAGAACCAGCGCCTCTATCTGCCAATATACATCGTTTGTACAGCTTTGAGAGAGACTGTTTGGAAGGCAGCGGTTCTAACTAAAGGGAAGTAACTATCCTATTGTATATTCTTTTTTTGTTCTGTATATGTATGTATGCAAAATGTGTGCAATGTGTAAAAATATGTGTAAGTGTACAAGCTTAATCGAACAACAATGCAACCTAACTCCTCTGTTTGCGCCTCTCTCTCTACTCTTACTAATCCTCCACTCCAGTCTAGTGTGTTGTAGCTCAATGAACAATCCAAACACAATAAAGAAAATGGTGGCTGTGCATGGGTTTATATATGAATTATGAATAGCGTAATTACCTGTCACATTTTTATTTGAAATCGGTTCATTTTTACGAGTGTTAGCCTCATTTGCATAAAACTACTCTTTATTGACACTTTCCGTGGACAAAATACTGGCGTAAGTTACTTGTGACGACTAAAATGTGTATTTGCGCACATTTCAGAAGATCGCTAGTTTTTCCTACTTACACCAGTTTAGCATCTAACGGCGCAGTATATGTAATACCCCGATGTGCAAGGGGAAATTATGGGTGGCACAGGTTTTCACGCTTGCTCCAAAGCCTGCGTCGTATATGTAATCGCACCCCAGATTGTTGCTATTCTGAGAGCGAGCCCGCAATATTGATAGCACACCCTGCGCTATCAATATTGCACTACTTGTAATCTAGGCTTTATGGTTTATACAGACCAAGCAATATTACGATACTTTTCAATTTACTTTTATTACCAAATTTACATTGTTCTTATGGTAACCTCTGTTGAAGAGAAAATCCAAAAATGAAAACAGCACCACAATGATAATGCTATAAAGTTGCTTTATTGGGACATCAAAAAAACACAGCACGACGTTTCGGTCCTAATAGACCTTAATCGTGCTGTGTTTTTTTGATGTTCCAATAAAGCAACTTTATAGCATTATCATTGTGGTGCTATTCCCATTTTTGGATTTTCTCTGGATTTGAGGTTTGACAGAACCTGGGAATCGTGCACACCTGCTGCTGCAGTACTTATGCTGTGCCCACCTTATTACTATTGAACCTCTGTTGAAGAGCATACTTAAGTAGGCTAATAAGCTGCAGTGCGCTATTGGGAGCTAGCTAATGATTGGCGGCTATGCCCAAAAACTTCTTGGCTCACCAGATATGTTCAGCTAGGTCCCAGAAATACATTGATGCTCTGGAACTATGAATATTAAAATGACTGCATTTTTGCCCTTTTATGTCTCTTGTTTATTAGAAGTCTATAGGTTGTCAATAACTTGAATCTACTGAAGAATATGGGCTATCTTACTTGTCTAGGTTTTAATCTCTGTGCAAACTGTAAAAATTCTAGGTAACAATCGTGTAGATTACAAGTGTTGCGGTACGGCTTTAAACGCTGAAAAAATGTAAATTCCAGCGTAATGGCCAGGAACGCATATTATGAGTCGTGTCGGTATAGCTGTAACACAAGCATTTTAGCCTGTAACACAACGTCCATTACGCACACAAAAAAATGACGTTTTGTGTGGGATTTTCATAACGCCGGTATTACGGGTTGTGCGTTGAGGCTAAAAAGCTTGCGTTATAACCTATACCGACACGATCCATACTGCCATCTGAGAGCATTAGTTATGGATTTTGGGAAACAAAATTGTCACAAATTTCACTCATAACTAAACTGTTACAAAGTACACTAACACCCATAAACTAACTTTTAACCCCTAAAACACCGCCCTCCTGCATTGCAAACACTATTAAAAATGTATTAACCCCTAATCTGCCACCCACCCACAACGCGACTATTAAATATACCTAATAACCCCTAATCCGACACCCCCTGACATCGCCACCACTATAATAAAATTATTAACCCCTAATCCTGTTGCCTCCCACATCGCCGCCACTAAATAAACCTATTAACCCCTAACCCTCAGGCCTCCCACATAACAGCCACTAAATAAACCTATTAACCCCTAAACCTCTGGCCTCCCACATCGCTGCCACTAAATAAACCTATGAACCCCTAAACTATAAGTTAAACTAACATTACTATTCTAATAAAATAAAAAAATACTACCAATTAAAAAATCTAAATTACAAATTTAAAAAAACCTAACACTAGGAAAAAGTAAAAAAATCTAAAATTACAAAAAATAATAAACACTAAATTACGAAAAATAAAAAACACTAATCTTACAAAAAATAATAAACGAAATTATCAAAAATAAAAACAATTACACCTAATCTAATAGCCCTATAAAAATAAAAAAGCCCCCCAAATTAAAAACACCCCCTAGCCAACAATAAACTATCAATAGCCCTTAAAAGGGCCTTTTGTATGGCATTGCCCTAAGTTAAACAGCTCTTTTAGCTATACAAATACAAAGTCCCCTCAACAGTAAAACCCACCACCCACCCAAGCCCCCAAAATAAAAAACCTTCATCTAAAAAAACCTAAGCTATTGGGCATTACCCTTAAAAGGGCATTCAACTCTTTTTCACTGCCCTTAAAAGGGCATTCAGCTCTTTTACCAAAACCCTAATCTAAAAAAAAAAGAAATAATAAGAAAACCTAACACTAACCCCAGAATATCTACTCACTGTTCCTGAAGTCTGGACATCCATCTCCATCCAGGCGGCGAGAAGTCTTCATCCAGGCGGCGATATCTTCATCCATCCCGGGGGCATCTTCTATCTTCATCCCGGTGGCGTGGAGCGGTGCCATCCTTGATGCTGATCTCATCCTGCGTGGAGCGTCCTCTTCATATGGTCACCGCCGTACACTGAAGTTAAATGCAAGGTAGCCGTCTCAAAATGACATACGTTGCATTCCTATTGGTTGATTTGATTCCTCAAATTCAAATCAGCCAATAGGATGAAAGCTTGTGAAATCCTATTGGCTGTTCAAAACAGCCAATAGGATGAGAGCTACTGAAATCTTATTGGCTAATTTGAACTGCCAATAGAATGTTTAGCAAAAAACTCGTAATCTAGGTGAATGATTGGTATTTGTAATCACTAGCGGCTAGCTTCCGAGTTTTGCGGTAAGATAAAAAAGCAGCGTTAACAGGTCCTAAGGCTGCTTTTTTACCGCTGCTACTATGAGTCTTGCAGGTTTAGGGGCACCGCAAACTTTTTTGGCCTTACCGCAAAACGACTTACGTAAACTTCATAAACCCTTTTTTCTATGGGACTTCCATAGCGCCGGTATTACGAGTCTGTCCTGGGAGGCCAAAAAGTGAGCGGTACACCCTATATAACGACAAGATTCCTAACGCATTCTAAAGTCAGTAGTTATGAGTTTTACACTACAACGCCGTAGCAAAAAATTCATAACTAAAGTGCTAAAAAGTACACTAACACCCATAAACTACCTATTAACCCCTAAACTGAGGCCCTCCGGACATCGCCGCCACTATAATAAACATATGAACCCCTAAACCGCTGCACTCCCGCCTCACAAACACTAGTTAAATATTATTAACCCCTAATCTGCCGCCCCTAACATCGCCGCCACCTACATTATACTTATTAATCCCTAATCTTCTGCTCCGGACATCGCCGCAACATACATTATATTTATTAACCCCAAATCTGCTGCCCCCAACATCACCGCCACCTACCTACATTTATTAACCCCTAATCTGCTGCCCCCAACGTTGCCGCCACTATATTAAATTTATTAACCCCTAAACCTAAGTCTAACCCTAACCCAAACACCCCCTAACTTAAATATAATTTAAATAAATCTAAATAAAATTACTATCATTAACTATTATTTTACAGACAAGTTTGTATTTATTTTAACTAGGTAGAATAGTTATTAAATAGTTATTAACTATTTAATAACTACCTAGATAAAATAAATACAAGAATTGTAAATACAAGAAGTTCAATCCTATTGGCTGATCCAATCAGCCAATAGGATTTTTTCTACCTGAATTCCGATTGGCTGATAGAATTCTATCAGCCAATCGGAATCTAAGGGACACCATCTTGGATGACATCACTTAAAGAGATATTCATTACGAAGAAGCCGTCGTTTGAAGAGGATGCTCCGCGTCGGATGTCTTGAAGATGGACCCGCTCCACGCGGGAAGGATGAAGATAGAAGATGCTGCCTGGATGAAGACTTCTGCCCGTCTGGAGGACCACTTCTGCCGGCTTCGTTGAGGACATCTTGCAGCTTGAATGAAGACTTCTCCCTGTAAGTGAATCTTCGGGGGTTAGTGTTAGGATTTTTTTAAGGGTGTATTGGGTGGGTTTATTTTTTAGGTTAGGGCTTTGGACCTGCAATAGAGCTAAATGCCCTTTTAAGGGCAATGCCCATCCAAATGCCCTTTTCAGGGCAATGGGGAGCTTAGGTTTTTTTAGTTAGTATTTTATTTGGGGGTTGGTTGTGTGGGTGGTGGGTTTTACTGTTGGGGGGGGTGTTTGTATTTTTTTTACAGGTAAAAGAGCTGATTTATTTGGGACAATGCCCCGCAAAAGGCCATTTTAAGGGCTATTGGTAGTTTAGTTTAGGCTAGGGTTTTTTTTTATTTTGGGGGGGCTTTTTTATTTTGATAGGGCTATTAGATTAGGTGTAACTAGTTTAAAGATCTGTAATTTGTTTTTTATTTTCTGTAATTTAGTGTTTGTTTTTGTGATTTAGCTAATTTAATTTAATTTATTTAATTGTATTTAATGTAGGTAATTAATTTAATTGTAGTGTAGTGTTAGGTGTTATTGTAACATAGGTTAGGATTTATTTTACAGGTACTTTTGTATTTATTTTAGCTAGATAGTTATTAAATAGTTAATAACTATTTAATAACTATTCTACCTAGTTAAAATAAATACAAACTTGTCTGTAAAATAAAAATAAACCCTAAGCTAGATACAATGTAACTATTAGTTATATTGTAGCTAGTTTAGGGTTTATTTTACAGGTAAGTATTTAATTTTAAATAGGAATAATTTAGTTAATGATTGTAATTTTATTTAGATTTATTTAAATTATATTTAAGTTAGGGGGTGTTAGGGTTAGGGTTAGACTTAGGTTTAGGGGTTAATAAATTTAATATAGTGGCAGCGACGTTGGGGGCGGCAGATTAGGGGTTATTAAGTATAGGTAGGTTGCAGCGACATTGGGGCGGCAGATTAGGGGTTAATAAATATAATGTAGGTGTCGGCGATGTTGGGGGCAGCAGATTAGGGGTTAATAAGTATAATGTAGGTGGCGGCGATGTCCGGAGTGGCAGATTAGGGGTTAATAAGAATATTGTAGGTGTTTATGTTAGGGTGTTAGGTGTAAACATAAAATGTGTTTCCCCATAGGAATCAATGGGGCTGCGTTACTGAGATTTACGCTGCTTTTTGGCAGGTGTTAGACTTTTTCTCAGCCGGCTCTCCCCATTGATGTCTATGGGGAAATCGTGCACGAGCATGTATAACCAGCTCACCGATGACTTAAGCAGCGCTGGAATTGGAGTGCGGTATGGAGCACAATTTTGCTCTACGCTCACTTCTTGCCTTTTAATGCCGGGTTTGTAAAAACCTGTAATACCAGCGCTGTAGATAAGTGAGCGGTGAGAAAAAACTGCTCGTTAGCACCGCACAGCTCCTAATGCAAAACTCGTAATCTCGCTGTAGGTGTTTTTTTACCTTCCAATAAATGTCTCCATTCATCCAAAGTCAACTTTATTGCTAGATATTCTCTATCACCAACACTGAAGTTCTGTTTAGCTGAGGAAAGAGAATGTAAGAAGTATGCTAAAGCAGTAGCTCATTACTTCCTAAATGTTGAGACATTACAGCTCCAACTGCTGTTTCTAAGAATATCTGTACAAATTTCCTATAGAAAATACAAATCTAAGCTGGATTCTCTTTTGCTGTAGGGTATTGGCCAGGATAGAATGGCTTCAATTTTGCTAGGATCCGTTTCTAGTTTGCCTGGTTAATTTTTATACTCTAAACCCTTTCAACACTGAAAGCACACATCTCAAGTTTTACATATAAGTGAATTTTTCCCTTAGCAAACATAATACAGTTCTTTGCATAAATAAAATGAGAGAAGCGCTCAACCTGGGAACGAACAATAGCATAATAGCTTGTTCTATGGCTAGTTACCACCCAAAAGCAGCCTCTTTTTGCTCAATATGTGCCTTTCACAGAGAAGAACTTTCCTGAAGCATATCAGTCTGATACTGACTTAACAGTGCAGTCCAGCCCCGAAATACCAGGCAATCCCTCTCTGAATGAGAGAAACGGCAAAACCCCAGATGTACGTTTCAGCCTATTGTGAGCCTTGTCAGTGAGGTGCAGCCATAACCCTCTAGGCACACTGAGCAACGGGTCCACGTCTGGATTCCCGCATCACACTTAGGGAGACTTCCCCAATTGTCATAATTTGCATAAATAAAAAGAAAGAAGCGCTCAACCTGGGAACGAACAATAGCATAATAGCTTGTTCTATGGCTAGTTACTGACTTAACAGTGCAGTCCAGCCCCGAAATACCAGGCAATCCCTCTCTGAACGAGAGAAAGGCAAAACACCAGACGTACGTTTCTTAATTCTTTTATTAGAAAAATAATTATATATGCATACATACAAAATAAAATCATAATAACAAATGCAAACAAAATATCACTTGTTACAAAACAACTGAAATATTGACCCAAACTTTTGTCATCAGAAAAAAAATCAAAATGCAAACATAAAACTTAAATAATCACACAGAATAAAATTAAACATATTTCAAATACAGACAAAAACAAACTGGAGAAAAAAAAACTAAAAACTAAATAATCCAATCCTCCCACTTCTTTGTCTTCCAGATGCCTTCAGAATCTAATTCCCCATATCGCCTCCTATCAAAAGAAAAATACAAAAACAACTTCCCATGGATCATACCCACACAATTACTTACAGTAACTACTTCTTTCTTAAAAATCAAAATATTACGCACATCCCACAACACCTCCTTCACACAACATGCCAACAACCATATCAATCTTGCTTTCTCCTTTTCCACACCACTTCCACACAAACCATACATCATCATATTAAAAGTAAAAAACTGCACTCCAGTCAGACCCTTAATCATCCTTTTCAAACTTCTCTAAACATCCCTAGCATACTCACAATTCCAAAACAAATGAATAGCACTCTTGCTTTGACAACAACGATCTCTAGGACACACTTCTGAAGCCACTAAACAACGCACTCTCTGAAAATCCCTTGTCGGCAAACACTTATGCACACTCATCCAACCAATATCTTTCTGCCTATTCATCAAATACTTATTACACACATTTTTCCATACCAACATGCATTCATTCTCATTTAAACCCCCAATCAACTCAAGACCTTCCTTCTTCTCCAACATTTTCAACACCATTCTGTTTGCACACCACATCTCCCTACTAACATTCTCCAAACCATATTTTTTAATCCAACATTCCACCCTTACATAAAATCACGGAACAGCAAAACATACCAGTTTCTTTCTAACAATCTCAAACAAACCATATCATCTTAAAACATTTCCACAAGCATAATTTACCATACAGCCAGCCATGCTATCCTTACCACTCAGAACCACACACCTACTAACATATTTCACAACCAAAAATCTCTCCACATTTGGAAAACCCCACCAACATTCTTACTCTTAACATCTATTTTCAAATGCTCCATGCCAGAATACCAGAAAAAAGAAAACAACACTCTCAAAATTCTCCGAAAAATCCTCTCAGGAGGCAGAAAAACTAACGCCAAATATAACATAATAGGGATCAAAACCGATTTAATAACTAACATTTTTCCTTCCAACGATAAAGTCCTTAAAGACCAAGAGGCATATTTAAGAAATGTCTTGTGGACCTGATGCGACAGTGTGGATCAGGTCCGCAAGACATTGCTGAATGTGGAGAGCAATACGCTCTCCGCATTTAACATTGCACCAGCAGCTCACAAGAGCTGCTGGTGCAACGCCGCCCCCTGCTGACTCATGGCCAATGGGCCTCCAGCAGGGGATGTCAATCAACCTGATCGTACTCGATCGGGTTGAATCATTGCGATTCCTATCCGCCTGCTCAGAGCAGGCAGACAGGGTTATGGAGCAGCGGTTTTTGTGACCGCTGCTTCATAACTGCTGTTTCTGGTGAGTCTTTTGACTCGCCAGAAACACGGGCCCCCAAAACTGAAGTTTTCTACTCACTTTATCAAAAACATTCTCCTAACTTTCCAAGCCTTTCAAATCCACATCAAATTTCACACCCAACACCTCAATTGCACCGTCAGTCACAAGCCATCCACAGGAATCTATCTCCCTATCATTACCAAAAACTTTAACTTTACACTTATTCCAAATAACTCTGAAACCACTTGCCATACAAAAACATTCAACCAAAGTTTTCACCCTCCTCAAATCAGCCTGAGTCTCACATCATCCATATACCCAATCACTTTTAAACACCTTCCATTACTGCCAGGAACACTCACACCTCTAACTAATTTATCCTTCCTCAAACTAGTTAACAATAGCTCAATGACACATACAAATAACACAGGAGACAAAGGACATCCTTGATGTACTCCAGATTTAACACAAAATTCCTCAGTCAAAAAACCATTAACCTGAACTTGACTCACAATATCACAATACAAACATTTAAACCATCCAATAATCTTACCAGAAAAACCTAAACATTCTAAAACATGAAACTTAAAATCATGCACTACCCTAACATACGCTTTTTCAAAATCCACAATAGCAACAGCAACAGACTTCATCCTCTCCCTCACATACCACAGTACATCATGCAGTAACAACAAACTTTCAGAAATCTGACGCCCAGGAACAGCACACACTTGCTCTTCACCCACAACCTTACCAATCACTCCACGTATTCTATTTGCCAGCACCTTTGCAATTACCTTATAGTCAACATTCAACAACGTAATCGGCCTCTAATTCCTCAAATCTCTCTTATCACCCTTTTTGAATAACAAAACAATAAAACCTTTCCTCATTGAAACAGGCAAAACATTCATTCTCAAAACAAACTTACAAACATCCAACATATCCACCCCAATCAAATTCCAAAAACAAGTATAAAATTCAACAGGCAAACCATCACAACCAGGTACCTTCCCATTCTTAAAAACTCCTAGCAACCTCTGCGATCTCATCCAAACTTAGATCCCTTTCTAACAAATCATTATCATATTTTTCCAACTTAACCCCAATGTCTTCCAACAACTCCTTTTCCAATAAAACATCTCTTGTCTTTTCTTTATACAGCTCACTATAAAACTCATGAACTTCATGCAAAACACCATCCGTACCATTAATTTCACACTCAACCTTATCAAAAACACTAACAAAACCAGTCTTTCCTTCAAAAGCTTTCTTAAAAAAATATTTACTACAAGACCCATCCTTTTCCATTTTCTCCAATCTTGCCATAAAAACAATTTTCTTTCCTTTTGCATGCATACACTTTTTAATTATCTTTGTTGCTTCAGCAATTTCCTCATGCACATCAATACCACAATATCTCAATTCATACAAATACAACAACCTCAGATACCATTTAACATACAACACCCTTTCCATTCTAGCTTTCTCACAGCCTTTCTTAATAAAAAAAAACTCTTTATTTCCACCTTCAACCATTCCCACCACATAAGCACATTACTAAAATCACACTTTCTTTCACACCACCTTTCATACATCCAAACAAACTGACGCTTAATCTTCTCATCTTCTAACAAATCCACATTCAGTTTCCAAACACCCTTACCATACTTGATCTTCACATCACAATTCACCTTACACATCAAAAGGGCATGATCCGTAAAGGGCATCCACTTTAAAGAAAAATCATCAACACATACGGCTAGATTTGGAGTTTGGCAGTAGATGGGTTGCTAACGCCACGCGTGTTTTATGTCTAACGCACGGCATTGTTTGACTCCGGTATTTAGAGTACAAAAAAGACCATCTAACGATGCTCCTAACGCGTGTATGTCACACGCGGAATCCTGCCCGTGTTAGACAGTCTCCCATAGAGATCAATGGAAAAGCAAAAAAATAGCTTTTTTCACCTAACACTCGATCTCGCGAGAATACGCACAGCTCGGTCATATGACGCATACCACATCATGCACAACAATAACACGCCGCAAATGTTACAACAACAATCAATCAACAAAGCACACAAGCATTACACATTCACAAGCGGGGGAATTTGAAAAAATTTTAATACGGGGAATACGCATATACTTTAAGATGCGGAAATTCGCAAAATAACAACAAGGAATAAAAAATATATACATACACTAGAAAAATAATCGCATTCAATATCACTATATATTAGGACAAACATACATATACAACACTTCACTAATACCACACCATCGCAAATTCACATTTAAACAGAATACTATTGGACAATGTTAGAGCAAACGACCACTATGACATCATCGCATTCTACACATTCCACAAATACTAACTCCAAATGAGCATGCGCAAATTCACACACCTAATACACATTGCACAAATATTAATTGCTAATAAAGCACACCTGAACACAATTTACAACGCAAACCGGTACATCATTAAACATTTACACAGGGTATATAAGCACCACACAAGCATGGCTTCTTTGACTGTGTTGCTGGTGGGTCTTTGGAGATTGGAGGTTTAAGATTAGAGAGTTTGTGTATTATTGTGAGTGAGTTAGTGTTAGTGTGAGAGAGTCAGTTGTTAGTGTTATCGTGAGTGAGTTAGTGGGAGTGGGAGTTAGTGGGAGTGGGAGAGAGTCAGTTAGTGGGAGCGTGAGTGAGTTATTGGTAGTGGGAGTTGTTAGTGAAAGTTAGTGGTAGTGTGAGAGAGTCAGTTAGTGGGAGCATGAGTTAGTGCTAGTGTGAGTTATTGAGAGTTAGTGGGAGTGTGAGTTAGTGAGAATTAGTAGTAGTGTGAGTTAGCGAGCGAGTGATTTTTCTGTACACTTAACACATTTACACGCAAACACATTCAATACATACATACACTTATCAATAACACTACATACACTCCATACCCCCTACCCCCTCATACTACACCCCATACCCCATTCCCTGTAGTCCCATTCCCTTTCATCCCATTTACTCTTATCCCATACCCCATCCCCATCCCATACCCATCCCCTAGTTACATTTAGTTTACATATCCTCCTTTTAGTCTTCTTCTTCTTTTGGTTTATTTAAATACTCCTTACCCTCTTTGTTTTTTTACATCCCTCTCACACTTTCAGCACTTTTTTTGTCTTTTTAGTTCTTTATTTTGACCCCCTTTCATTTCATCACACTCACTTTTTGTTTGATTATTTGGGGTTTAGTTTAGGGAACAGATGGAGGGCAGGCAGGGGAGAGGTAGAGGGGGGAGGAGAGGGAGGGGGAGAGGAACAGGGCAGGAAGGGGGGCAGGAAGGGGGGCAGGAAGCGGGGGTGGAAGCGGTGGGTGGACCCAGCCACTTGGTTCAAGATGAACAAGTGGCTGGGCCCAGTGGCGGACAGAGTAGGGCTTCACAGTCCGGGAAACAGAGGGCATCGTCACAGGGGAAGGCCAAGGCGACTAGGGAGGCGAGGTTTTCGATGGAGGAGAAGGAGGCCCTCGTAGAGGCCTATATGGCCAGGTATAGGAGGCTGCAGCACCAGAAGACTACCCCGACTGACAAGAGGAGGCTCTGGAATGAGATAAGGAATGCAGTCAATGCAGTGGGTGGCCGGAACAGAGATCTGGATTCGATAAAACATCGCTACCGGGACTGTAAGATGGATCTCAAGAAAAAGTTAAGCCTGGAGGCCCGACATTCCACAGGAACTGGTGGCAGCCCTGCCCTGGAAATAGAGTACTGCCGATGGGAGGAAATGTTGCGGCCCAGCATCTCCGAGGTGAATGTAGTCGGTATCGGAGGAATTGATACCGAGAACCTGCCATTCTAATCTGCCGGTAAGCTCATTGAACAATAAATTCACATACGAATGTATTTCAAGGGACACTATACGCAAACCTTTACTTTCATGATTGAGGTAGCGAATACAATTTGACAAAACATTCCAATGTACTTATATTACCTAATTTGAAACATTCTTGAGATATATTTTAATGAAGAAATAGCCATGCACACGGTGAAACAATCACAGGAGGCAGCTATATTCAGCTAACAATCAGCATCTTATAAGCATATTTAGATATGCTTTTCAGCAAAGAATATCCAGAGAATGAAGCTAATTAGATAAGAAAAGTACATTAGAAAGTTGATTATAAATGTATGCTTCTAAATCATGAAAGATAAAACATTGGGTTTCATGTCCCTTTAAGGATCAGATTAATGCTATTACGCTGTTTACACGCATTCACAATTACTTTGCGGTTACATCAGTATCTAGGCTATAGGTTAGGTGTGCATTTAAACAGACTGAAAACAAACGTTAAACATTCAGATTGACCACAGATATCACAAACACGGTTTAGAAAATGCGGAAATCATATTGATTGTTAGATTTCAAAGTGGATTAATGATTCTGCATTTGTAATTGTATCGTAAGCTAAGTCATTTAAAGCTTGATTTGCAAATATGCTAATATATACATTTTTTATTTTTTTTATAATATACAGAGTCTGGGGAGGAAGCAGCACAAGAAATACAGCCTCCTCCATCTCCCCGGGATGAGAGTGGTGGGGAGGAATTTCCACTTCGGAGGGAAGAGGCCCCCCGTGACGAAGAGGGCACGGAAGCAGATGAAGAGGCCCCGGAAGCAGAGGAGGAGTCCGCGGAACCAGAGGCCCCTCAAGGACCCGCACACTGCCGTGCACGGGCACCCCGCCGTGCACGGGTACCCCGCCAAGCACAACAAGAGGAAATAGCGGAGGTGCGGGTTCTACTGGACTACATAGTCCAGATGCGTAACTCCCGGATACAAAATCGAAGGCCGAACTCGAATTATTGATGGACAAAATCAAATAATTGAAGGCCAAAACCAAATAATAAACATACTTAATAGAATCGAACAAGGGCAAAACACAATCATTAATTTACACCAAGAGATGTTCAATTTTTTGCTGGTCTGCCTCCTGGTCCGCCTCCTGCTGCTGGGCCTCCTGCTGCTGGGCCTCCTGCTGCTGGGCCTCTTGCTGCTGGGCCTCCTGCTGCTGGCCCATCTCCTCCTGCCGGCCCATCTACTCCTCTTCAGCCATCTCCTCCTCTTCAGCCATCTCCTCCTCTTCAGCCATCTTCTCCTCCTCAGCCATCTTCTCCTCCTCAGCCATCTTCTCCTCCTCAGCCATCTTCTCCTCCTCAGCCATCTTCTCCTCCTCACCTTGGTCGTCCCAGTACTCTTCCTTCCACTCTTCCCACAACATCTCCAAGGAGAACTCTTTGGAGTCAGCAGTTGCCCCTCCCAGAGCCTCAGCCCCGTGGGAAGAGGGGAAGGAAGAGGAAGTAAGTATTTTTTTTCATCTTTAATTTTTTTTTTATTTAATGTGTAATGGATAGGTATGTGATGATGTGGTTTTCATACACTTGTGGACCACACTCTGTATCTAATCTACTTCTATGGGACCGGGTCCATGGAGGCAGATTGTTTGCAGAGTGTGGGTTATAAGTGTGTGAAAACCACATCATCACATACCTATCCTTGTTCATGATATTGATTGGTTTCTGTGATGTGATGTCCAAACTGTTTCCCGAATCGCAAACAAAATTACCATTACAATTATCCATGATGGTATATTACTCTTTGAATGACAATAACACAGCTTAAAGGGACAGTCAGAAAATTATTGATTACAAAGAAAACACTGTATTATGCATTATCAAGTTGGAAACAACAAAACATGGAGAAATACGTGTGACTTATGTGCTTACCCTTGTATCTCTGACTATGAAAAATGACCACTTATTTGTTGTTCTTACATAACAACATTTTAGATATCAATGATCAATACATGGTAAATAATATGCTGTATTAGCACAAGGTTTTACATATACAAATGCTATCCAAATGCCCTCTAGTGGTCAAATTGCATAATGATTACATGCACTCTTCAAGCTCGAAGAAATGAGCACACGAATCTCATAGGTTTAGCTAGCAAATTTAAATAAACACAGACAAATGATTAATTGGTGAGAAACATTTGATATTACAAAATTGACTTTTAGAATAATGCAAAACATTAGTTGTTTTCTAAACTGTCCCTTTAACAAAATTATATATGCTAACATATATTTGAAGATTGTTGGTATATCTACATGTACTTGTTCAAACAATAAATATTGAAATCAGATTTATATTGACGTGTTAAATAAAGTCTATTTTCTTAAAGAGACATTATTGTGTTAATTTATTTTTAGAAAGACATTTGTTTTAACAATGAATATGGTTTAAAGTCCTTTTAGGAGTGGGGGGTGAAAATATGCTAACAATAATATATTTGAAGATTAACCAATGTGGAACTCATACATGATACAAAAATCAACATTTGCATTAAAGGGACAGTATACTATATTTTTAACAGAACTGTAACAAGATTAACATATACTGATATCAATATTACAAAGCTTCAAACACTTTCAAAGAAAATCGGGTTAGCTCTATTGAAAGTATAGATGAACCACCATTACAACCGTAAAACAAGACAATACACCATCATACACAAAACAGGAGAAAGCTGGAGATGGTACTCACATGAAACTTAGAGGCTTGGCGAGGAGTCTGATAATTAATTACATTTTATTTGAACAGAAGCAAAATGAAACGTGTATTTGTTAAACAATGGACTATCTAACTAGAGACCAAATTAAAAGATTTCATTTATAATGTGAGTGTCTAATGAACCTTTAATAAAATATACAACGAAATTACATTTAGAAGAAGTCGGCATCATATATTTAGCATATGATAAAGCTAAATGCATATTGATTACTTTATTCTAACACAATAGCGCATATTTATTAATTAGATATCTTTAACATTAAACACAACAGTCATTTCTCTGAAAAAGGAACATATTGTTGACAAACATATTAAACAACATGGACTATAGAGATTTGCACTTGCCTCGAAATATCATATGCATGAAAACATTTTTCTTTCGTTCGTTTATTCAACCAGACATCCAGCAAAAGAGAATGTGGTGGTCTTTATCAGCTACGGGTCAACAATGTAACATGATGCAAATAATACATATTCGCAAGGTTTTTAAAATTGGCTGCAGTCACAAACGTGTTTAACGTGCACAAACAAATATTGCGGGACTACGTAATACAATCAGACTTTTTTTACCTTTGCATGTGACGTCTTAACATGGCGCTTCCTTGATCAGGTAAGAACGCCATCCAATAAAAGGCACATTCTTGATCACGTAAGAACGCCCAAAAAAAAGGCGCATCCTTGATCGCGTCAAAACGCCATCCAATAAAAGGCACATTCTTGATCACGTAAGAACGCCCAAAAAAAAGGCGCATCCTTGATCGCGTCAAAACGCCATCCAATAAAAGGCACATTCTTGATCACGTAAGAACATCAGTCAATACAAGGAATCAATGGACAGCCTGGCAGGTGACGTCTTAAGCAACATGGCGCATCCGAGATCGCTGAAAAACCGCAGCCAATCCAAGGACTCAGTTGACAGCTTGGCATATCACTAAGAAACGTATTTATATTTTAGGAACTAGTATGTGTCTAGATTGCTATCTAGGAATGTCACGAAATCATGAATCATCTTTTCGGACTTGACTGTCCCTTGAACTATAGCTATGGTGTATATCTTTAACATTTAAAAGATACACATGAGAAATACATAAGCCATTGATGTTTTAAGATATGTTTGGATTGTTTTGGAATAACAATAATGATACATGTATTGATTAAACGTGTCATTTATTCAAGTTTAAATATGGTCAGCCTACCTATAGCCATATAGGGGGGAGAAGTATTTTGTTAACATATTTGATAAAAAATATTCATCATCTAAAATATTTGCATTACACACAGAGATTTATTTGGTTACACTTTTACAATAAGATAGAATTGAAAATGAAATACATGTGCTGTCAACATTACAATAAGATTGTTTATTAATAAGATTATATGTCCTTGTTCATGTAAAAAGGACAAAAACGCTTTAGAAATGGAAATACATTCAGTAACAATTGTGCTCACCATCACTTAAAGGGACATTATTTTGTTTTTAAAAAGTGGATACACATAGACAATACTATTTCAATAAAATGAACACTTTACAGGGATTATATAATTGTATCAATCCTCAGATCATTTGTTAAAGGTGCATCAATTCATGCAGAGTTTCTAAATACACACATGGATGTGAAAATTGAAATATACATATATACACAAATAACAATCTATATATGCATATATAAAACAATTACTATGCTATCATAATCATGCAATGATAAAGCTTTGAGAAAAATATATAAAGACAAATAATAAGATTACATTGGAGATGTTAATCTTAAAGTCATTTACAATTGTCTTACATATATGATTTTTGAAAAACCATTATTTTTGGTAGGTCCCTTTAAGGATCAACCAGATAAACTAGAGCTTTCAAAAAATAACATGAAGAATGAGGACAAAGAATCGTGCAATGACATGTCTTTTATTAGTATGTAAGAAAACATCAACAACGTTTAGAAATAATCTTGTAAAAATATGGAATATTTGAGCCATATGACAAGGTAACAGAGTGCATCACAGTCCATGAAGAGAGTTCCCAAGGGCCACCATAGCCCCATTGGAGACATATGACAAGGTAACACAGTGCATCACAGTCCATGAAGAGAGTTGCCAAGGGCCACCATAGCCCCATTGGAGACATATGACAAGGTAACAGAGTGCATCACAGTCCATGAAGAGAATTCCCAAGGGCCACCATAGCCCCATTGGAGACATATGACAAGGTAACACAGTGCATCACAGTCCATGAAGAGAGTTGCCAAG
Source organism: Bombina bombina (assembly GCF_027579735.1). Lineage (NCBI taxonomy): Eukaryota > Metazoa > Chordata > Amphibia > Anura > Bombinatoridae > Bombina > Bombina bombina. The sequence goes on from NC_069500.1 coordinate 115,600,728, forward strand.
GGCCACCATAGCCCCATTGGAGACATATGACAAGGTAACACAGTGCATCACAGTCCATGAAGAGAGTTCCCAAGGGCCACCATAGCCCCATTGGAGACATATGACAAGGTAACACAGTGCATCACAGTCCATGAAGAGAGTTGCAAAGGTCCACCATAGCCCCATTGGAGACATATGACAAGGTAACACAGTGCATCACAGTCCATGAAGAGAGTTGCCAAGGGCCACCATGGCCCCATTGGAGACATATGACAAGGTAACACAGTGCATCACAGTCCATGAAGAGAGTTGCCAAGGGCCACCATAGCCCCATTGGAGACATATGACAAGGTAACACAGTGCATCACAGTCCATGAAGAGAGTTGCCAAGGGCCACCATAGCCCCATTGGAGACATATGACAAGGTAACACAGTGCATCACAGTCCATGAAGAGAGTTGCCAAGGGCCACCATAGCCCCATTGGAGACATATGACAAGGTAACACAGTGCATCACAGTCCATGAAGAGAGTTGCCAAGGGCCACCATAGCCCCATTGGAGACATATGACAAGGTAACACAGTGCATCACAGTCCATGAAGAGAGTTGCCAAGGGCCACCATAGCCCCATTGGAGACATATGACAAGGTAACACAGTGCATCACAGTCCATGAAGAGAGTTCCCAAGGGCCACCATAGCCCCATTGGAGACATATGACAAGGTAACACAGTGCATCACAGTCCATGAAGAGAGTTGCCAAGGGCCACCATAGACCCATTGGAGACATATGACAAGGTAACACAGTGCATCACAGTCCATGAAGAGAGTTGCCAAGGGCCACCATAGCCCCATTGGAGACATATGACAAGGTAACACAGTGCATCACAGTCCATGAAGAGAGTTGCCAAGGGCCACCATAGCCCCATTGGAGATATATGACAAGGTAACACAGTGCATCACAGTCCATGAAGAGAGTTGCCAAGGGCCACCATAGCCCCATTGGAGACATATGACAGGGTAACACAGTGCATCACAGTCCATGAAGAGAGTTGCCAAGGGCCACCATAGCCCCATTGGAGACATATGACAAGGTAACACAGTGCATCACAGTCCATGAAGAGAGTTGCCAAGGGCCACCATAGCCCCATTGGAGACATATGAAAAGGTAACACAGTGCATCACAGTCCATGAAGAGAGTTGCCAAGGGCCACCATAGCCCCATTGGAGACATATGACAAGGTAACACAGTGCATCACAGTCCATGAAGAGAGTTGCCAAGGGCCACCATAGCCCCATTGGAGACATATGACAAGGTAACACAGTGCATCACAGTCCATGAAGAGAGTTGCCAAGGGCCACCATAGCCCCATTGGAGACATATGACAAGGTAACACAGTGCATCACAGTCCATGAAGAGAGTTGCCAAGGGCCACCATAGCCCCATTGGAGACATATGACAAGGTAACACAGTGCATCACAGTCCATGAAGAGAGTTGCCAAGGGCCACCATAGCCCCATTGGAGACATATGACAAGGTAAAAGAGTGCAACAGGCACAACAATAAACTTTGAAAAAGGCCAAATGGCAACAATAAAAAAAACATCAACATGTGGACAGAGGATTCTTATCTGCGACCTTGGAGCATCTCCAGATCCTCCACTTACTGGTCATCCTCTTCATCGTCCTGTGCATGTCCAGCTCCAGATTCAGGCCTTGAAGATAATCGCATGATTTCACGCAGAGTCAAGTCCTGAACCCGGAGCTGGGCCTGCATGGTGTCGTTCATCCCTCTCAGGACAGCTGCGTTCCTCAACATGGCCTGCTCTACTCGTGCTATACCTTCTAGCATGAGCCATGCTGAGTCACAGCCTAAAATAAAGAATAAATAAAATATTAAGGATAATTACACAACAGAAGAAAAAATAAGCAAAGATACATTGTCATCATAAAGACAAATCATTCTTTACATCAATTAGTTTAAATTGATTCTTTACACATGAAATATGTTATTCAGACAGACCAAAATCATTAAAGGGACAGTTTACTCAAACATGTTGTCCCCTTTAATTGGTTTTCGATGATCCACTTATACAGCTTGAGTGTATCAAATCTTGTTAAAGGATTTACATTGTACTTACATTAGCAATTTAAATATTTTAATTATACTGTAGTAGGCACACCTATCCTTAAACATGTTGGCGTTGAGGACAAGCTGTGTAAACATAGCAACCTGAAGAAATTACATTCCCACTGGGTTAGACAAGAGATAATGTATCAACATTTGTACATAAATTGTTGGATCCAAGTAGTGGTGATTGGTATATGTAGTGATATCAAATTAAAGGGACACTGAACCTAAATATTTAATTGACTGATTCAGATAGAGCATGACATTACAAATATTAAAAAATTAAACATATTCTTTAAATGTTAGATTTCTCTAGCTAGATTTTGAATGCAAGAATGTAGGTTTTTAGGGCAGGCCATATTTGTTTATCAACTTTGGTTGTCCCTGCTGGTTGATGGATACATTCATCCAACAATAAAGAAATTATGTCCACAATTATTTTCAATTTAAAATTAATTCTAGGCATTTCTTTGTTTCAATAAAGATAGCAAGAGAATGAAGAATAATTCATAAGAGTAGTAAATTATAAATTTGATTAACATTGCATGCTCTATTTGAATCACAATAGAAAATTTTTTCCTTCAGTGTACCTTTAAGTATCTTATAATGTTGATTTTGAATGATACTTACAGCTGTGCCTGGGAAGGACAATCTGACACCCAGGACAATGAAGGTTGAGACAGGGGGGAGGGATGGGATTGTGTTGGGGAGGGATGGGATTGTGTTGGGGAGGGATGGGATTGGCTTGGGGAGGGATGAGCTGCTGCTCCGGGGTAGGCCATACAGCTGGGGAGTGGTGAGTTGGGGTCTGGGCAGCTGTACGGCCCATAATACGGGGAAAGCGGCGAAGGGTGGTGAAGGGGCATTTTTTTGGAGGGACAGGAAATGACAAATGGGAAGGGCCGGCAGGGGTCTGGGCCTGGGCAGGGGTCTGGGCCTGGGCAGTGGTCTGGGCATGGGCAGGGGTCTGGGCCTGGGCAGTGGTCTGGGCATGGGCAGGGGCCTGGGCAGGGGTCTGGGCATGGGCAGGGGTCTGTGACTGGTCAGGGGACTGGGCAGGGGCGGAAACCAGATGACCAGAGGTGGAGGATCCATCTGAAAAAAATAATCCAAATATATTAACATCTCATACATCATGAAATCAAATCAACGCATTTCAAATTGATTATGTTTTCAATATACTTCAAAGTGTGTTTGAATTTCTAAACAATTATGAAATGAGGATATGGTATGCATATAGGCACTCAGATGAATATCAATGACTGTCTGTACAATTATAACATTATTATTGTGTTTTGGCCTGGACTATGCATGTGACATAATGATAGCATGAATTATAAATTTAAAAATTAAATAAAAAAAAATTGTCATGCTGCCTGATATAGAAAGGGGGCAGTTGTGTATTTGAACAGGCAAATAATCTTCCTTTTTAAAGTGCAAAAGCTGTAGACTTTGAATGTCTTCAATAAAATGATTTCCAATAAAGCAACATGTTGGAAACATGATAGATATATTTCACATACCATCAGACTTCAAGGCAGCCTCTTCCTCCTCCATCACACATGTTACATCAATCTCTGTAAAACATAACATGTTGTGTACACGTTAAGATCAGATATTATAACATATGTTACTGTTGATCAAAGACACACATCAATGTTGCATTAAAGATATACACACCCAAAGTTATGATTTACATCATTTTGATGGAGCATACAAATTACATTAGATTTGTTATTCTCAATGATTCATATTTTCGATGTATTGTTTGTATTAATTTAAAAATCATAAAAGCATAGTACATAGAACATTTAAGATTTCTCATGTGTGTATCACTTGATGACTGTTGTCAAAAATGAACATGGAAACAAACATATGCTATACATCTTCTGAATAACAAATGTGTAGACTAATAAAGTTTTAATTATTAATCTTTCAATATTCAAAGAAAATTAATATATAATCAGAGGAGAAAATTATATGTTTGTTTCAAATGTTATGCTTCATCAGAATCATGCTCATAATATTGATTACCAATACACCTTCAATGACATATAAATGAGTCAATGGACTTACCAGGAAACCGCAAAGGCGGCTCTGTGTCACTGCTGGATTCCTGTGGGCTCCCCACACCAACTCTCTCTATGAATGATATAGATATATATTAGTGAACACATTTGGGATATCACTAAATCACATCTGTAGCGAATTTTAAGAATAATCAACTTGAAAATGTGAAGAATAGAGCAGTCATTAAACCAAAAAATGCTTGATTGAATCAAGGGGATTCTGTTAAAAATGATGTATTGAACATATGTTTAATTTCTGACTATATTAGACATCAAACTCATCTCATACGATGCTATTGCATATCTAAATATACCCATTGATCAATGTTCTTAAAAGAATACACACAAACCACATTTTGAAGAACAGCTGTTGACAAATATAAACAAAGACATGTGGCACATCGAGCCATTTGTGCAATGTACAGTAATCTTGTTTAGGACACAACACATATTTATCACAATACAAAACCAAATTGATTAGTACAAATATGTAATCATGGTGCTGTTAGAGTATGCTGATATCTATAAAGTAACTCCAACAGTGAATATGTGAATTATATATCAATATTGTTTAATCCAAAGAATGTAAAGATGAATGAATCTATTGTTTATTAAAGGGACACTGACATGATTTATTTAAATCATTGATTTCACTGTTCAAACTGTTCCAAATGATTTAACATTGACTCCTATTATAATTTGAATGTTGCTACATTTTAATCTTAAAGGCAGATAAGCAATATTGGATTCAATAAATATTGTTTGTTGAAGGTATCCACCAATCATCAATCAAAACCCAGGTTGGTCAACCAAAATTGAGATGCAGATAAACGTACATTCTTGATTTTAAAATACATTTAGCAATAGAATATTTCACATATGATTATAGTATTATATTTAAATGTTTATTAATATTGCATACTCTATCTGAATGACAACATTAATAATTTTAGCTCAGTATCCCTTTAATATAAAATTATATTGATTTGACAATGTTGGTGTTAATGAATTCTCTACTCCATATGTTGATGTAATGAATGGGATTGAGCATGCAATTCCAATCTAATATGTTATTTAAGGATATCCGAAGAATTATTTAATTTTCATCTATTAAAGGGACATTACATATAAATATTGAACAATGTGGAGTTAGTATGTAATGTTCTGTCCATGTTTCTAAGACAAATGTCAATTAAAATGAGACATACCATACTGTGACAAGCCCTGCCTTAAGGATCCAGCAGCAACATCCATATCTGTAATATATTAAATGAGGATTGGATATCATTAATACAAATCATGCCATGTTTAAAATCTTTACATTATTAGCAAATCAATTTAAAAATATTAATCCTTTGGTAGTCCCATGAGTTAATTGTTTCCTCAATTCAATTCATGATAAATATATCCTGTACTCTTATTTTCAATCAGTTGTGTTGTTTACTGTAGCTTTAATTATTTTTTTGTGTTATTTCATTCTCATCAATTGATGGGCATATGTTATAATTGATTTGGATTCTTCTTTTTTTATTATGTATAATATTGAAAATAAGAATACTGTATTCTTCACATATATAATAATTCACATTTCATTTTGACCAACATGTATAAAGCAATGCCACTTACAGCAAACCCATGTTAACGTGTATGCGAAATTCCATTTCTCCAACATTGGTGTGTCCGGTCCACGGCGTCATCCTTACTTGTGGGATATTCTCTTCCCCAACAGGAAATGGCAAAGAGTCCCAGCAAAGCTGATCACATGATCCCTCCTAGGCTCCGCCCACCCCAGTCATTCTCTTTGCCGTTGTACAGGCAACATCTCCAAGGAGATGGTTAAGAGTTTTTTGGTGTTTAAATGTAGTTTTTATTCTTCTATCAAGTGTTTGTTATTTTAAAATAGTGCTGGTATGTACTATTTACTCTGAAACAGAAAAGGATGAAGATTTCTGTTTGTAAGAGGAAGATGATTTTAGCAGACAGTAACTAAAATCGATTGCTGTTTCCACATAGGACTGTTGAGATGAAGTAACTTCAGTTGGGGGAAACAGTTAGCAGACTCTTCTGCTTAATGTATGACTAGCCATATTTCTAACAAGACTGTGTAATGCTGGAAGGCTGTCATTTCCCCTCATGGGGACCGGTAAGCCATTTTCTTAGTCAAAAACAAACAGAATAAAGGGCTTATTATGGGCTAAAAAAAAACTGGTAGACATTTTTATGGGCTAAATCGTTTGCTTTATTTGTGCATATTATTCAAATTTAGGCTAACAATTGACATTTATAATCTTGGGGAACATTTATAAAACGGCAGGCACTGTATTGGACACCTTTTTCAGTCAGGGGGCCTTTCTAGTCATAGACTGAGCCTCATTTTCGCGCCATTAATGCGCAGTTGTTTTTTGAGAGCAGGGCATGCAGATGCATGTGTGAGGATCTAAGAATCTCTGAAAAAGCTTTTAGAAGGCGTCATTTGGTATTGTATTCCCCTCAGGGCTTGGTTGGGTCTTAGCAAAAACTGTATCTGGGACTGTATAGGGGTTAAATTGAAAAACGGCTCCGGTTCCGTTATTTTAAGGGTTAAAGCTCTGAAATTTGGTGTGCAATACTTTTAAGGCTTTAAGACACTGTGGTGAAAATTTGGTGATTTTTGAACAATTTCTTCATACTTTTTCACATGTTCAGTAATAAAGTGTTTCTGTTTGAAATTTAAAGTGACAGTAACGGTTTTATTTTAAAACGTTTTTTGTGCATTATTGACAAGTTTAAGCCTGTTTAACATGTCTGTACCTTCAGATAAGCTATGTTCTATATGTATGAAAGCAAATGTGTCTCCCCATTTAAATTTATGTGATAATTGTGCCATAGCGTCCAAACAAAGTAAGGACAGTACTGCCACAAATAATGATATTGCCCAAGATGATTCCTCAAATGAGGGGAGTAAACATGATACTACATCATCTCCTACTGTGTCTACACCTGTTTTGCCCATGCAGGAGGCCCCTAGTACATCTAGTGCGCCAATACTTATTACCATGCAACAATTAACGGCTGTAATGGATAACTCCATAGCAAATCTATTATCCAAAATGCCTACTTATCAGAGAAAGCGCGATTGCGCTGTTTTAAACACTGAAGAGCAAGAGGACGCTGATGATAATTGTTCTGTCATACCCTCACACCAATCTGAAGGGGCCATGAGGGAGGTTTTGTCTGAGGGAGAAATTTCAGATTCAGGAAAAATTTCTCATCAAGCTGAACCTGATGTTGTGACATTTAAATTTAAATTAGAACATCTCCGCACACTGCTTAAGGAGGTGTTATCTACTCTGGATGATTGTGACAATTTGGTCATTCCAGAGAAATTATGCAAGATGGACAGGTTCCTAGAGGTTCCGGTGCCCCCCGACGCTTTTCCTATACCCAAGCGGGTGGCGGACATAGTAAATAAAGAGTGGGAAAAGCCCGGCATACCTTTTGTTCCTCCCCCTATATTTAAGAAATTATTTCCTATGGTCGACCCCAGAAAGGACTTATGGCAGACAGTCCCCAAGGTCGAGGGGGCAGTTTCTACTCTAAACAAACGCACTACTATTCCTATCGAAGATAGTTGTGCTTTCAAAGATCCTATGGATAAAAAATTGGAAGGTTTGCTTAAAAAGATTTTTGTACAGCAAGGCTACCTTCTACAACCAATTTCATGCATTGTTCCTGTCACTACGGCAGCGTGGTTCTGGTTCGAGGAACTAGAAAAGTCGCTCAGTAGAGAAACTCCATATGAGGAGGTTATGGACAGAGTTCACGCACTTAAATTGGCTAACTCTTTTATTTTAGATGCCGCTTTGCAATTAGCAAAATTAGCGGCGAAAAATTCAGGGTTTGCTATTGTGGCGCGCAGAGCACTTTGGCTAAAGTCTTGGTCAGCGGATGTGTCATCCAAGACAAAATTACTTAACATTCCTTTCAAAGGTAAAACTTTATTTGGACCTGATTTGAAAGAGATTATTTCAGACATCACTGGGGGAAAGGGCCACGCCCTTCCACAGGATAGGTCTTTTAAGGCTAAGAATAAGTCTAATTTTCGTCCCTTTCGCAGAAATGGACCAGCCTCTAATTCTGCATCCTCTAAGCAAGAGGGTAATGCCTCACAACCCAAACCAGCCTGGAAACCAATGCAAGGCTGGAACAAGGGTAAGCAGGCCAAGAAGCCTGCCACTGCTAACAAGACAGCATGAAGGAGTAGCCCCCGATCCGGGACCGGATCTGGTGGGGGGCAGACTCTCTCTCTTTGCTCAGGCTTGGGCAAGAAATGTTCAGGATGCTTGGGCGCTAGAAATAGTTTCTCAAGGTTATCTCCTGGAATTCAAGGAACTACCCCCAAGGGGAAGGTTCCACAAGTCTCACTTATCCTCAAACCAAATAAAGAGACAGGCATTCTTACATTGTGTAGAAGACCTGTTAAAGATGGGAGTGATACACCCAGTTCCAATAAAGGAACAAGGAATGGGATTTTATTCCAATCTGTTCGTAGTTCCCAAAAAAGAGGGAACGTTCAGACCAATTTTGGATTTGAAGATCCTAAACAAATTTCTCAGGGTACCTTCGTTCAAAATGGAAACTATTCGAACGATTCTACCCACCATCCAGGAAAGTCAATTTATGACTACCGTGGATCTAAAGGATGCGTACCTACATATCCCTATCCACAAGGAACATCATCAGTTCCTAAGGTTCGCTTTTCTGGACAAACATTACCAGTTTGTGGCTCTTCCATTCGGATTAGCCACTGCTCCAAGGATTTTCACAAAGGTGCTAGGGTCCCTTCTAGCGGTTCTAAGACCAAGGGGCACTGCAGTAGTACCTTACTTGGACGACATTCTAATACAAGCGTCGTCCCTGTCAAAGGCAAAGGCTCATACGGACATCGTTCTAGCCTTTCTCACATCTCACGGATGGAAGGTGAACAAAGAAAAGAGTTCTCTGTCCCCGTCTACAAGAGTTCCCTTCTTGGGAACAATAATAGATTCCTTAGAAATGAGGATTTTTCTGACAGAGGTCAGAAAATCAAAACTTCTAAGCTCTTGTCAAGTGCTTCATTCTGTTCCTCGTCCTTCCATAGTGCAGTGCATGGAAGTAATAGGATTGATGGTTGCAACAATGGACATAGTTCCTTTTGCACGAATTCATCTAAGACCATTACAACTGTGCATGCTCAAACAGTGGAATGGGGATTATACAGACTTGTCTCCAATGATTCAAGTAGATCAAAAGACCAGAGATTCACTCCGTTGGTGGCTGACCCTGGACCATCTGTCCCAGGGAATGAGCTTCCGCAGGCCAGAGTGGGTCATTGTCACGACCGACGCCAGTCTAGTGGGCTGGGGTGCGGTCTGGGAATTCCTGAAAGCTCAGGGTCTATGGTCTCGGGAAGAGTCTCTTCTCCCGATAAACATTCTGGAACTGAGAGCGATATACAATGCTCTCAGAGCTTGGCCTCAACTAGCAAAGGCCAAATTCATAAGGTTCCAATCAGACAACATGACGACTGTTGCTTATATCAATCATCAAGGGGGAACAAAGAGTTCCCTGGCGATGAAAGAAGTGACCAAAATAATTCAATGGGTGGAGGATCACTCCTGCCACTTGTCTGCGATCCACATCCCAGGAGTGGAAAATTGGGAAGTGGATTTTCTGAGTCGTCAGACATTTCATCCGGGGGAGTGGGAACTCCATCCGGAAATCTTTGCCCAAATAACTCAATTATGGGGCATTCCAGACATGGATCTGATGGCGTCTCGTCAGAACTTCAAGGTTCCTTGCTACGGGTCCAGATCCAGGGATCCCAAGGCGACTCTAGTAGACGCACTAGTAGCACCTTGGACTTTCAACCTAGCTTACGTATTCCCACCGTTTCCTCTCATTCCCATGCTGGTAGCCAGGATCAATCAGGAGAGGGCCTCGGTGATCTTGATAGCTCCTGCGTGGCCACGCAGGACTTGGTATGCAGACCTGGTGAATATGTCATCGGCTCCACCATGGAAGCTACCTTTGAGACAGGACCTTCTTGTTCAAGGTCCATTCGAACACCCAAATCTGGTCTCCCTCCAACTGACGGCTTGGAGATTGAACGCTTGATTCTATCAAAGCGTGGGTTTTCAGATTCGGTGATAGATACTCTGGTTCAGGCCAGAAAACCTGTAACTAGAAAAATTTACCATAAAATATGGAAAAAATATATCTGTTGGTGTGAATCCAAAGGATTCCCATGGAATAAGATAAAAAATTCCTAAGATTCACTCCTTTCTTCAAGAAGGTTTGGAGAAAGGATTATCTGCAAGTTCTCTAAAGGGACAGATCTCTGCTTTATCTGTCTTACTACACAAAAGACTGGCAGCTGTGCCAGATGTTCAAGCATTTGTTCAGGCTCTGGTTAGGATCAAGCCTGTTTACAGACCTTTGACTCCTCCCTGGAGTCTAAATCTAGTTCTTTCAGTTCTTCAAGGGGTTCCGTTTAAACCCTTACATTCCATAGATATTAAGTTACTATCTTGGAAAGTTTTGTTTTTGGTTGCAATTTCTTCTGCTAGAAGAGTTTCAGAGTTATCTGCTCTGCAGTGTTCTCCTCCTTATCTGGTGTTCCATGCAGATAAGGTGGTTTTGCGTACTAAGCCTGGTTTTCTTCCTAAAGTTGTTTCTAACAAAAATATTAACCAGGAGATAGTTGTACCTTCTTTGTGTCCGAATCCAGTTTCAAAGAAGGAACGTTTGTTACACAATTTGGACGTTGTCCGTGCTCTAAAGTTCTATTTAGAGGCTACTAAATATTTCAGACAAACATCTTCCTTGTTTGTTGTTTATTCTGGTAAAAGGAGAGGTCAAAAAGCGACTTCTACCTCTCTTTCCTTTTGGCTTAAAAGCATTATCCGATTGGCTTATGAGACTGCCGGACGGCAGCCTCCTGAAAGAATCACAGCTCACTCCACTAGGGCTGTGGCTTCCACATGGGCCTTCAAGAACGAGGCTCTGTTGACCAGATATGTAAGGCAGCGACTTGGTCTTCACTGCACACTTTTGCCAAATTTTACAAATTTGATACTTTTGCTTCTTCGGAGGCTATTTTTGGGAGAAAGGTTTTGCAAGCTGTGGTGCCTTCCGTTTAGGTGACCTGATTTGCTCCCTCCCTTCATCCGTGTCCTAAAGCTTTGGTATTGGTTCCCACAAGTAAGGATGACGCCGTGGACCGGACACACCAATGTTGGAGAAAACAGAATTTATGCTTACCTGATAAATTACTTTCTCCAACGGTGTGTCCGGTCCACGGCCCGCCCTGGTTTTTTTTTTAATCAGGTCTGATGAATTATTTTCTCTAACTACAGTCACCACAGTATCATATGGTTTCTCCTATATATATTTCCTCCTGTCCGTCGGTCGAATGACTGTGGTGGGCAGAGCCTAGGAGGGATCATGTGACCAGCTTTGCTGGGACTCTTTGCCATTTCCTGTTGGGGAAGAGAATATCCCACAAGTAAGGATGACGCCGTGGACCGGACACACCATTGGAGAAAGTAATTTATCAGGTAAGCATAAATTCAGTTTTTTTGGAGCCTAACGCAGCCTTTATGTGGACTCTCAATACCAGAGTTATTTTTATGGTGCGGCCAGAAAAAAGCCGGCGTTAGTTTTTCGTTACCGACAAAACTCCAAATCTAGGCCTCTGTGTTTCATTTATGAAAACGTTCAATAATCCAATTTACTATTGTATTGTAAATCAAACCGCTCAGATTGTATTGTGCGCTCCGTCAGCGCATTTTTTTTTGCTGATGACATTATAACTAGACATGTGCGTTTCGATTTTTTCCGAATCAAATTCGGACAAATTTGTTAAATTCGGAGATTCGGATCGATTTGAATTTCCAAATTACGGTAGTACCGAATCTACCGAATAAATCCGAATTAGTTTGGATTTATTCGTTACATTCGGATGGCCATGGATTACACTAGTATTGTACAGTATATTAGGTTATATCACTCTGTTATGGGTTACACCTAATATACAGTACATAATACTAGTCTAATACACAGCACATCCCACCTAACACATACCGAAAGTCCGAATTTCCGAATCGAACCGAACCAAATCCAGCTGAATTTATTCAAATCCGAATGAATCCGAAACAAATTCATTCAAATTTTTCAGAATTCGAATCAATCCAAACCGAAATTCGAAAACATCCGAATCGATCCAAACTGAACCGAAACTATTTTTTTTTTGCCATGCACAAGTCTAATTATTGCTGTTGTCCAATTCGATTCATGGCATTTTGGCATGTTTGCCTTTAGAAAAACAAAAGTTATTTTGCGCATACGTTCAATACATCATGGATCTTCTCAGCCTTTCAGCAACGCACGCGCATTTGCAATTTTGAAGAAATCAATACCCACAGCTCATTGGATACAGAGCTCAATTATAACAGCATCCAAATACAATTGAGCCAGCTGTTGAACTTTGTGCATGCGCAGGTCATAGCAAGCATGTCAGCAGAGCATCATGCATACACAGAGAGTGGGTGGGACCGCTCTCTAATGCGCTGTGCAACAACCAGGAACAACAAGGGGGTGGATCGAATGGACGCCACAATACAATAGTAAGGATCATATCATATAAATACCTAAGTGACTTTTATACTACTAGTTATCAGCTATATTATTAGAATCAGACTTCAAAACTATATAAATTACCATCAGACTTTAAATAAAGCTTGAACAATATTGGCATCTGCTAATAACTTAAAGGGCAGTCTAGACCCAATACTTATTCTTTATTACTTTCTAGTCCTAAAGCCCGTGAACACGGGCCATTTTTTGCAATACAGAAGTTCCACCCCTTGCTCTCTCTCTTTTCCCCCTCTCTTTTGCTCTCTCCCCCTCTATTTTGTTCTCTCTCTCCCCCTCTCTTTTGCTCTCTCTCTCCCCCTCTCTTCTGCTCTCTCTATCCCCCTCTCTCTATTTTGCTCTCTCTATCCCCCCTCTCTTTTTCTCTCTCTCTCCCCCTCTCTTTTGCTCTCTTTCTCCCCCTCTCTTTTGCACTCTCTCCCCCCTCTCCTTTGCGCTCTCCCCCCTCTCTTTTGCGCTCTCTCTCTCCCCCTCTCTTTTGCTGTCTCTCTCCCTCTCTTTTGCTCTCTATCTCCCCCTCTCTTTTGCTCTTTTTCTTCCCCTCTCTTTTGCTTTCTCTCTCCATCCTCTCTAATGCTCTCTCTCTACCCCTATTTTGCTCTCTCTCTCTCCCCTCTTTTTTCCTCTCTCTCCCCCCTCTTTTTTCCTCTCTCTCTACCATTTCTTTTGCTCTTTCCCCCCTCTCTTTTGCTGTCTCTCTCCCCCTCTCTTTTGCTCTCTCTCCCCCCTCTCTTTTGCTCTCTCTCTCCCCCATCTCTTTTGCTCTCTCTCTACCCCATCTTTTGCTCTCTCTACCCCCTCTTTTGCTCTCTTTCTCCCCTTTCTTTTGCTCTCTTTTCCCCCTCTCTTTTGCTGTCTCTCGCCCTCTATTTTGCTCTCTCTCTCCCTCTCTTTTGCTCTCTCTCTCCTCCTCTCTTATGCTCTCTCTCTTACCCTCTCTTCTGCTCTCTCTCTTACTTCCCCCTCTCTTCACCCCCTCTCTTTTACGCTCTCTCTCTCCCCTATCTTTTGCGCTCTCTCCCTCTCTTTTGCTCTCTCTCCCCTCTCTTTTGCTCTCTCTCTCCACCCTCTTTCCCCCCACTCTTTTGTGCTCTCTCTCTGTCTCTCACTCCCCTCTTTTGCGCTCTCCCCCCTCAATTTTAATCTCTCCCCTCTATTTTGCTCTCTCTCCCCTTTCTCCCCCTCTCTTTTGCTGTCTCTCTCCCTCTCTTTTGCTCTCTCTATCTCCCCTCTTTTGCTCTCTCTCTCTCTCTCTCTCCCCCTTTCTTTTGCTCTCCCTCCCCTCTCTTTTGCTCTCTCTATCCCCACTCTTTTACTCTCTTTCTCTATCCCTCCTCTTTTGAACTCTCGCCTCTCTCACATCCACCCGGCCGGTCCCGCCCAGCCCCGCCAGCGTCACGCCCGGACCCATCCAGCCCCACCCACGGCACGCCCAGCCCCGCCACACCATGCCCCCTCACACCTGGTCGATGCCAGGTCAGTCTAGATTCTGTTGAAGGCCAGGTGTGTTTGTCCTCGCACAGTCTCTACTGCGCATGACAGCTTTGGACAAACACACTTGGCCTTTTATATTATAGGATTGCACACCAGACAAGCATCTTGCAACAGGTTCCACTTCTATAAGCTTGTAAGAAGTACATTAAACTTTTAAATAGTTATTGTTTGTTAGCAGCCGAAAATGGCGACTAAGCTCCGCCCACAGTATTCTTCTTGTCCAGTTAGCTGTTTTCTTGTATGTTTAGCAGTGCATGTTTAATATTTTTCAGTTAACTTTTTAAAGGGACAGTCTAGTCAAAATTAAACTTTCATGATTCAGATAGGGCATGCAATTTTAAACAACTCTCCAATTTACTTTTATCATAAAATTTGCTTTGTTTTTTTTGGTATTCTTTGCTGCAAGCTAAACCTAGGTAGACTCAAACTGATTTCTAAATTGTTAAAATGCATATCTATCAAAGGACTGGGATAAGGGGGCATTATGCAGAGGCTTAGATACAAGGTAATCACAGAGGTAAAAAGTGTATTAAAAATAACAGTGTTGGTTATGCAAAACTGGGGATTGAGTAATAAAGGGATTATCTATCTTTTTAAACAATAAACATTCTGCAGTAGACTGTCCCTTTAAAATTGCACAAGCACAAATCAGCATATGAGAGTAGGAATACTTAAAAAGAGCCGATCGTGATTGGAGAAACTTAACATAGCAACATATACATGCAATGGGTGGGCGGAGCTTGGCAACCATTTTCGGCTCCTAACAAACGATGAATAGTTAAAGGCTTCATGTACTTCTTACAAGCTTATAGACGTGGGATCAGTCTACCTGATGCTTCTCTGGTATGTAACAATAAGTAATCAAAATTATGCATCAGATCTAGACTGTCCCTTTAAGGATGCGGTAAAAATAATTGTAATTTTTCACATTTTTTTCTGTTAACCTCTTTCGGAAATCTTTAAACACACAACAAACCGATGTTCATAAAAGATAATGGGTACTATTGTAATTAAAATGCATATTCCCAGTCTGGTATGTTGCATACCAGCCAGAAAACAATTTGTTCATGTAGCTGTTTCAGCAAGTTACAATTTATTGCTTTTTACAAAAAAAAAGTAAATGAACTCATTTAAACTGGCTAATTATAATTATCCCTTTGTTTAAACTCACGTGGATGGACTGCATGATAAAATAATGAGTTATTATTCACTAATGTTGACATACATAGTCACTTATCAAATACAAATAAATTAATATTTAAATGCTTTCCTTTAAAACAATACTGTTATATTGTTGTTCTCCGTTTGACCTCCAAAACTAATTCATACTATGGGGTTGATCTCAATCTTTTAGAAAAAATATTTTATTTTTTTCTACAAAAATTCAACATTTAAATCTCTGATCGACCTCTATATTAGCGGTTTTGGAAATTGTGTTAATCCTATGATACACTTGTTAATATATGTCCAAAAAAGAAATATTGCAAAGAAAAATTCCCCATGAAGTATTAGATTACAAGTGGAGCGCAGTCCGTATTGAATGGTGCTATATATTGAGCATTCATTATTTTTTTCTGTAATTTATCTTTGCAATTTGCATTCCCTTTAAAAGTCACTGGAGGGCATCCTTCAGTTTTCTTACCCTGCTTAAAATTAAATATTCTGAACAAAATAATATTAGCGGTATAATTTTTATCAGAAGAGAGTTGTGTGTTAAACACGTGCCATTATACACTGGCTCCTCGTGCCCTCCCACACTCACACTCAAGCTGTTACATTCTACATTGTGATTGTTTAGATTTAAAAATTAGTTCATATGATTGACCTCAGTGTAACAGACCATATTAGCTTACACAATAAGTTTTTTAAAGTTTATATCCCAAAACCAGAATTGTTGGCATTTTCATAAAAAAGTTATTGTTTTTAATGCTTTTAAAATGTTTTGTATGTAGATATTTTGCATTACAATGCAGCATGTAGTTACTGATATATATAGTATCTATATATCTATCTGTCTGTCTGTCTATTAATGGGACATGAAACCCAAAATGTTTTCTTTCATGATTCTGCATACAATTTTAAACAACTGTCAGGGTGCAAGGAATCAGACTGATACGAGAAGTGCAAAAATAATCACACCTTTATTAATAGCAAAAAATAATTAATAGTGCACAAGTCAAATAAAAAGCCAGGAGTAAAAACCAGAGCTGGTAGTCAGATGAGCCGAGTCAGGAGCAAAAGCGAATAGTCCAGACATCTCAACTCTCCCTGAAGTTCAGGGAGTCTCCCTGATTGTAATAGTGGCTCCCTGATGCCAGCAAATGGAATGCAATCTCCCTGAAACTCCAAGTACCATGATCCCATGTGGCCCAAATCCGGAAAAGGTTTTTTTTAAGGAATGAACTGTGAAGAGAGAGCAGAGACAGGCGCAGCCCAATTCAAGTGTAGTATTATTTTATTCAGTGTAAGAGCACACGTGCAAATGGCTACTTACAAAATAGACAAATAAAAACTGCATATAAAGGTATCTTTACATCCAGACTGTATTGTAGAATGGCATACAGCTGTAAAACAATCTCTACGCGTTTCGTCTGAGGACGCTCAGACTTTCTCAAGAGAAAAATTAAAAGTGATACAAGCATGTTCCTACCGGCTTTATAAAAGGAACCAATGATTGCATAATTGATTTGTCAGCCAATCGTTATTTGGATGGATTGGATTGGTCAATAGGCTGTTAGGTTACATGGTTGCTTGCATAGTTACTTGTCTAAGAAGCATATATGATTAATTCAGTGCAATTGCTTCATATGTAAACTTGAAAATGAAAAAATAAAAAATAAGCATGAATTATGCTAGGTATACAAACCTTACAAAACTAAGAATTGTGTTAAAAACATTAAACATTAAAAACAAAAAGAAAATTTGAGAACCAATACTTTATGAAAAAAGTTGTTTAAAATATGCTGTTATGTGTTAAAATATATATGATGTAAAACTACATAAAAGCTTGTAGGTCTAGTTCTAAATTTAAACCTGATGGTTGCATGGTGTTCAATTGGTAAATCTACCATGATTCTCTACGTCTGAGTGTTAAAAGCCTATTCGGGAATTTGTTGGGGGGTATCCAGTCTATGACTTGGATTTTTAAAGATGAAGGATTAGAATTGTGATGTAGTTTAAAATGTTCTGGCACACTATGTGTCATGAGGCCGTTTTTTATATTATTGACATGTTCACCCAGCCTAGTGCGTATACTTCTTTTGGTTCTTCCTATATAGATCAAATTGCAGCTGCATTTCAACAAGTAAACTACATAAGTGGTACTGCAATTACTCTTGTATTTTTGTTTAAATGTTATATCACCCCCCGAATTGGTGAAAGTGACCTCTCTGTTTACATGTTGGCACATGCCACATCTGGATGCCCCTCATTTATAGGTGCCGGGTTTCTGTTGTAACCAATGTGTTTTGTCTTTAATAGTACATGGTTTATTAGGGTTACGCAGTCTGGTGGGTGCTAAAATATTTTTTAAATCCATATTTTTTCTAAAAGTTACCAAGGGTTGATCTGGTAAATTACCACCCAGTATAGGATCTGCCTTTAACACACCCCAATGTTTCTTTAGAATATTTTGTATTTCTCTTGAACCCTGACTGTAAGTTGTAATGAATCTGACATTATTTTGTGTCTTGTATTGTCTCTTTTGTTTTGGGGAGTAGAAGAGATTTTCTATCCATAAGGGAAACTTTTGTTTTTGCCTGTTCTAATATCTTGACTGGATAGCCTTTTTCAATAAATCTAGAGTCTAATAATGCACTTTCTTGATTGTAGTCACTTGTTTTAGTGCAGTTTCTCTTTAGCCTTTGGTATTGCCCCAGGGGAATGTTTGTCTTCCACCTGGGTAAATGACCACTAAATGCATTGAGGAACCCATTCTTGTCGGTTGGCTTTCTGAAATTTTTCACTGCTACCTTGTTTTGTTCGTCAATATATAAAATTAGATCAAGAAACTCTATCTGTTTGGTGTCTATTTTGGATGTAAATTTTAAATTGTAGTTATTTGTATTTATGTATTCTAAAAACTCTTTGCATAACGCTTCACTTCCTCTCCAGATGATGATCACATCATCTATATACCGAAGATAACGAATTAAATGACTATGATATGGATTATTTGACCAGATGTGATTTTCTTCAAAATGATGCATGTAAAGATTTGCATATGATGGGGCAAATGTAGTCCCCATCGCAGTGCCCTGTATCTGTCTGTAAAACTGCTTCTCAAATGTGAAATAATTGTGTGAAAGTATGAAATTAATACCTGTTAAAATAAACTCAAGGTGTTGATAAGGTGAGAAATCTTTGATTAATATTTCTTTAATAGCCTTGACTCCTTGGTCGTGTGGTATACAGGTGTATAGCGACGATACGTCGCAGGATACCCACAGAAATTCATTCGACCAGTCTAACCCTTCAAATGTGTTAATTGTGTGGATGGTATCCCTGAGGTACGCCTTGGTAGATTGTACTACGGGCTGTAAATAATAATCAATATATACAGACAAATTGTTGGTCAGTGATCCAATCCCAGAAATTATGGGCCTACCAGGTGGAGATATTAGAGTCTTATGCATCTTGGGAAGGTGATAAAAGGTTGGTATGGTGGGGTGGTTTTCTGTTAGAAAATGAAATTCATCATTATTGAGGATGTTATTATTTTTTGCTTCTTTTAAAATGAGGTTGAGTTCCTTTTTGAACTTAAGGGTGGGATCAAAGTTAAGTTTCTTGTATGTACTTTGGTCATTTAATATGTTAAGGGCCTCTGTGAGATAATCATCTCTGTTTTGTATCACCACCCCACCACCCTTGTCCGCTGCCCTGATAATGATATTATGATTGTTTTGTAAATCCTTTAGTGTTTTTCTTTCACTAATTGTTAGATTGTCATTGTATTTGTGTATCCAATTATCGCCTTTCTTTTCCCAGAGTTTGGTGAGATCATCACATATGAGTTTGTTAAAAGTATTTACAAATTGGCCTTGGGATGTATAAGGGTAAAAGCTAGATTTGTGTTTAAAATTACTATGTTTGATACTATCCTCGAGATCATATGTACTGAGATCTAACAAATCTAGTTGATTTTGGGACGATGTGTTAGTATTAATAACTCCCGTGTCTATTTCGTTGAGTGTTATCAAGGTGGATTGATCAGAATGGTCCAAAGTAATAGACGGTGTTGTTGTAATTCTAGGTGTATTCTTCAAGAAATACCTTTTTAAGGTCAAATTTCTAATATATTTTTGCACATCTATATAAGTCTGAAATTTGTTTGGAGCTTTTTTGGGGACAAAATTAAGACCTTTCGCTAAAAGATTAATCTCTTTATTGCCCAATGTTACAGTGGATAGATTAAATATATTAGCTTTACTTTTTTCTATCTCATTCTTTTTGTGTTTGAGAAATTGGATCTTTCTCCCCCCTCTACATCCCCGCTTGCTCTTCTTCTTTTGCCTGGCAGAAGCCTTGAATTTTCTATTATATTTTCGTGTGTTTGATTTCGACATGTGCGTTTCGATTTTTTCCGAATCAAATTCGGACAAATTTGTTAAATTCGGAGATTCGGATCGATTTGAATTTCCAAATTACGGTAGTACTGAATCTACTGAATAAATCCGAATTAGTTTGGATTTATTCGTTACATTCGGATGGCCATGGATTACACTAGTATTGTACAGTATATTAGGTTATATCACTCTGTTATGGGTTACACCTAATATACAGTACATAATACTAGTCTAATACACAGCACATCCCACCTAACACATACCGAAAGTCCGAATTTCCGAATCGAACCGAACCAAATCCAGCTGAATTTATTCAAATCCGAATGAATCCGAAACAAATTCATTCAAGTGCACAAGTCTAATTATTGCTGTTGTCCAATTCGATTCATGGCATTTTGGCATGTTTGCCTTTAGAAAAACAAAAGTTATTTTGCGCATACGTTCAATACATCATGGATCTTCTCAGCCTTTCAGCAACGCACGCGCATTTGCAATTTTGAAGAAATCAATACCCACAGCTCATTGGATACAGAGCTCAATTATAACAGCATCCAAATACAATTGAGCCAGCTGTTGAACTTTGTGCATGCGCAGGTCATAGCAAGCATGTCAGCAGAGCATCATGCATACACAGAGAGTGGGTGGGACCGCTCTCTAATGCGCTGTGCACCAACCAGGAACAACAAGGGGGTGGATCGAATGGACGCCACAATACAATAGTAAGGATCATATCATATAAATACCTAAGTGACTTTTATACTACTAGTTATCAGCTATATTATTAGAATCAGACTTCAAAACTATATAAATTACCATCAGACTTTAAATAAAGCTTGAACAATATTGGCATCTGCTAATAACTTAAAGGGCAGTCTAGACCCAATACTTATTCTTTATTACTTTCTAGTCCTAAAGCCCGTGAACACGGGCCATTTTTTGCAATACAGAAGTTCCACCCCTTGCTCTCTCTCTTTTCCCCCTCTCTTTTGCTCTCTCCCCCTCTATTTTGTTCTCTCTCTCCCCCTCTCTTTTGCTGTCTCTCTCCCTCTCTTTTGCTCTCTATCTCCCCCTCTCTTTTGCTCTTTTTCTTCCCCTCTCTTTTGCTTTCTCTCTCCATCCTCTCTAATGCTCTCTCTCTACCCCTATTTTGCTCTCTCTCTCTCCCCTCTTTTTTCCTTTCTCTCCCCCCTCTTTTTTCCTCTCTCTCTACCATTTCTTTTGCTCTTTCCCCCCTCTCTTTTGCTGTCTCTCTCCCCCTCTCTTTTGCTCTCTCTCTCTCCCCCCTCTCTTTTGCTCTCTCTCTCCCCCATCTCTTTTGCTCTCTCTCTACCCCATCTTTTGCTCTCTCTACCCCCTCTTTTGCTCTCTTTCTCCCCTTTCTTTTGCTCTCTTTTCCCCCTCTCTTTTGCTGTCTCTCGCCCTCTATTTTGCTCTCTCTCTCCCTCTCTTTTGCTCTCTCTCTCCTCCTCTCTTATGCTCTCTCTCTTACCCTCTCTTCTGCTCTCTCTCTTACTTCCCCCTCTCTTCACCCCCTCTCTTTTACGCTCTCTCTCTCCCCTATCTTTTGCGCTCTCCCCCTCTCTTTTGCTCTCTCTCCCCTCTCTTTTGCTCTCTCTCTCCACCCTCTTTCCCCCCACTCTTTTGTGCTCTCTCTCTGTCTCTCACTCCCCTCTTTTGCGCTCTCCCCCCTCAATTTTAATCTCTCCCCTCTCTTTTGCTCTCTCTCCCCTTTCTCCCCCTCTCTTTTGCTGTCTCTCTCCCTCTCTTTTGCTCTCTCTATCTCCCCTCTTTTGCTCTCTCTCTCTCTCTCTCTCTCTCTCTCTCTCTCCCCCTTTCTTTTGCTCTCCCTCCCCTCTCTTTTGCTCTCTCTATCCCCACTCTTTTACTCTCTTTCTCTATCCCTCCTCTTTTGAACTCTCGCCTCTCTCACATCCACCCGGCCGGTCCCGCCCAGCCCCGCCAGCGTCACGCCCGGACCCATCCAGCCCCACCCACGGCACGCCCAGCCCCGCCACACCATGCCCCCTCACACCTGGTCGATGCCAGGTCAGTCTAGATTCTGTTGAAGGCCAGGTGTGTTTGTCCTCGCACAGTCTCTACTGCGCATGACAGCTTTGGACAAACACACTTGGCCTTTTATATTATAGGATTGCACACCAGACAAGCATCTTGCAACAGGTTCCACTTCTATAAGCTTGTAAGAAGTACATTAAACTTTTAAATAGTTATTGTTTGTTAGTAGCCGAAAATGGCGACTAAGCTCCGCCCACAGTATTCTTCTTGTCCAGTTAGCTGTTTTCTTGTATGTTTAGCAGTGCATGTTTAATATTTTTCAGTTAACTTTTTAAAGGGACAGTCTAGTCAAAATTAAACTTTCATGATTCAGATAGGGCATGCAATTTTAAACAACTCTCCAATTTACTTTTATCATAAAATTTGCTTTGTTTTTTTTGGTATTCTTTGCTGCAAGCTAAACCTAGGTAGACTCAAACTGATTTCTAAATTGTTAAAATGCATATCTATCAAAGGACTGGGATAAGGGGGCATTATGCAGAGGCTTAGATACAAGGTAATCACAGAGGTAAAAAGTGTATTAAAAATAACAGTGTTGGTTATGCAAAACTGGGGATTGAGTAATAAAGGGATTATCTATCTTTTTAAACAATAAACATTCTGCAGTAGACTGTCCCTTTAAAATTGCACAAGCACAAATCAGCATATGAGAGTAGGAATACTTAAAAAGAGCCGATCGTGATTGGAGAAACTTAACATAGCAACATATACATGCAATGGGTGGGCGGAGCTTGGCAACCATTTTCGGCTCCTAACAAACGATGAATAGTTAAAGGCTTCATGTACTTCTTACAAGCTTATAGACGTGGGATCAGTCTACCTGATGCTTCTCTGGTAACAATAAGTAATCAAAATTATGCATCAGATCTAGACTGTCCCTTTAAGGATGCGGTAAAAATAATTGTAATTTTTCACATTTTTTTCTGTTAACCTCTTTCGGAAATCTTTAAACACACAACAAACCGATGTTCATAAAAGATAATGGGTACTATTGTAATTAAAATGCATATTCCCAGTCTGGTATGTTGCATACCAGCCAGAAAACAATTTGTTCATGTAGCTGTTTCAGCAAGTTACAATTTATTGCTTTTTACAAAAAAAAAGTAAATGAACTCATTTAAACTGGCTAATTATAATTATCCCTTTGTTTAAACTCACGTGGATGGACTGCATGATAAAATAATGAGTTATTATTCACTAATGTTGACATACATAGTCACTTATCAAATACAAATAAATTAATATTTAAATGCTTTCCTTTAAAACAATACTGTTATATTGTTGTTCTCCCTTTGACCTCCAAAACTAATTCATACTATGGGGTTGATCTCAATCTTTTAGAAAAAATATTTTATTTTTTTCTACAAAAATTCAACATTTAAATCTCTGATCGACCTTTATATTAGCGGTTTTGGAAATTGTGTTAATCCTATGATACACTTGTTAATATATGTCCAAAAAAGAAATATTGCAAAGAAAAATTCCCCATGAAGTATTAGATTACAAGTGGAGCGCAGTCCGTATTGAATGGTGCTATATATTGAGCATTCATTATTTTTTTCTGTAATTTATCTTTGCAATTTGCATTCCCTTTAAAAGTCACTGGAGGGCATCCTTCAGTTTTCTTACCCTGCTTAAAATTAAATATTCTGAACAAAATAATATTAGCGGTATAATTTTTATCAGAAGAGAGTTGTGTGTTAAACACGTGCCATTATACACTGGCTCCTCGTGCCCTCCCACACTCACACTCAAGCTGTTACATTCTACATTGTGATTGTTTAGATTTAAAAATTAGTTCATATGATTGACCTCAGTGTAACAGACCATATTAGCTTACACAATAAGTTTTTTAAAGTTTATATCCCAAAACCAGAATTGTTGGCATTTTCATAAAAAGTTATTGTTTTTAATGCTTTTAAAATGTTTTGTATGTAGATATTTTGCATTACAATGCAGCATGTAGTTACTGATATATATAGTATCTATATATCTATCTGTCTGTCTGTCTATTAATGGGACATGAAACCCAAAATGTTTTCTTTCATGATTCTGCATACAATTTTAAACAACTGTCAGGGTGCAAGGAATCAGACTGATACGAGAAGTGCAAAAATAATCACACCTTTATTAATAGCAAAAAATAATTAATAGTGCACAAGTCAAATAAAAAGCCAGGAGTAAAAACCAGAGCTGGTAGTCAGATGAGCCGAGTCAGGAGCAAAAGCGAATAGTCCAGACATCTCAACTCTCCCTGAAGTTCAGGGAGTCTCCCTGATTGTAATAGTGGCTCCCTGATGCCAGCAAATGGAATGCAATCTCCCTGAAACTCCAAGTACCATGATCCCATGTGGCCCAAATCCGGAAAAGGTTTTTTTTAAGGAATGAACTGTGAAGAGAGAGCAGAGACAGGCGCAGCCCAATTCAAGTGTAGTATTATTTTATTCAGTGTAAGAGCACACGTGCAAATGGCTACTTACAAAATAGACAAATAAAAACTGCATATAAAGGTATCTTTACATCCAGACTGTATTGTAGAATGGCATACAGCTGTAAAACAATCTCTACGCGTTTCGTCTGAGGACGCTCAGACTTTCTCAAGAGAAAAATTAAAAGTGATACAAGCATGTTCCTACCGGCTTTATAAAAGGAACCAATGATTGCATAATTGATTTGTCAGCCAATCGTTATTTGGATGGATTGGATTGGTCAATAGGCTGTTAGGTTACATGGTTGCTTGCATAGTTACTTGTCTAAGAAGCATATATGATTAATTCAGTGCAATTGCTTCATATGTAAACTTGAAAATGAAAAAATAAAAAATAAGCATGAATTATGCTAGGTATACAAACCTTACAAAACTAAGAATTGTGTTAAAAACATTAAACATTAAAAACAAAAAGAAAATTTGAGAACCAATACTTTATGAAAAAAGTTGTTTAAAATATGCTGTTATGTGTTAAAATATATATGATGTAAAACTACATAAAAGCTTGTAGGTCTAGTTCTAAATTTAAACCTGATGGTTGCATGGTGTTCAATTGGTAAATCCACCATGATTCTCTATGTCTGAGTGTTAAAAGCCTATTCGGGAATTTGTTGGGGGGTATCCAGTCTATGACTTGGATTTTTAAAGATGAAGGATTAGAATTGTGATGTAGTTTAAAATGTTCTGGCACACTATGTGTCATGAGGCCGTTTTTTATATTATTGACATGTTCACCCAGCCTAGTGCGTATACTTCTTTTGGTTCTTCCTATATAGATCAAATTGCAGCTGCATTTCAACAAGTAAACTACATAAGTGGTACTGCAATTACTCTTGTATTTTTGTTTAAATGTTATATCACCCCCCGAATTGGTGAAAGTGACCTCTCTGTTTACATGTTGGCACATGCCACATCTGGATGCCCCTCATTTATAGGTGCCGGGTTTCTGTTGTAACCAATGTGTTTTGTCTTTAATAGTACATGGTTTATTAGGGTTACGCAGTCTGGTGGGTGCTAAAATATTTTTTAAATCCATATTTTTTCTAAAAGTTACCAAGGGTTGATCTGGTAAATTACCACCCAGTATAGGATCTGCCTTTAACACACCCCAATGTTTCTTTAGAATATTTTGTATTTCTCTTGAACCCTGACTGTAAGTTGTAATGAATCTGACATTATTTCTCCAACATTGGTGTGTCCGGTCCACGGCGTCATCCTTACTTGTGGGATATTCTCTTCCCCAACAGGAAATGGCAAAGAGTCCCAGCAAAGCTGGTCACATGATCCCTCCTAGGCTCCGCCCACCCCAGTCATTCTCTTTGCCGTTGCACAGGCAACATCTCCATGGAGATGGTTAAGAGTTTTTTGGTGTTTAAATGTAGTTTTATTCTTCTATCAAGTGTTTGTTATTTTAAAATAGTGCTGGTATGTACTATTTACTCTGAAACAGAAAAGGATGAAGATTTCTGTTTGTAAGAGGAAGATGATTTTAGCAGACAGTAACTAAAATCGATTGCTGTTTCCACACAGGACTGTTGAGATGAAGTAACTTCAGTTGGGGGAAACAGTTAGCAGTCTTTTCTGCTTAAGGTATGACTAGCCATATTTCTAACAAGACCATGTAATGCTGGAAGGCTGTCATTTCCCCTCATGGGGACCGGTAAGCCATTTTCTTAGTTAAACATAAAAGAATAAAGGGCTTCAAAAAGGGCTTAAAAACTGGTAGACATTTTTCTGGGCTAAAACAATTGCTTTACTAGGCATATTATGCAGATTCTAACTAATTATTGGTATTATAATCTTGGGGAACGTTTAGAAAAACGGCAGGCACTGTGTTGGACACCTTTTTCAGATGGGGGCCTTTCTAGTTATAGACAGAGCCTCATTCTGGGACTGTATAGGGGTTAAATGTAAAAACGGCTCCGGTTCCGTTAATTTAAGGGTTAAAGCTCTGAAATTTGGTGTGCAATACTTTTAATGCTTTAAGACACTGTGGTGAAATTTTGGTGAATTTTGAACAATTCCTTCATACTTTTTCACATATTCAGTAATAAAGTGTTTTCAGTTTGAAATTTAAAGTGACAGTAACAGTTTTATTTTAAAACGTTTTTTGTGCTTTGTTGACAAGTTTAAGCCTGTTTAACAGGTCTGTACCATCAGATAAGCTATGTTCTATATGTATGAAAGCCAATGTGTCTCCCCATTTAAATTTATGTGATAATTGTGCCATAGTGTCCAAACAAAGTAAGGACAGTAATGCAACAGATAATGATATTGCCCAAGATGATTCCTCAAATGAGGGGAGTAAACATGAAACTACATCATCCCCTACTGTGTCTACACCAGTTATGCCCACACAGGAGGCCCCTAGTACATCTAGTGCGCCAATACTTATTACCATGCAACAATTAACAGCTGTAATGGATAACTCCATAGCAAATCTTTTATCCAAAATGCCTACTTATCAGAGAAAGCGCGATTGCTCTGTTTTAAACACTGAAGAGCAAGAGGACGCTGATGATAACTGTTCTGACATACCCTCACACCAATCTCAAGGGGCCATGAGGGAGGTTTTGTCTGATGGAGAAATTTCAGATTCAGGAAAAATTTCTCATCAAGCTGAACCTGATGTTGTGACATTTAAATTTAAATTAGAACATCTCCGCGCACTGCTTAAGGAGGTGTTATCTACTCTGGATGATTGTGACAATTTGGTCATTCCAGAGAAATTATGTAAGATGGACAAGTTCCTAGAGGTTCCGGTGCCCCCCGACGCTTTTCCTATACCCAAGCGGGTGGCGGACATAGTAAATAAAGAGTGGGAAAGGCCCGGCATACCTTTTGTTCCCCCCCCCCTATATTTAAGAAATTATTTCCTATAGTCGACCCCAGAAAGGACTTATGGCAGACAGTCCCCAAGGTCGAGGGGGCGGTTTCTACTCTAAACAAACGCACTACTATTCCTATCGAAGATAGTTGTGCTTTCAAAGATCCTATGGATAAGAAATTAGAGGGTTTGCTTAAAAAGATTTTTGTACAGCAAGGTTACCTTCTACAACCAATTTCATGCATTGTTCCTGTCACTACGGCAGCGTGTTTCTGGTTCGAGGAACTAGAAAAATCGCTCAGTAAAGAATCTTCGTATGAGGAGGTTATGGACAGAGTTCAAGCACTTAAATTGGCTAACTCTTTTGTTTTAGATGCCGCTTTGCAATTAGCTAGATTAGCGGCGAAAAATTCAGGGTTTGCTGTCGTGGCGCGCAAAGTGCTTTGGCTAAAGTCTTGGTCAGCGGATGTGTCTTCCAAGACAAAATTGCTTAACATTCCTTTCAAAGGTAAAACATTATTTGGACCTGATTTGAAAGAGATTATTTCAGACATCACTGGGGGAAAGGGCCACGCCCTCCCACAGGATAGGTCTTTTAAGGTTAATAATAAGCCTAATTTTCGTCCCTTTCGCAGAAACGGACCAGTCTCTAATTCTGTATCCTCTAAGCAAGAGGGTAATACTTCACAACCCAAACCAGCCTGGAAACCAATGCAAGGCTGGAACAAGGGTAAGCAGGCCAAGAAGCCTACCACTGCTACCAAAACAGCATGAAGGGATAGCCCCCGATCCGGGACCGGATCTAGTGGGGGGCAGACTTTCTCTCTTTGCTCAGGCTTGGGCAAGAGATGTTCAGGATCCTTGGGCGCTAGAAATAGTTTCTCAAGGTTATCTCCTGGAATTCAAGGAACTACCCCCAAGGGGAAGGTTCCACAGGTCTCAATTATCTTCAAACCAAATAAAGAGACAGGCATTCTTACATTGTGTAGAAGACCTGTTAAAGATGGGAGTGATACATCCTGGAAGCTACCTTTGAGACAGGACCTTCTTGTTCAGGGTCCATTCGAACATCCGAATCTGGTTTCCCTCCAACTGACGGCTTGGAGATTGAACGCTTGATTTTATCAAAGCGTGGGTTTTCAGATTCTGTAATAGATACTCTGATTCAGGCTAGAAAGCCTGTAACTAGAAAAATTTACCATAAAATATGGAAAAAATATATCTGTTGGTGTGAATCTAAAGGATTCCCATGGAACAAGATAAAAATTCCTAAGATTCTATCCTTTCTACAAGAAGGTTTGGAGAAAGGATTATCTGCAAGTTCTCTGAAGGGACAGATCTCTGCTTTATCTGTTTTACTTCACAAAAGACTGGCAGCTGTGCCAGATGTTCAAGCATTTGTTCAGGCTCTGGTTAGGATCAAGCCTGTTTACAGACCTTTGACTCCTCCCTGGAGTCTAAATCTAGTTCTTTCAGTTCTTCAAGGGGTTCCGTTTGAACCCTTACATTCCGTAGATATTAAGTTATTATCTTGGAAAGTTTTGTTTTTGGTTGCAATTTCTTCTGCTAGAAGAGTTTCAGAGTTATCTGCTCTGCAGTGTTCTCCGCCCTATCTGGTGTTCCATGCAGATAAGGTGGTTTTGCGTACTAAGCCTGGTTTTCTTCCGAAAGTTGTTTCCAACAAAAAAAACATTAACCAGGAGATAGTTGTACCTTCTTTGTGTCCGAATCCAGTTTCAAAGAAGGAACGTTTGTTACACAATTTGGACGTAGTCCGTGCTCTAAAATTCTATTTAGAGGCTACTAAAGATTTCAGACAAACATCTTCCTTGTTTGTTGTTTATTCTGGTAAAAGGAGAGGTCAAAAAGCGACTTCTACCTCTCTTTCCTTTTGGCTTAAAAGCATTATCCGATTGGCTTATGAGACTGCCGGACGGCAGCCTCCTGAAAGAATCACAGCTCACTCCACTAGGGCTGTGGCTTCCACATGGGCCTTCAAGAACGAGGCTTCTGTTGACCAGATATGTAAGGCAGCGACTTGGTCTTCACTGCACACTTTTGCCAAATTTTACAAATTTGATACTTTTGCTTCTTCGGAGGCTATTTTTGGGAGAAAGGTTTTGCAAGCCGTGGTGCCTTCCATTTAGGTGACCTGATTTGCTCCCTCCCTTCATCTGTGTCCTAAAGCTTTGGTATTGGTTCCCACAAGTAAGGATGACGCCGTGGACCGGACACACCAATGTTGGAGAAAACAGAATTTATGCTTACCTGATAAATTACTTTCTCCAACGGTGTGTCCGGTCCACAGCCCGCCCTGGTTTTTTAATCAGGTCTGATGAATTATTTTCTCTAACTACAGTCACCACGGTATCATATGGTTTCTCCTATATATATTTCCTCCTGTCCGTCGGTCGAATGACTGGGGTGGGCGGAGCCTAGGAGGGATCATGTGACCAGCTTTGCTGGGACTCTTTGCCATTTCCTGTTGGGGAAGAGAATATCCCACAAGTAAGGATGACGCCGTGGACCGGACACACCGTTGGAGAAAGTAATTTATCAGGTAAGCATAAATTCTGTTTTTGTGTCTTGTATTGTCTCTTTTGTTTTGGGGAGTAGAAGAGATTTTCTATCCATAAGGGAAACTTTTGTTTTTGCCTGTTCTAATATCTTGACTGGATAGCCTTTTTCAATAAATCTAGAGTCTAATAATGCACTTTCTTGATTGTAGTCACTTGTTTTAGTGCAGTTTCTCTTTAGCCTTTGGTATTGCCCCAGGGGAATGTTTGTCTTCCACCTGGGTAAATGACCACTAAATGCATTGAGGAACCCATTCTTGTCGGTTGGCTTTCTGAAATTTTTCACTGCTACCTTGTTTTGTTCGTCAATATATAAAATTAGATCAAGAAACTCTATCTGTTTGGTGTCTATTTTGGATGTAAATTTTAAATTGTAGTTATTTGTATTTATGTATTCTAAAAACTCTTTGCATAACGCTTCACTTCCTCTCCAGATGATGTTCACATCATCTATATACCGAAGATAACGAATTAAATGACTATGATATGGATTATTTGACCAGATGTGATTTTCTTCAAAATGATGCATGTAAAGATTTGCATACGATGGGGCAAATGTAGTCCCCATCGCAGTGCCCTGTATCTGTCTGTAAAACTGCTTCTCAAATGTGAAATAATTGTGTGAAAGTATGAAATTAATACCTGTTAAAATAAACTCAAGGTGTTGATAAGGTGAGAAATCTTTGATTAATATTTCTTTAATAGCCTTGACTCCTTGGTCGTGTGGTAAACAGGTGTATAGCGACGATACGTCGCAGGATACCCACAGAAAATCATTCGACCAGTCTAACCCTTCAAATGTGTTAATTGTGTGGATGGTATCCCTGAGGTACGCCTTGGTAGATTGTACTACAGGCTGTAAATAATAATCAATATATACAGACAAATTGTTGGTCAGTGATCCAATCCCAGAAATTATGGGCCTACCAGGTGGAGATATTAGAGTCTTATGCATCTTGGGAAGGTGATAAAAGGTTGGTATGGTGGGGTGGTTTTCTGTTAGAAAATGAAATTCATCATTATTGAGGATGTTATTATTTTTTGCTTCTTTTAAAATGAGGTTGAGTTCCTTTTTGAACTTAAGGGTGGGATCAAAGTTAAGTTTCTTGTATGTACTTTGGTCATTTAATATGTTAAGGGCCTCTGTGAGATAATCATCTCTGTTTTGTATCACCACCCCACCACCCTTGTCCGCTGCCCTGATAATGATATTATGATTGTTTTGTAAATCCTTTAGTGTTTTTCTTTCACTAATTGTTAGATTGTCATTGTATTTGTGTATCCAATTATCGCCTTTCTTTTCCCAGAGTTTGGTGAGATCATCACATATGAGTTTGTTAAAAGTATTTACAAATTGGCCTTGGGATGTATAAGGGTAAAAGCTAGATTTGTGTTTAAAATTACTATGTTTGATACTATCCTCGAGATCATATGTACTGAGATCTAACAAATCTAGTTGATTTTGGGACGATGTGTTAGTATTAATAACTCCCGTGTCTATTTCGTTGAGTGTTATCAAGGTGGATTGATCAGAATGGTCCAAAGTAATAGACGGTGTTGTTGTAATTCTAGGTGTATTCTTCAAGAAATACCTTTTTAAGGTCAAATTTCTAATATATTTTTGCACATCTATATAAGTCTGAAATTTGTTTGGAGCTTTTTTGGGGACAAAATTAAGACCTTTCGCTAAAAGATTAATCTCTTTATTGCCCAATGTTACAGTGCATAGATTAAATATATTAGCTTTACTTTTTTCTATCTCATTCTTTTTGTGTTTGAGAAATTGGATCTTTCTCCCCCCTCTACATCCCCGCTTGCTCTTCTTCTTTTGCCTGGCAGAAGCCTTGAATTTTCTATTATATTTTCGTGTGTTTGATTTCGAAATTTTCCTGTTGAAGAGGTGGCGAGATCTAAAAAATGCAACTGATGACTTCTATTATCCTGATTTGGTTTATTGTATGTTAAATGTGTAGGATTAGGTTTTGCCCCCTGTATTTGCCAATTGGGCTTTGAAGCTGTACATGAATCTCCATTTCCTAAATACCCCAAAGTGTCAAATCTATTATTAGTAGGAATATTAAATCTAGGTTCTTTTAAATATGGTGGAGTGAAGCAACTTGAGTTGCTTCTACTTCGCCAAGATTCCTGTTTGGTAGTATAGGAACCTGTATTAGCGTTGTGGCGTACATTGTAGTTTCCTGTGTTTGAAAATCTCCTGTAATTACCATTCTTATTATTGTGATGATGATTAATGTTAAGTTGATGATTATCATTCCTATGTTCTATATTTTCACCTGTATAGGGCACTGAAAATGTGTGTGTTTTGATTTCTTCTGTTTCCATTTGTTAAGTGTGAATTGGCATTAAAACTCCCTCTATGTTGTCCATTAGACTGTATGGTTTGTAGGGGACCTTTATTATGATTTTCAGTGAAAAGCCTATTATAATTCTCATTGTGCTGTTGTGGCTGATGTGTATTGTGGTTGGTATGTGAATATCTAATGTGATGATTAGGTGGTCTTTGTTCATGTGTACTATTCCTAGTCTCATTCTCTGAAATGACATGAGAGATTTCTTTTGTCTTATAAGTATGGACCCTATCATTTTGATAGTCTTCCATGTCTCTGCAAAGTTTTTTTGTGTTTTGCACTCATTAAATCAGACCCATATTTATTATTTCTTTCTTGAATACTGTCATTGAGTTTCTTCCAATGATCAATATTCTGAAAGTTCTGAATTTTGGGAAACAGTTTATCTAAATCAACTTTTATTTTATCCAATTTATATTCCCTATATTTAATTAGAATTTTTATCAGGGTGAGTGAACAATCATGGAAAGCTTTATCCCATTCCGTGCTGAATTCTACCTCCTCCAGCTCAAAGGCTGGTTTCTTATATAATCTCAGACCCCTGGGAACTATGTCATGTAAGACATAGTTGTCAAGCAACACAAGGTCCTGCCATTCTCTGGTGTCGTTGTTTAATAATTTCTCTAAGTTCTTGAATAGAGCATTGGGATCAAGATTTTCAGAATTAGTTGAAATAATGTTAGTCTGATTAAGCAAGTTAAGTGCCCTTTTCCTCAGATGTCTATCTGGGCAATCCCCAAACTCAAAGTTATTCATAGCTACCTAAGAGTGCTTGACTGTATAATTTGTTAATCAATATAAGTCTATAAATGTAAAAATGAAGAAAGTAGATGCTCTGTGTAATAGGAGAAAGACAAATTACTTATTGTGTTTGCCTATGAGTAAATTGAATTACAATGTAAACAATATGTAGACACGTATTCCTGCTTAGTTCTAGTGTAGCTGAGATAAATTCAAGACTAATGATGTTGATTATATGCTTGCATGAGATGAAATATGTGTAGGAAAAGAAAAATGACAAAAACGTATTCCTACCTGAACGTCGATTTCTATGGCAATGTGCGCTATGCAAAAATAATAACACAATCTTATGTGAATCACTCTGTAAAAATATAAACAAAATTAATAAATAAATAAAAATAAAAAACAGTCAAGGTTAATCAAAATACAAACATGTCAGCAAGATGAATAGCAACCACAAAATAGGTGACAGGAATCACGGCTGAGGATGGATGTGCCTGATTCAATAGCGATGATGTGTAAGTTTAAAAAACAAAGTCCCAATGAACACAGCGGTGGTTATGCGCTAAGAAAGCATTTAGGCACTGTCAATGGCGACCACAATGTGGGTAGCGAGAAACAGACAGTAAAATGAATGTGGCAAAATCACAAAGTGTTTGTTCTGATGCGCTGATAATTGACAAGCAAGTATATATATATGTGCACATCAGCAAGATAAATATAGTGCGCTGAAAGAGAAAAGTATTACATAAGCAACAGCCTTGCAAAGGTTTGAATTGACAGTAAATGTCTGCGAGTGTTTGCACAAAGTTCAGTTACTTGGCGTGTATAGCATTGCTCCAAGTATGGTGTAGCAGCCCCAAAGTACAAGGAAAACATCAATGTAGAAAATACATAACAAAACAGAAAAGCTGAGGGGCGCTTACGTTCCTGGAGTTGGTCTGTGAGCAGGAAATAAGCCGGTTGATCTGTTGAGCAGGAAGTGAATCCACTGTGATAGCGTGTAGCAATTTACAGTGATGATCTCCTTCCTGTGTCACTGTAGTGAAGGGTGCAGCCTGAGATAGAAGGGGGTGTATTCTCCAAAACACCTCCAGCAGAGTACAAACTGTGAAGAGAGAGCAGAGACAGGCGCAGCCCAATTCAAGTGTAGTATTATTTTATTCAGTGTAAGAGCACACGTGCAAATGGCTACTTACAAAATAGACAAATAAAAACTGCATATAAAGGTATCTTTACATCCAGACTGTAATGTAGAATGGCATACAGCTGTAAAACAATCTCTACGCGTTTCGTCTGTTCCTACCGGCTTTATAAAAGGAACCAATGATTGCATAATTGATTTGTCAGCCAATCGTTATTTGGATGGATTGGATTGGTCAATAGGCTGTTAGGTTACATGGTTGCTTGCATAGTTACTTGTCTAAGAAGCATATATGATTAATTCAGTGCAATTGCTTCATATGTAAACTTGAAAATGAAAAAATAAAAAATAAGCATGAATTATGCTAGGTATACAAACCTTACAAAACTAACGGCTAGATTTAGAGTTTTGTCGGTAAGGACCCGCGTAGCTAACGCCGGCTTTTTTCTGGCCGCACCATAAAAATAACTCTGGTATTGAGAGTCCACATAAAGGCTGCATTAGGCTCCAAAAAGGGAGCGTAGAGCATATTTAACGCAGCTTCAACTCTCGATACCAGAGTTGCTTACGGACGCGGCCAGCCTCAAAAATGTGCTCGTGCACGATTCCCCCATAGG
Source organism: Bombina bombina (assembly GCF_027579735.1). Lineage (NCBI taxonomy): Eukaryota > Metazoa > Chordata > Amphibia > Anura > Bombinatoridae > Bombina > Bombina bombina. Next base: position 115,635,470 of record NC_069500.1, read on the forward strand.
AAACAATGGGGCTGTTTGAGCTGAAAAAAAACCTAACACCTGCAAAAAAGCCGCGTTCAGCTCCTAACGCAGCCCCATTGTTTGCTATGCGGAAACACTTCCTACGTCTGCACCTAACACTCTAACATGTACCCCGAGTCTAAACACCCCTAACCTTACACTTATTAACCCCTAATCTGCCGCCCCCGCTATCGCTGACCCTTGCATATTATTATTAACCCCTAATCTGCCGCTCCGTAAACCGCCGCTACTTACATTATCCCTATGTACCCCTAATCTGCTGCCCTAACATCGCTGACCCCTATATTATATTTATTAACCCCTAATCTGCCCCCCACAACGTCGCCTCCACCTGCCTACACTTATTAACCCCTAATCTGCCGACCGGACCTGAGCGCTACTATAATAAAGTTATTAACCCCTAATCTGCCTCACTAACCCGATAATAAATAGTATTAACCCCTAATCTGCCCTCCCTAACATCGCCGACACCTAACTTCAATTATTAACCCCTAATCTGCCGACTGGAGCTCACCGCTATTCTAATAAATATATTATCCCTAAGGCTAAGTCTAACCCTAACACTAACACCCCCCTAAGTTAAATATAATTTACATCTAACAAAATTAATTATCTCTTATTAAATAAATTATTCCTATTTAAAGGGACAGTATACACTCATTTTCATATAACTGCATGTAATAGACACTACTATAAAGAATAAGATGCACAGATACCGATATAAAAATCCAGTATAAAACTGTTTAAAAACTTACTTAGAAGCTGTAAGTTTAGCTCTGTTGAAAAGGTAGCTGGAAAGCCCATTGCAAGTGGGAAATAAGACCCCCCCCTCTTTTGCATATGAAAAGACCCTTTATACAAACAGGAGGAAGCTGGAGCAGGTATATCTCAGTATTCTCATAAAACTTTGGGGCTTGGTTAGGAGTCTGAAAATCAGAGCAATGTTCTTTAAAAATAAGCAAAACTATAAATTTTTTAAAAAACAACAACTTCATGGGCTATATAAATAGATCATCTACAAAACATTTATGCAAAGAAAAAATTAGTGTATAATGTCTCTTTAAAGCTAAATACTTACCTGTAAAATAAATCCTAATATAGCTACACTAAAAATTATAATTATATTATAGCTATTTTAGGATTAATATTTATTTTACATTTAACTTTTAATTATTTTAACCAGGTACAATAGCTATTAAATAGTTAATAACTATTTAATAGTTACCTAGTTAAAATAATAACAAAATTACCTGTAAAATAAATCCTAACCTAAGTTACAATTAAACCTAACACTACACTATCATTAAATTAATTAAATAAAATATCTACAATTACCTACAATTAAACCTAACACTACACTATCAATACATTAATTAAATACAATACCTACAAATAACTACAATGAAATAAACTAACTAAAGTACAAAAAAGAAAAAAGAACTAAGTTACAAAAAAAAAAAAATATTTACAAACATAAGAAAAATCTTACAACAATTTTAAACTAATTACACCTACTCTAAGCCCCCTAATAAAATAACAAAGCCCCCCAAAATAAAAAAATGCCCTACCCTATTCTAAATTATTAAAGTTCAAAGCTCTTTTACCTTACCAGCCCTGAACAGGGCCCTTTGCGGGACATGCCCCAAGAAGTTCAGCTCTTTTGCCTGTAAAAAAAAACATACAATACCCCCCCCCAACATTACAACCCACCACCCACATACCCCTAATCTAACCCAAACCCCCCTTAAATAAACCTAACACTAAGCCCCTGAAGATCATCCTACCTTGTCTTCACCATACCAGGTTCACCGATCCGTCCTGGCTCCAAAATCTTCATCCAACCCAAACGGGGGCTGGCAATCCATCTTCCGGCGGCTGAAGAGGTCCAGAAGAGGCTCCAAAGTCTTCATCCTATCCGGGAAGAAGAGTAGATCCGGACCGGCAACCATCATCTTCCAGGCGGCATCTTCTATCTTCATCCGATGAGGACCGGCTCCATCCTGAAGACCTCCACTGCGGACCCATCTTCATCCGGCGACGTCCAACTGAAGAATGACGGTTCCTTTAAGGGACGTCATCCAAGATGGCGTCCCTCGAATTCCGATTGGCTGATAGGATTCTATCAGCCAATCGGAATTAAGGTAGGAATATTCTGATTGGCTGATGGAATCAGCCAATCAGAATCAAGATCAATCCGATTGGCTGATCCAATCAGCCAATCAGATTGAGCTTGCATTCTATTGGCTGATCGGAACAGCCAATAGAATGCGAGCTCAATCTGATTGGCTGATTGGATCAGCCAATCGGATTGAACTTGATTCTGATTGGCTGATTCCATCAGCCAATCAGAATATTCCTACCTTAATTCCGATTGGCTGATAGAATCCTATCAGCCAATCGGAATTCGAGGGACGCCATCTTGGATGATGTCCCTTAAAGGAACCGTCATTCTTCAGTTGGACGTCGCCGGATGAAGATGGGTCCGCGGTGGAGGTCTTCAGGATGGAGCCGGTCCTCATCAGATGAAGATAGAAGATACCGCATGGAAGATGATGGTTGCCGGTCCGGATCTACTCTTCTTCCCGGATAGGATGAAGACTTTGGAGCCTCTTCTGGACCTCTTCAGCCGCCGGAAGATGGATCGCTAGCCCCCGCTTGGGTTGGATGAAGATTTTGGAGCCAGGACGGATCGGTGAACCTGGTATGGTGAAGACAAGGTAGGATGATCTTCAGGGGCTTAGTGTTAGGTTTATTTAAGGGGGGTTTGGGTTAGATTAGGGGTATGTGGGTGGTGGGTTGTAATGTTGGGGGGGGGTATTGTATGTTTTTTTTTACAGGCAAAAGAGCTGAACTTCTTGGGGCATGCCCAGCAAAGGGCCCTGTTCAGGGCTGGTAAGGTAAAAGAGCTTTGAACTTTAGTAATTTAGAATAGGGTAGGGTATTTTTTTATTTTGGGGGGCTTTGTTATTTTATTAGGGGGCTTAGAGTAGGTGTAATTAGTTTAAAATTGTTGTAAGATTTTTCTTATGTTTGTAAATATTTTTTTATTTTTTGTAACTTAGTTGTTTTTTATTTTTTGTACTTTAGTTAGTTTATTTCATTGTAGTTATTTGTAGGTATTGTATTTAATTTATTTATTGATAGTGTAGTGTTAGGTTTAATTGTAGGTAATTGTAGGTATTTTATTTAATTAATTTATTGATAGTGTAGTGTTAGGTTTAATTGTAACTTAGGTTAGGAATTATTTTACAGGTAAATTTGTAATTATTTTAACTATTTTAGCTATTAAATAGTTCTTAACTATTTAATAGCTATTGTACCTGGTTAAAATAAATACAAAGTTACCTGTAAAATAAATATAAATCCTAAAATAGCTATAATATAATTATAATTTATGTTGTAGCTATATTAGGATTTATTTTACAGGTAAGTATTTAGCTTTAAATAGACATTATACACTAATTTTTTCTTTGCATAAATGTTTTGTAGATGATCTATTTATATAGCCCATGAAGTTGTTGTTTTTTAAAAAATTTATAGTTTTGCTTATTTTTAAAGAACATTGCTCTGATTTTCAGACTCCTAACCAAGCCCCAAAGTTTTATGAGAATACTGAGATATACCTGCTCCAGCTTCCTCCTGTTTGTATAAAGGGTCTTTTCATATGCAAAAGAGGGGGGGGTCTTATTTCCCACTTGCAATGGGCTTTCCAGCTACCTTTTCAACAGAGCTAAACTTACAGCTTCTAAGTAAGTTTTTAAACAGTTTTATACTGGATTTTTATATCGGTATCTGTGCATCTTATTCTTTATAGTGTCTATTACATGCAGTTATATGAAAATGAGTGTATACTGTCCCTTTAAATAGGAATAATTTATTTAATAAGAGATAATTAATTTTGTTAGATGTAAATTATATTTAACTTAGGGGGGTGTTAGTGTTAGGGTTAGACTTAGCCTTAGGGATAATATATTTATTAGAATAGCGGTGAGCTCCAGTCGGCAGATTAGGGGTTAATAATTGAAGTTAGGTGTCGGCGATGTTAGGGAGGGCAGATTAGGGGTTAATACTATTTATTATCGGGTTAGTGAGGCAGATTAGGGGTTAATAACTTTATTATAGTAGCGCTCAGGTCCGGTCGGCAGATTAGGGGTTAATAAGTGTAGGCAGGTGGAGGCGACGTTGTGGGGGGCAGATTAGGGGTTAATAAATATAATATAGGGGTCAGCGATGTTAGGGCAGCAGATTAGGGGTACATAGGGATAATGTAAGTAGCGGCGGTTTACGGAGCGGCAGATTAGGGGTTAATAATAATATGCAAGGGTCAGCGATAGCGGGGGCGGCAGATTAGGGGTTAATAAGTGTAAGGTTAGGGGTGTTTAGACTCGGGGTACATGTTAGAGTGTTAGGTGCAGACGTAGGAAGTGTTTCCGCATAGCAAACAATGGGGCTGCGTTAGGAGCTGAACGCGGCTTTTTTGCAGGTGTTAGGTTTTTTTTCAGCTCAAACAGCCCCATTGTTTCCTATGGGGGAATCGTGCACGAGCACATTTTTGAGGCTGGCCGCGTCCGTAAGCAACTCTGGTATCGAGAGTTGAAGCTGCGTTAAATATGCTCTACGCTCCCTTTTTGGAGCCTAATGCAGCCTTTATGTGGACTCTCAATACCAGAGTTATTTTTATGGTGCGGCCAGAAAAAAGCCGGCGTTAGCTACGCGGGTCCATTACCGACAAAACTCTAAATCTAGCCGTTAGTTTTGTAAGGTTTGTATACCTAGCATAATTCATGCTTATTTTTTTATTTTTTCATTTTCAAGTTTACATATGAAGCAATTGCACTGAATTAATCATATATGCTTCTTAGACAAGTAACTATGCAAGCAACCATGTAACCTAACAGCCTATTGACCAATCCAATCCATCCAAATAACGATTGGCTGACAATCAATTATGCATCATTGGTTCCTTTTATAAAGCCGGTAGGAACAGACGAAAACGCGTAGAGATTGTTTTTACAGCTGTATGCCATTCTACATTACAGTCTGGATGTAAGATACCTTTATATGCAGTTTTTATTTGTCTATTTTGTAAGTAGCCAATTTGCACGTGTGCTCTTACAATGAATAATAATACTACTACACTTGAATTGGGCTGCGCCTGTCTCTGCTCTCTCTTCACAGTTTGTACTCTGCTGGAGGTGTTTTGGAGAATACACCCCCTTCTATCTCAGGCTGCACCCTTCACTACAGTGGACACAGGAAGGAGATCATCACATGTAAATTGCTACACGCTATCACAGTGGATTCACTTCCTCGGCTACAGATCAACCGGCTTATTTCCTGCTCACAGACCAACTCCAGGAACGTAAGCGCCCCTCAGCTTTTCTGTTTTGTTATGTATTTTCTACATTGATGTTTTCCTTGTACTTTGGGGCTGCTACACCATACTTGGAGCAATGCTATACACGCCAAGTAACTGAACTTTGTGCAAACACTCGCAGACATTTACTGTCAATTCAAACCTTTGCAAGGCTGTTGCTTATGTAATACTTTTCTCTTTCAGCGCACTATATTTATCTTGCTGATGTGCACATATATATATACTTGCTTGTCAATTATCAGCGCATCAGAACAAACACTTTGTGATTTTGCCACATTCATTTTACTGTCTGTTTCTCGCTACCCACATTGTGGTCGCCATTGACAGTGCCTAAATGCTTTCTTAGCGCATAACCACCGCTGTGTTCATTGGGACTTTGTTTTTTAAACTTACACATCATCGCTATTGAATCAGGCACATCCATCCTCAGCCGTGATTCCTGTCACCTATTTTGTGGTTGCTATTCATCTTGCTGACATGTTTGTATTTTGATTAACCTTGACTGTTTTTTATTTTTATTTATTTATTAATTTTGTTTATATTTTTACAGAGTGATTCACATAAGATTGTGTTATTATTTTTGCATAGCGCACATTGCCATAGAAATCGACGTTCAGGTAGGAATACGTTTTTGTCATTTTTCTTTTCCTACACATATTTCATCTCATGCAAGCATATAATCAACATCATTAGTCTTGAATTTATCTCAGCTACACTAGAACTAAGCAGGAATACGTGTCTACATATTGTTTACATTGTAATTCAATTTACTCATAGGCAAACACAATAAGTAATTTGTCTTTCTCCTATTACACAGAGCATCTACTTTCTTCATTTTTACATTTATAGACTTATATTGATTAACAAATTATACAGTCAAGCACTCTTAGGTAGCTATGAATAACTTTGAGTTTGGGGATTGCCCAGATAGACATCTGAGAAAAAGGGCACTTAACTTGCTTAATCAGACTAACATTATTTCAACTAATTCTGAAAATCTTGATCCCAATGCTCTATTCAAGAACTTAGAGAAATTATTAAACAACGACACCAGAGAATGGCAGGACCTTGTGTTGCTTGACAACTATGTCTTACATGACATAGTTCCCAGGGGTCTGAGATTATATAAGAAACCAGCCTTTGAGCTGGAGGAGGTAGAATTCAGCACGGAATGGGATAAAGCTTTCCATGATTGTTCACTCACCCTGATAAAAATTTAATTAAATATAGGGAATATAAATTGGATAAAATAAAAGTTGATTTAGATAAACTGTTTCCCAAAATTCAGAACTTTCAGAATATTGATCATTGGAAGAAACTCAATGACAGTATTCAAGAAAGAAATAATAAATATGGGTCTGATTAATGAGTGCAAAACACAAAAAAACTTTGTAGAGATATGGAAGACTATCAAAACGATAGGGTCCATACTTATAAGACAAAAGAAATCTCTCATGTCATTTCAGAGAATGAGACTAGAAATAGTACACGAACAAAGACCACCTAATCATCACATTAGAATTCACATACCAACCACAATACACATCAGCCACAACAGCACAATGAGAATATAATAGGCTTGACTGAAAATCATAATAAAGGTCCCAACAAACTATACAGTCTAATGGACAACATAGAGGGAGTTTAATGCTAATTACATTAACAAATGGAAACAGAAGAAATCAAAACACACACATTTTCAGTGCCCTATACAGGTGAAAATATAGAACATAGAATGATAATCATCAATTAACATAATCATTATTACACATAATAAGAATGGTAATTACAGGAGATTCAAACAGGAAACTACAATGTACGCCACAACGCTAATACAGGTTCCTATACTGCCAAACAGGAATCTTGGCGAAGTAGAAGCAACTCAAGTTGCTTCACTCCACCATATTTAAAAGAACCTAGATTTAATATTCCACTAATAATAGATTTGACACTTGGGGTATTTAGGAAATGGAGATTCAACAGCTTCAAAGCCCAATTGGCAAATACAGGGGGCAAAACCTAATCCTACACATTTAACATACATAAACCAAATCAGGACAATAGAAGTCATCAGTGCATTTTTTAGATCTCGCCACCTCTTCAACAGGAATTTCGAAATCAAACACACGAAAATATAATAGAAAATTCAAGGCTTTGCCAGGCAAAAGAAGAAGAGCAAGCGGGGATGTAGAGGGGGGAGAAAGATCCAATTTCTCAAACACAAAAAGAATGAGATAGAAAAAAGCAAAGCTAATATATTTAATCTATCACTGTAACATTGGGTAATAAAGAGATTAATCTTTTAGCGAAAGGTCTTAATTTTGCCCCAAAAAGCTCCAAACAAATTTCAGACTTATATAGATGTGCAAAAATATATTAGAAATTTGACCTTAAAAGGTATTTCTTGAAGAATACACCTAGAATTACACAACACCGTCTATTACTTTGGACCATTCAGATCAATCCACCTTGACAACACTTAACGAAATAGACACGGGAGTGATTAATACTAACATATCGTCTCAAAATCAACTAGATTTGTTAGATCTTAGTACATGATCTCGAGGATAGTATTAAACATAGTGATTTTAAACACAAATCTAGCTTTTACCCTACACATCCCAAGGCCAATTTGTAAATACTTTCAATAAAACTCATATGTGATGATCTCACCAAACTTGGGAAAAGAAAGGCGATAATTGGATACACAAATACAATGACAATTTAACAATAAGTGAAAGAAAAACACTAAAGGATTTACAAAACAATCATAATATCATTATCAGGGCAGCGGACAAGGGTGGTGGGGTGGTGATACAAAACAGAGATGATTATCTCACAGAGGCCTTAACATATTAAATGACCAAAGTACATACAAGAAACTTAACTTTGATCCCACCCTTAAGTTCAAAAAGGAACTCAATCATTTTAAAGAAGCAAAAAATAATAACATCCTTAATAATGATGAATTTCATTTTCTAACAGAAAACCACCCCACCATACCAACTTTTATCACCTTCCTAAGGTGCATAAGACTCTAATATCTCCACCTGGTAGGCCCATAATTTCTGGGATTGGATCACTAACCAACAATTTGTCTGTATATATTGATTATTATTTACAGCCTGTAGTACAATCTACCAAGGCTACCTTAGGGATACCATCCATACAATTAACACCTTTGAAGGGTTAGACTGGTCGAATGATTTTCTGTGGGTATCCTGCGACGTATCGTCGCTATACACTGTTACCACACGACCAAGGAGTCAAGGCAATTAAAGAAATATTAATCAAAGATTTTCACCTTATCAACACCTTGAGTTTATTTTAACAGGTATTAATTTCATACTTTCACACAATTATTTCACATTTGAGAAGCAGTTTTACAGACAGATACAGGGCACTGCGATGGGGACTACGTTTGCCCCATCGTATGCAAATCTTTACATGCATCATTTTGAGAAATCACATCTGGTCAAAAATCCATATCATAGTCATTTAATTTGTTATTCGGTATATAGATGATGTGATCATCATCTGGAGAGGAAGTGAAGCTTGCAAAGAGTTTTTAGAATACCATAAATAACAAATAACTACAATTTAAAATTAACATCCAAAATAGACACCAAACAGATAGAGTTTCTTGATCTAATTTTATATATTGACTGAAACAAAACAAGGTAGGTAGCAGTGAAACAAATTTCAGAAAGCCAAACCGACAAGAATGGGTTCCTCAATGCATTTAGTGGTCAAGTCATTTACCCAGGTGGAAGACAAACATCCCCTGGGGCCAATACCAAAGGCTAAAGAGAACACTGCACTCTAAAACAAGTGACTACAATCAAGAAAGTGCATTATTAGAACTCTAGATTTATTGAAAAAGGCTATCCAGTCAAAGATATTAGAAAGGCAAAAACAAAAGTTTCCCTTATGGATTGAAAATCTCTTCTATCCCCAAAACATAAAGAGACAATACAAGACACAAAAACAGAATTTATGCTTACCTGATAAAATTACTTTCTCCAACGGTGTGTCCGGTCCACGGCGTCATCCTTACTTGTGGGATATTCTCTTCCCAACAGGAAATGGCAAAGAGTCCCAGCAAAGCTGGTCTCATGATCCCTCTAGGCTCCGCCCACCCAGTCATTCGACCGACGGACAGGAGGAAATATATATAGGAGGAAACCATATGATACCGTGGTGACTGTTGTTTAGAGATCATAATTCATCAGACCTGATTAAAAACCAGGGCGGGTGTGGACGGACACACCGTTGGAGAAAGTAATTTATCAGGTAAGCATAAAATTCTTGTTTTCTCCAAACATTGGTCGTGTCCGGTCCACGGCGTCATCCTTACTTGTGGGAACCAATACCAAAGCTTTAGGACACAGATGAAGGGAGGGAGCAAATCAGGTCACCTAAATGGAAGGCACCACGGCTTGCAAAACCTTTCTCCCCAAAATAGCCTCCGAAGAAGCAAAAGTATACAATTAGTAAAATTTGGCAAAAGTGTGCAGTGAAGACCAAGTCGCTGCCCTTACATATCTGGTCAACAGAAGCCTCGTTCTTGAAGGCCCATGTGGAAGCCACAGCCCTAGTGGAGTGAGCTGTGATTCTTTCAGGAGGCTGCCGTCCGGCCAGTCTCATAAGCCAATCGGATAATGCTTTTAAGCCAAAAGGAAAGAGAGGTAGAAGTCGCTTTTTGACCTCTCCTTTTACCAGAATAAACAACAAACAAGGAAGATGTTTGTCTGAAATTCTTTAGTAGCCTCTAAATAGAATTTTTAGAGCACGGACTACGTCCAAATTGTGTAACAAACGTTCCTTCTTTGAAACTGGATTCGGACACAAAGAAGGTACAACTATCTCCTGGTTAATGTTTTTTTTGTTGGAAACAACTTTCGGAAGAAAACCAGGGCTTAGTACGCAAACCACCTTATCTGCATGGAACACCAGATAGGGCGGAGAACACTGCAGAGCAGATAACTCTGAAACTCTTCTAGCAGAAGAAATTGCAACCAAAAACAAAACTTTCCAAGATAATAACTTAATATCTACGGAATGTAAGGGTTCAAACGGAACCCCTTGAAGAACTGAAAGAACTAGATTTAGACTCCAGGGAGGAGTCAAAGGTCTGTAAACAGGCTTGATCCTAACCAGAGCCTGAACAAATGCTTGAACATCTGGCACAGCTGCCAGTCTTTTGTGAAGTAAAACAGATAAAGCAGAGATCTGTCCCTTCAGAGAACTTGCAGATAATCCTTTCTCCAAACCTTCTTGTAGAAAGGATAGAATCTTAGGAATTTTTATCTTGTTCCATGGGAATCCTTTAGATTCACACCAACAGATATATTTTTTCCATATTTTATGGTAAATTTTTCTAGTTACAGGCTTTCTAGCCTGAATCAGAGTATCTATTACAGAATCTGAAAACCCACGCTTTGATAAAATCAAGCGTTCAATCTCCAAGCCGTCAGTTGGAGGGAAACCAGATTCGGATGTTCGAATGGACCCTGAACAAGAAGGTCCTGTCTCAAAGGTAGCTTCCAGGATGTATCACTCCCATCTTTAACAGGTCTTCTACACAATGTAAGAATGCCTGTCTCTTTATTTGGTTTGAAGATAATTGAGACCTGTGGAACCTTCCCCTTGGGGGTAGTTCCTTGAATTCCAGGAGATAACCTTGAGAAACTATTTCTAGCGCCCAAGGATCCTGAACATCTCTTGCCCAAGCCTGAGCAAAGAGAGAAAGTCTGCCCCCCACTAGATCCGGTCCCGGATCGGGGGCTATCCCTTCATGCTGTTTTGGTAGCAGTGGTAGGCTTCTTGGCCTGCTTACCCTTGTTCCAGCCTTGCATTGGTTTCCAGGCTGGTTTGGGTTGTGAAGTATTACCCTCTTGCTTAGAGGATACAGAATTAGAGACTGGTCCGTTTCTGCGAAAGGGACGAAAATTAGGCTTATTATTAACCTTAAAAGACCTATCCTGTGGGAGGGCGTGGCCCTTTCCCCCAGTGATGTCTGAAATAATCTCTTTCAAATCAGGTCCAAATAATGTTTTACCTTTGAAAGGAATGTTAAGCAATTTTGTCTTGGAAGACACATCCGCTGACCAAGACTTTAGCCAAAGCACTTTGCGCGCCACGACAGCAAACCCTGAATTTTTCGCCGCTAATCTAGCTAATTGCAAAGCGGCATCTAAAACAAAAGAGTTAGCCAATTTAAGTGCTTGAACTCTGTCCATAACCTCCTCATACGAAGATTCTTTACTGAGCGATTTTTCTAGTTCCTCGAACCAGAAACACGCTGCCGTAGTGACAGGAACAATGCATGAAATTGGTTGTAGAAGGTAACCTTGCTGTACAAAAATCTTTTTAAGCAAACCCTCTAATTTCTTATCCATAGGATCTTTGAAAGCACAACTATCTTCGATAGGAATAGTAGTGCGTTTGTTTAGAGTAGAAACCGCCCCCTCGACCTTGGGGACTGTCTGCCATAAGTCCTTTCTGGGGTCGACTATAGGAAATAATTTCTTAAATATAGGGGGGGGGAACAAAAGGTATGCCGGGCCTTTCCCACTCTTTATTTACTATGTCCGCCACCCGCTTGGGTATAGGAAAAGCGTCGGGGGGCACCGGAACCTCTAGGAACTTGTCCATCTTACATAATTTCTCTGGAATGACCAAATTGTCACAATCATCCAGAGTAGATAACACCTCCTTAAGCAGTGCGCGGAGATGTTCTAATTTAAATTTAAATGTCACAACATCAGGTTCAGCTTGATGAGAAATTTTTCCTGAATCTGAAATTTCTCCATCAGACAAAACCTCCCTCATGGCCCCTTGAGATTGGTGTGAGGGTATGTCAGAACAGTTATCATCAGCGTCCTCTTGCTCTTCAGTGTTTAAAACAGAGCAATCGCGCTTTCTCTGATAAGTAGGCATTTTGGATAAAAGATTTGCTATGGAGTTATCCATTACAGCTGTTAATTGTTGCATGGTAATAAGTATTGGCGCACTAGATGTACTAGGGGCCTCCTGTGTGGGCATAACTGGTGTAGACACAGTAGGGGATGATGTAGTTTCATGTTTACTCCCCTCATTTGAGGAATCATCTTGGGCAATATCATTATCTGTTGCATTACTGTCCTTACTTTGTTTGGACACTATGGCACAATTATCACATAAATTTAAATGGGGAGACACATTGGCTTTCATACATATAGAACATAGCTTATCTGATGGTACAGACCTGTTAAACAGGCTTAAACTTGTCAACAAAGCACAAAAAACGTTTTAAAATAAAACCGTTACTGTCACTTTAAATTTCAAACTGAAAACACTTTATTACTGAATATGTGAAAAAGTATGAAGGAATTGTTCAAAATTCACCAAAATTTCACCACAGTGTCTTAAAGCATTAAAAGTATTGCACACCAAATTTCAGAGCTTTAACCCTTAAATTAACGGAACCGGAGCCGTTTTTACATTTAACCCCTATACAGTCCCAGAATGAGGCTCTGTCTATAACTAGAAAGGCCCCCATCTGAAAAAGGTGTCCAACCACAGTGCCTGCCGTTTTTCTAAACGTTCCCCAAGATTATAATACCAATAATTAGTTAGAATCTGCATAATATGCCTAGTAAAGCAATTGTTTTAGCCCAGAAAAATGTCTACCAGTTTTTAAGCCCTTTTTGAAGCCCTTTATTCTTTTATGTTTAACTAAGAAAATGGCTTACCGGTCCCCATGAGGGGAAATGACAGCCTTCCAGCATTACATGGTCTTGTTAGAAATATGGCTAGTCATACCTTAAGCAGAAAAGACTGCTAACTGTTTCCCCCAACTGAAGTTACTTCATCTCAACAGTCCTGTGTGGAAACAGCAATCGATTTTAGTTACTGTCTGCTAAAATCATCTTCCTCTTACAAACAGAAATCTTCATCCTTTTCTGTTTCAGAGTAAATAGTACATACCAGCACTATTTTAAAATAACAAACACTTGATAGAAGAATAAAACTACATTTAAACACCAAAAAACTCTTAACCATCTCCACGGAGATGTTGCCTGTGCAACGGCAAAGAGAATGACTGGGGTGGGCGGAGCCTAGGAGGGATCATGTGACCAGCTTTGCTGGGACTCTTGCCATTTCCTGTTGGGGAAGAGAATATCCCACAAGTAAGGATGACGCCGTGGACCGGACACACCAATGTTGGAGAAATAATGTCAGATTCATTACAACTTACAGTCAGGGTTCAAGAGAAATACAAAATATTCTAAAGAAACATTGGGGTGTGTTAAAGGCAGATCCTATACTGGGTGGTAATTTACCAGATCAACCCTTGGTAACTTTTAGAAAAAATATGGATTTAAAAAATATTTTAGCACCCACCAGACTGCGTAACCCTAATAAACCATGTACTATTAAAGACAAAACACATTGGTTACAACAGAAACCCGGCACCTATAAATGAGGGGCATCCAGATGTGGCATGTGCCAACATGTAAACAGAGAGGTCACTTTCACCAATTCGGGGGGTGATATAACATTTAAACAAAAATACAAGAGTAATTGCAGTACCACTTATGTAGTTTACTTGTTGAAATGCAGCTGCAATTTGATCTATATAGGAAGAACCAAAAGAAGTATACGCACTAGGCTGGGTGAACATGTCAATAATATAAAAAACGGCCTCATGACACATAGTGTGCCAGAACATTTTAAACTACATCACAATTCTAATCCTTCATCTTTAAAAATCCAAGTCATAGACTGGATACCCCCCAACAAATTCCCGAATAGGCTTTTTAACACTCAGACATAGAGAATCATGGTGGATTTACCAATTGAACACCATGCAACCATCAGGTTTAAATTTAGAACTAGACCTACAAGCTTTTATGTAGTTTTACATCATATATATTTTAACACATAACAGCATATTTTAAACAACTTTTTTCATAAAGTATTGGTTCTCAAATTTTCTTTTTGTTTTTAATGTTTAATGTTTTTAACACAATTCTTAGTTTTGTAAGGTTTGTATACCTAGCATAATTCATGCTTATTTTTTATTTTTTCATTTTCAAGTTTACATATGAAGCAATTGCACTGAATTAATCATATATGCTTCTTAGACAAGTAACTATGCAAGCAACCATGTAACCTAACAGCCTATTGACCAATCCAATCCATCCAAATAACGATTGGCTGACAAATCAATTATGCAATCATTGGTTCCTTTTATAAAGCCGGTAGGAACATGCTTGTATCACTTTTAATTTTTTCTCTTGAGAAAGTCTGAGCGTCCTCAGACGAAACGCGTAGAGATTGTTTTACAGCTGTATGCCATTCTACAATACAGTCTGGATGTAAAGATACCTTTATATGCAGTTTTTATTTGTCTATTTTGTAAGTAGCCATTTGCACGTGTGCTCTTACACTGAATAAAATAATACTACACTTGAATTGGGCTGCGCCTGTCTCTGCTCTCTCTTCACAGTTCATTCCTTAAAAAAAACCTTTTCCGGATTTGGGCCACATGGGATCATGGTACTTGGAGTTTCAGGGAGATTGCATTCCATTTGCTGGCATCAGGGAGCCACTATTACAATCAGGGAGACTCCCTGAACTTCAGGGAGAGTTGAGATGTCTGGACTATTCGCTTTTGCTCCTGACTCGGCTCATCTGACTACCAGCTCTGGTTTTTACTCCTGGCTTTTTATTTGACTTGTGCACTATTAATTATTTTTTGCTATTAATAAAGGTGTGATTATTTTTGCACTTCTCGTATCAGTCTGATTCCTTGCACCCTGACAGTTGTTTAAAATTGTATGCAGAATCATGAAAGAAAACATTTTGGGTTTCATGTCCCATTAATAGACAGACAGACAGATAGATATATAGATACTATATATATCAGTAACTACATGCTGCATTGTAATGCAAAATATCTACATACAAAACATTTTAAAAGCATTAAAAACAATAACTTTTTATGAAAATGCCAACAATTCTGGTTTTGGGATATAAACTTTAAAAAACTTATTGTGTAAGCTAATATGGTCTGTTACACTGAGGTCAATCATATGAACTAATTTTTAAATCTAAACAATCACAATGTAGAATGTAACAGCTTGAGTGTGAGTGTGGGAGGGCACGAGGAGCCAGTGTATAATGGCACGTGTTTAACACACAACTCTCTTCTGATAAAAATTATACCGCTAATATTATTTTGTTCAGAATATTTAATTTTAAGCAGGGTAAGAAACTGAAGGATGCCCTCCAGTGACTTTTAAAGGGAATGCAAATTGCAAAGATAAATTACAGAAAAAAATAATGAATGCTCAATATATAGCACCATTCAATACGGACTGCGCTCCACTTGTAATCTAATACTTCATGGGGAATTTTTCTTTGCAATATTTCTTTTTTGGACATATATTAACAAGTGTATCATAGGATTAACACAATTTCCAAAACCGCTAATATAAAGGTCGATCAGAGATTTAAATGTTGAATTTTTGTAGAAAAAAATAAAATATTTTTTCTAAAAGATTGAGATCAACCCCATAGTATGAATTAGTTTTGGAGGTCAAAGGGAGAACAACAATATAACAGTATTGTTTTAAAGGAAAGCATTTAAATATTAATTTATTTGTATTTGATAAGTGACTATGTATGTCAACATTAGTGAATAATAACTCATTATTTTATCATGCAGTCCATCCACGTGAGTTTAAACAAAGGGATAATTATAATTAGCCAGTTTAAATGAGTTCATTTACTTTTTTTTGTAAAAAGCAATAAATTGTAACTTGCTGAAACAGCTACATGAACAAATTGTTTTCTGGCTGGTATGCAACATACCAGACTGGGAATATGCATTTTAATTACAATAGTACCCATTATCTTTTATGAACATCGGTTTGTTGTGTGTTTAAAGATTTCCGAAAGAGGTTAACAGAAAAAAATGTGAAAAATTACAATTATTTTTACCGCATCCTTAAAGGGACAGTCTAGATCTGATGCATAATTTTGATTACTTATTGTTACCAGAGAAGCATCAGGTAGACTGATCCCACGTCTATAAGCTTGTAAGAAGTACATGAAGCCTTTAACTATTCATCGTTTGTTAGGAGCCGAAAATGGTTGCCAAGCTCCGCCCACCCATTGCATGTATATGTTGCTATGTTAAGTTTCTCCAATCACGATCGGCTCTTTTTAAGTATTCCTACTCTCATATGCTGATTTGTGCTTGTGCAATTTTAAAGGGACAGTCTACTGCAGAATGTTTATTGTTTAAAAAGATAGATAATCCCTTTATTACTCAATCCCCAGTTTTGCATAACCAACACTGTTATTTTTAATACACTTTTTACCTCTGTGATTACCTTGTATCTAAGCCTCTGCATAATGCCCCCTTATCCCAGTCCTTTGATAGATATGCATTTTAACAATTTAGAAATCAGTTTGAGTCTACCTAGGTTTAGCTTGCAGCAAAGAATACCAAAAAAAACAAAGCAAATTTTATGATAAAAGTAAATTGGAGAGTTGTTTAAAATTGCATGCCCTATCTGAATCATGAAAGTTTAATTTTGACTAGACTGTCCCTTTAAAAAGTTAACTGAAAAATATTAAACATGCACTGCTAAACATACAAGAAAACAGCTAACTGGACAAGAAGAATACTGTGGGCGGAGCTTAGTCGCCATTTTCGGCTACTAACAAACAATAACTATTTAAAAGTTTAATGTACTTCTTACAAGCTTATAGAAGTGGAACCTGTTGCAAGATGCTTGTCTGGTGTGCAATCCTATAATATAAAAGGCCAAGTGTGTTTGTCCAAAGCTGTCATGCGCAGTAGAGACTGTGCGAGGACAAACACACCTGGCCTTCAACAGAATCTAGACTGACCTGGCATCGACCAGGGTGTGAGGGGGCATGGTTGTGGCGGGGCTGGGCGTGCCGTGGGTGGGGCTGGATGGGTCCGGGCGTGACGCTGGCGGGGCTGGGCGGGACCGGCCGGGTGGATGTGAGAGAGGCGAGAGTTCAAAAGAGGAGGGATAGAGAAAGAGAGTAAAAGAGTGGGGATAGAGAGAGCAAAAGAGAGGGGAGGGAGAGCAAAAGAAAGGGGGAGAGAGAGAGAGAGAGAGAGAGAGAGAGAGAGAGCAAAAGAGGGGAGATAGAGAGAGCAAAAGAGAGGGAGAGAGACAGCAAAAGAGAGGGGGAGAAAGGGGAGAGAGAGCAAAAGAGAGGGGAGAGATTAAAATTGAGGGGGGGAGAGCGCAAAAGAGGGGAGTGAGAGACAGAGAGAGAGCACAAAAGAGTGGGGGGAAAGAGGGTGGAGAGAGAGAGCAAAAGAGAGGGGAGAGAGAGCAAAAGAGAGGGGGGAGAGCGCAAAAGATAGGGGAGAGAGAGAGCGTAAAAGAGAGGGGGGTGAAGAGAGGGGGAAGTAAGAGAGAGAGCAGAAGAGAGGGTAAGAGAGAGAGCATAAGAGAGGAGGAGAGAGAGAGCAAAAGAGAGGGAGAGAGAGAGCAAAATAGAGGGCGAGAGACAGCAAAAGAGAGGGGGAAAAGAGAGCAAAAGAAAGGGGAGAAAGAGAGCAAAAGAGGGGGGTAGAGAGAGCAAAAGATGGGGTAGAGAGAGAGCAAAAGAGATGGGGGAGAGAGAGAGCAAAAGAGAGGGGGGGAGAGAGAGAGAGCAAAAGAGAGGGGGAGAGAGACAGCAAAAGAGAGGGGGGAAAGAGCAAAAGAAATGGTAGAGAGAGAGGAAAAAAGAGGGGGGAGAGAAAGGAAAAAAGAGGGGAGAGAGAGAGAGCAAAATAGGGGTAGAGAGAGAGCATTAGAGAGGATGGAGAGAGAAAGCAAAAGAGAGGGGAAGAAAAAGAGCAAAAGAGAGGGGGAGAGAGAGAGCAAAAGAGAGGGAGAGAGACAGCAAAAGAGAGGGGGAGAGAGAGAACAAAATAGAGGGGGAGAGAGCAAAAGAGAGGGGGAAAAGAGAGAGAGCAAGGGGTGGAACTTCTGTATTGCAAAAAATGGCCCGTGTTCACGGGCTTTAGGACTAGAAAGTAATAAAGAATAAGTATTGGGTCTAGACTGCCCTTTAAGTTATTAGCAGATGCCAATATTGTTCAAGCTTTATTTAAAGTCTGATGGTAATTTATATAGTTTTGAAGTCTGATTCTAATAATATAGCTGATAACTAGTAGTATAAAAGTCACTTAGGTATTTATATGATATGATCCTTACTATTGTATTGTGGCGTCCATTCGATCCACCCCCTTGTTGTTCCTGGTTGGTGCACAGCGCATTAGAGAGCGGTCCCACCCACTCTCTGTGTATGCATGATGCTCTGGCTGACATGCTTGCTATGACCTGCGCATGCACAAAGTTCAACAGCTGGCTCAATTGTATTTGGATGCTGTTATAATTGAGCTCTGTATCCAATGAGCTGTGGGTATTGATTTTCTTCAAAATTGCAAATGCGCGTGCGGTTGCTGAAAGGCTGAGAAGATCCATGATGTATTGAACGTATGCGCAAAATAACTTTTGTTTTTCTAAAGGCAAACATGCCAAAATGCCATGAATCGAATTGGACAACAGCAATAATTAGACTTGTGCACTTGAATGAATTTGTTTCGGATTCATTCGGATTTGAATAAATTCAGCTGGATTTGGTTCGGTTCGATTCGGAAATTCGGACTTTCGTATGTGTTAGGTGGGATGTGCTGTGTATTAGACTAGTATTATGTACTGTATATTAGGTGTAACCCATAACAGAGTGATATAACCTAATATACTGTACAATACTAGTGTAATCCATGGCCATCCGAATGTAACGAATAAATCCAAACTAATTCGGATTTATTCAGTAGATTCAGTACTACCGTAATTTGGAAATTCAAATCGATCCGAATCTCCGAATTTAACAAATTTGTCCGAATTTGATTCGGAAAAAATCGAAACGCACATGTCGAAATCAAACACACGAAAATATAATAGAAAATTCAAGGCTTCTGCCAGGCAAAAGAAGAAGAGCAAGCGGGGATGTAGAGGGGGGAGAAAGATCCAATTTCTCAAACACAAAAAGAATGAGATAGAAAAAAGTAAAGCTAATATATTTAATCTATCCACTGTAACATTGGGCAATAAAGAGATTAATCTTTTAGCGAAA
The DNA here is from genome assembly GCF_027579735.1 of Bombina bombina. Taxonomy (NCBI): domain Eukaryota; kingdom Metazoa; phylum Chordata; class Amphibia; order Anura; family Bombinatoridae; genus Bombina; species Bombina bombina. Next base: position 115,655,037 of record NC_069500.1, read on the forward strand.
GGTCTTAATTTTGTCCCCAAAAAAGCTCCAAACAAATTTCAGACTTATATAGATGTGCAAAAATATATTAGAAATTTGACCTTAAAAAGGTATTTCTTGAAGAATACACCTAGAATTACAACAACACCGTCTATTACTTTGGACCATTCTGATCAATCCACCTTGATAACACTCAACGAAATAGACACGGGAGTTATTAATACTAACACATCGTCCCAAAATCAACTAGATTTGTTAGATCTCAGTACATATGATCTCGAGGATAGTATCAAACATAGTAATTTTTAAACACAAATCTAGCTTTTACCCTTATACATCCCAAGGCCAATTTGTAAATACTTTTAACAAACTCATATGTGATGATCTCACCAAACTCTGGGAAAAGAAAGGCGATAATTGGATACACAAATACAATGGACAATCTAACAATTAGTGAAAGAAAAACACTAAAGGATTTACAAAACAATCATAATATCATTATCAGGGCAGCGGACAAGGGTGGTGGGGTGGTGATACAAAACAGAGATGATTATCTCACAGAGGCCCTTAACATATTAAATGACCAAAGTACATACAAGAAACTTAACTTTGATCCCACCCTTAAGTTCAAAAAGGAACTCAACCTCATTTTAAAAGAAGCAAAAAATAATAACATCCTCAATAATGATGAATTTCATTTTCTAACAGAAAACCACCCCACCATACCAACCTTTTATCACCTTCCCAAGATGCATAAGACTCTAATATCTCCACCTGGTAGGCCCATAATTTCTGGGATTGGATCACTGACCAACAATTTGTCTGTATATATTGATTATTATTTACAGCCCGTAGTACAATCTACCAAGGCGTACCTCAGGGATACCATCCACACAATTAACACATTTGAAGGGTTAGACTGGTCGAATGAATTTCTGTGGGTATCCTGCGACGTATCGTCGCTATACACCTGTATACCACACGACCAAGGAGTCAAGGCTATTAAAGAAATATTAATCAAAGATTTCTCACCTTATCAACACCTTGAGTTTATTTTAACAGGTATTAATTTCATACTTTCACACAATTATTTCACATTTGAGAAGCAGTTTTACAGACAGATACAGGGCACTGCGATGGGGACTACATTTGCCCCATCATATGCAAATCTTTACATGCATCATTTTGAAGAAAAATCACATCTGGTCAAATAATCCATATCATAGTCATTTAATTCGTTATCTTCGGTATATAGATGATGTGATCATCATCTGGAGAGGAAGTGAAGCGTTATGCAAAGAGTTTTTAGAATACATAAATACAAATAACTACAATTAAAATTTACATCCAAAATAGGACACCAAACAGATAGAGTTTCTTGATCTAATTTTATATATTGACGAACAAAACAAGGTAGCAGTGAAAAATTTCAGAAAGCCAACCGACAAGAATGGGTTCCTCAATGCATTTAGTGGTCATTTACCCAGGTGGAAGACAAACATTCCCCTGGGGCAATACCAAAGGCTAAAGAGAAACTGCACTAAAACAAGTGACTACAATCAAGAAAGTGCATTATTAGACTCTAGATTTATTGAAAAAGGCTATCCAGTCAAGATATTAGAACAGGCAAAAACAAAAGTTTCCCTTATGGATAGAAAATCTCTTCTACTCCCCAAAACAAAAGAGACAATACAAGACACAAAATAATGTCAGATTCATTACAACTTACAGTCAGGGTTCAAGAGAAATACAAAATATTCTAAAGAAAACATTGGGGTGTGTTAAAGGCAGATCCTATACTGGGTGGTAATTTACCAGATCAACCCTTGGTAACTTTTAGAAAAATATGGATTTAAAAAATATTTTAGCACCCACCAGACTGCGTAACCCTAATAAACCATGTACTATTAAAGACAAAACACATTGGTTACAACAGAAACCCGGCACCTATAAATGAGGGCATCCAGATGTGGCATGTGCCAACATGTAAACAGAGAGGTCACTTTCACCAATTCGGGGGGTGATATAACATTTTAAACAAAAATACAAGAGTAATTGCAGTACCACTTATGTATGTTTACCTTGTTGAAATGCAGCTGCAATTTGATCTATATAGGAAGAACCAAAAGAAGTATACGCACTAGGCTGGGGTGAACATGTCAATAATATAAAAAACGGCCTCATGACACATAGTGTGCCAGAACATTTTAAACTACATCACAATTCTAATCCTTCATCTTTAAAATCCAAGTCATAGACTGGATACCCCCCAACAAATTCCCGAATAGGCTTTTAACACTCAGACGTAGAGAATCATGGTAGATTTACCAATTGAACACCATGCAACCATCAGGTTTAAATTTAGAACTAGACCTACAAGCTTTTATGTAGTTTTACATCATATATATTTTAACACATAACAGCATATTTTAAACAACTTTTTTCATAAAGTATTGGTTCTCAAATTTTCTTTTTGTTTTTAATGTTTAATGTTTTTAACACAATTCTTAGTTTTGTAAGGTTTGTATACCTAGCATAATTCATGCTTATTTTTTATTTTTTCATTTTCAAGTTTACATATGAAGCAATTGCACTGAATTAATCATATATGCTTCTTAGACAAGTAACTATGCAAGCAACCATGTAACCTAACAGCCTATTGACCAATCCAATCCATCCAAATAACGATTGGCTGACAAATCAATTTATGCAATCATTGGTTCCTTTTATAAAGCCGGTAGGAACATGCTTGTATCACTTTTAATTTTTCTCTTGAGAAAGTCTGAGCGTCCTCAGACGAAACGCGTAGAGATTGTTTTACAGCTGTATGCCATTCTACAAATACAGTCTGGATGTAAAGATACCTTTATATGCAGTTTTTATTTGTCTATTTTGTAAGTAGCCATTTGCACGTGTGCTCTTACACTGAATAAAATAATACTACACTTGAATTGGGCTGCGCCTTGTCTCTGCTCTCTCTTCACAGTTCATTCCTTAAAAAAAACCTTTTCCGGATTTGGGCCACATGGGATCATGGTACTTGGAGTTTCAGGGAGATTGCATTCCATTTGCTGGCATCAGGGAGCCACTATTACAATCAGGGAGACTCCCTGAACTTCAGGGAGAGTTGAGATGTCTGGACTATTCGCTTTTGCTCCTGACTCGGCTCATCTGACTACCAGCTCTGGTTTTTACTCCTGGCTTTTTATTTGACTTGTGCACTATTAATTATTTTTTGCTATTAATAAAGGTGTGATTATTTTTGCACTTCTCGTATCAGTCTGATTCCTTGCACCCTGACAGTTGTTTAAAATTGTATGCAGAATCATGAAAGAAAACTTTTTGGGTTTCATGTCCCATTAATAGACAGACAGACAGATAGATATATAGATTACTATATATATCAGTAACTACATGCTGCATTGTAATTGCAAAATATCTACATACAAAACATTTTAAAAGCATTAAAAACAATAACTTTTTTATGAAAATGCCAACAATTCTGGTTTTGGGATATAAACTTTAAAAAACTTATTGTGTAAGCTAATATGGTCTGTTACACTGAGGTCAATCATATGAACTAATTTTTAAATCTAAACAATCACAATGTAGAATGTAACAGCTTGAGTGTGAGTGTGGGAGGGCACGAGGGAGCCAGTGTATAATGGCACGTGTTTAAACACACAACTCTCTTCTGATAAAAAATTATACCGCTAATATTATTTTGTTCAGAATATTTAATTTTAAGCAGGGTAAGAAAACTGAAGGATGCCCTCCAGGTGACTTTTAAAGGGAATGCAAATTGCAAAGATAAATTACAGAAAAAAATAATGATGGATGCTCAATATATAGCACCATTCAATACGGACTGCGCTCCACTTGTAATCTAATACTTCATGGGGAATTTTTTCTTTGCAATATTTCTTTTTTGGACCATATATTAACAAGTGTATCATAGGATTAACACAATTTCCAAAACCGCTAATATAGAGGTCGATCAGAGATTTAAATGTTGAATTTTTGTAGAAAAAAATAAAATTTTTTTCTAAAAGATTGAGATCAACCCCATAGTATGAATTAGTTTTGGAGGTCAAACGGAGAACAACAATATAACAGTATTGTTTTAAAGGAAAGCATTTAAATATTAATTTATTTGTATTTGATAAGTGACTATGTATGTCAACATTAGTGAATAATAACTCATTATTTTATCATGCAGTCCATCCACGTGAGTTTAAACAAAGGGATAATTATAATTAGCCAGTTTAAATGAGTTCATTTACTTTTTTTTTGTAAAAAGCAATAAATTGTAACTTGCTGAAACAGCTACATGAACAAATTGTTTTCTGGCTGGTATGCAACATACCAGACTGGGAATATGCATTTTAATTACAATAGTACCCATTATCTTTTATGAACATCGGTTTGTTGTGTGTTTAAAGATTTCCGAAAGAGGTTAACAGAAAAAAATGTGAAAAATTACAATTATTTTTACCGCATCCTTAAAGGGACAGTCTAGATCTGATGCATAATTTTGATTACTTATTGTTACATACCAGAGAAGCATCAGGTAGACTGATCCCACGTCTATAAGCTTGTAAGAAGTACATGAAGCCTTTAACTATTCATCGTTTGTTAGGAGCCGAAAATGGTTGCCAAGCTCCGCCCACCCATTGCA